>NW_019268553.1:1490976-1533064 GCF_002738365.1 Cucurbita moschata | reverse complement strand
TTTTTTTTTTTTTTTTTTTTTTTTTTTTTTTTTTTTTTTTTTTTTTTTTTTTTTTTTTTTTTTTTTTTTTTTTTTTTTTTTTTTTTTGCTATGTTGGTAGAATTTCGGGAGAAAAACAATCTTATTAGATGATTGTGATATGATTCTAAATAGAATCAAATGAAAATTATTATATATCACTCATGGAGGGTCTAAACTCATTCACTTACACTAGTTTAGGTTTAAATTAATACAATAGTTAGTTTGAGGTTTTAATTGATACAATCCGAACTTTAGAGTACAGATAATTTTCTTGCCATTTTTCTTTCATTTATTTGGTTAATTTTCATTAAATCTCAAAACTTTATAGCATTTTTCTTTCTTGTTTCTTATTTTCTTTCATGTTCTGAAAGCATCGTTTCCCATTAAAAAAAATTGTTGCTTGCATATTTTGAAGGATTAACACTATGATATTTTCTTATGGTGCCACGTTTATAGAAGATTTTTCATGGTAGAATAATTGAATAGCATATCAACAGGATTACAAAAGACTCAGAAGTATTAAATCCTAAACTAAATCTGTGAAAATAGACAAAGGAAAAGTAGAATGAGCTAGGAATCAAACCACTCGATAATTCAATTCTTCCTTTGTCAAGAGGAATTGAATTGTTTAGTGAGGAGATGGAGAAGTTGAGAATAGTGAGGAGTGGTGGAGCTTTCACCCATTGGCTCTCTTGAATCTTCTTTCCTCTCGGCAATTGGGAGCTCAGCAGTTGGTGAGAAGTAGGTCATGAGCCTGATTTGAACAGATTTGGTCATAAACTAGCATAAAAAATGTAACTAAAGATGCAGGAAACAAGCTTAGTAAGGACTAAATGACTCTTGAAATCAAGAATTATCAGTAACTGTTAAGGAAGAAGTGGAGAAAGTTTCTGATATCACTATAAATCTGGTTATCCATCCAGAAGAATTCGTTTGGTGGAGCCAAAACTGGTACCCATAGAAGAATGGAGAAAAAGTTGCCCACAAGAAAACTAACTTAGATGGCGTATCATCGTCTTCAATGGAAAATCCTTGAAGCCATGTGTATGGAGGGCTATGTTCTTATTACTAGGTTCCCAAAACTTGATATCCTTGAGATGATGGACAACCTTACCATATTCCAACAGACAGAGTCCCAATAAAGATCGACACCTCCATCGCAAAAGCTCCTAAAAGATAAACTTCATCGTCACTAGAATTTGTTTGGTTGACATTTAAACCAGAAGATTCTTTAGAAATTATGATAACGTCGAAGAGGCTAGCTTGCCTTTATGATATAGTCGGATAAGAGTCTGTTGTCATTGTCAGCAAATAGGAGCTGGAGCTTGGCGAGAGGTTATTTTCTATTCTCACATTAACCCCTCAACATAGCCCAAATGGAGTTCGTTTGCTAGAATTCTACTAAGTTAATCAGCCATAAAAATGGAAAGAAATAAATAGAGATGATCACCTTTTCTCATACCCACTTGGTTTATCTCTGATCAATGAGTGAATTATGTGATGAACACTGTAATTATAACAAATTCAACATAGAAATTATAGCTACTAAAACTAACACTATTATACTGTTTAAAGTATTCAAATTTTCATAAAATAATTAAAAGCCAAGGTCACCGACGAAATTTGAGCTACTGAATGTCATGTAGTGAAGATATTTGTATCTTGATTTTACAATTTTGACACTGTAATCAAAGTTCCCCATAGGATTTATAGCTACTCATTGAAATTAACTTCACTGATTTAGCAATCTTGTTATACAAATATGAAATAAATTCAAGTATTAGTTGGATAAATTAGAAAGCTTCTCACTTAATTACTATTGTAGTAGCGGCTGATGAGAGAATAATGTTCACTTTGTAGGGTCATTCATCAGATGTGCATTCAATTTGTTGGGATACAAATGGAGATTATTTGGCATCTGTTAGTCGGGAGTCTGTCAAAGTATGGTCGGTCGCATCGGGAGAATGCATTCACGAGCTCAGTTCCAGTGGGAATATGTTCCATTCTTGCGTTTTTCACCCGAGCTATTCCTCCCTCTTGGTTATCGGCGGTTACCAGGTTATACTTCGCTTTACAATTATGCATTATTTCCTTAGCTCTACTGTACCATTTGCTTCCAGTTATTCCCCCACATGCATTAAGTGCCTATGTTTCAGGAGTTTATTTATAACCAATTAGATCAACGTTATCTTCGAGCCTGCAACTTTTTATAGGAAGAACAATTTCAGTTCGGATTATAACACGAGAAAGTTACTTTTTAAAAAAATTGTTATGAAATATGTTCACACACCAACAGAGCCCCAAGTTTTGTCATTTCATATATCGATTTCGTCGAGCTGACATTGATGAGACCGATATTGGTATGAGAACACTTTGTTTGATTTGCTAAAAGATATCGAGTTAGACATCAGTGATGTACCTATTATTATTATTATCTCTTTGTAACCCAATTCGATCCGATGAATTGCAGTCATTGGAGCTGTGGAACATGGTTGAGAACAAGTGTATGACAATGCCCGCTCACGAGTGCATGATTTCGTCGTTGGCTCAATCACCAGTAACAGGAATGGTCGCCTCCGCGAGCCATGACAAATCTGTCAAGATATGGAAATAAGCATACATACCCACATCAACTTCTCTGGCATTAGGTGAGTCAAACTCTGATTATTACACAAATCTAATGGCTCTTCTCCATTTTTTCTCAAAAACTACATCTAAAAATGGAGTTTTAAAAATGAAAAGTAAAAGATGGGAAAAGTAAAAAGAAGAGAGTTCTTGTTGTATTGAAAATTTACCTTCCATTTTTCTTCATTATTTAGAGTTATGGTGGGTAGATAAGTTAAGCTAGTGTGTGATATTCCCCTCATGGGTTGTCTAATAGATTTCACAAACTGAACCTTCTTTTAACCCTATTGATAGAGCTTAATTTTAACTGTTAAAGATTTACTGCCTTCCTTCTCATTATTACTAACTTATAAGTTAATAATTTTGTTTTTTTTTTTAATTTATTAAATCTTATTATTATTATGGTTCCTTGTTGCCCTGCTTTGGTTCTCTATTTAGTTCTTAAACAACCCATTCCTTTAAGTTTCATTTATATATTTTTATTTTCTTCCCTGAATTTTAAAATAAAATAAAATTTTCATGAATCATTTAGCATAGATTTGTTCATTAATTTGTGTCAAATTTTAAGGTGGGTCTAAAAACTTATTAAATTTGGTAATTGAAATTAATTAAATAAATTAAGTTATAGCTATATTATAATTTAAAAATAATAAATCAATTAACGACTTAAGAGGAAGATAATATATGTTTATATGCCACGTGGGCCAATCCAAATCTGCCATCTGTGTCATCATTATTTTGGTTAGGCAAATCATTGAGGCGAAGAAAAAAGTGTAGAAATTCTTATTTTTATCTCATAGTTTGCTGTCTAGCAAGATAAATCCAAGAACGTCAATGCGTGTGGGGCCCACTATTTTTTTTTATTTTTTTTAAAAGGCTTTTTCTTTTTAAATAATTATAAATAAAATAGCAATAATAATAATAAATAAATAAATAGTGGAAAAGTACAAATCGAATAAATTAAATTAGCTATGGCAGATAATGTGGAGGTTGCATGGTCTGCCTAGTCTGTACCAACTTGGCTTTCCCACCTTCCATTTGTTCTTTAAAACGCGTCGAAATATTATTATTAAATATTTCTTTTTTGAATAATAAGAATTTTGGATAATTGTCTTTATTTAATGCGAAAAATTATAGTATTTATTTTTCTTCAAAAATTATAATAAAATGATATTTGTTTATTAAATCAATTTAAATAGTTATTTCAGGAAAAAAAAAAGATTTACTTTTTACCTTGATTCTTACCTTACCAACTTTATTCTTAAATTTTTAGGTTTAAATTCCATAAATAATTGTTTTTTAAAGTTTATATACTAAAATATAAATTTTAAAATCTCATAAACACAAGAATATTTATAACTTGTGATTTAATTATAATATTTTTGTAATATTGTTTATTTTGGCCGAATTTGGACACTTTATTGTAGAATTTGTGTGGTTATATTTCTACATTTTTAAGCATAATTTTAAAGTTCTTAGGGTTAGTGTCCTATTTGTTGATTAAATTTGTTGCAATTTATGTTAATTCATACTATTAATGCCAAATTTGATCGGAAGAAATTTCACGTGAATTTCACATTTATTTAGTAGTGAATTTGTTGATTAAGATAGACGTGACCTATACAAATAGTTAATATGGATAGTGGCATGGTACTAGTCTCGCTAAGATGCTTAAGTTAGTTAGAAATATTAAGATGTAAAAATAGATCGGACTTCATCTAGTAATGTTAACCGAGCACATGTACTTTTCTTCACTTTCGAGACGGTAGTTCATGTCTAGTCCACTGAATCATATTTCTTACAAATGCATGTTAAATTACAAGTTTAGTCTTTTAATTTAGAGGTTTTCAGTGTCGATGAAGTTCTTGAGTTACTAACTCAGTAATTAATAGGTCAATGACAAATTTAAAATGCAAATTGACTTATTAAATATAAATTTGAATTTGATATATATATATATATATAAATTTATAATCAAAGGAGAATTAAGAACTAAAATAAAATTTGTAGAGTAATATGAATTCCAAAATGCTAATTTTTTTACCCAAGAAAGGAAGAAAAATTTACCTATCAGGAAGGGTAAATTTTGGAGATAATAATAACTTCCAAAGGAAGAAATTATTTACTCCACGTAAATAAAAACAAATAAATAAAGTAAAAAAATGGGTGAGATATCATGAGCGCTGCATGACTTGCCTCTGACCTTAATAAGGACCACCGCCCCAGGGCTGCCCGCTTAGAGGGACAGCTCAGAATTGGGAGCGCCCTTCAAACTGGGGCAGAAGTCCCTCTTTTTTTTTTTTTTTTTCTTTAATTATTATTATTATTATTTATATATTAAAGAATATATAATAATTTAAGAAAATGACATTTTTGAGCTGAGCAGCAGGAAAAAAGGGCGTCTTTTTCGTAAAGGACACGGTATCCCATCATGTGTAATTTTTTATTTTTTATTTTCATTTCATTTCAATAAATAGAAAACCTCCAAACTTTATAATTACTTCACAAAAATTATTAAATATTTTTTTTTTCTTTTTCACTTAAATTTGAATATTTAATTTTTTGGTCGATATTAAATTAGTGATCAAACCGACCAATGTTGAGACTAAAAAAATAGTCGGAGTCAAAATGATGGACGGTGAAAGAATTTTAAATTTAAAATATTAAAAATAGGGTCGTTTAGGTTAATTATTACAAAATGGTAAGTTCGAGCTCGTGAAGTTATTTGAGCCGGTTTTTATTTGATTTTGAAAATTTTTACGATCACTAGCGTCGATTCCTTTTTCTTCTTGTGTTTTTAGATAGTCGAGTAAAAGTTGGTGCGTAGATGATTTGACTGGATCGAGTTAGAACATTGTATTGAACTGATCACTCTCCGATACGGCCAATCCTAGTAAGAGAGTTACCTAATGGGTCGGTAAGTATTTGGAAAAATTTAATGGGTCGGTAACTTTTGTCAACACTTGGCTGAAAGTTGAAGAGCAGGGGGGAGGGGAACGAGAAAGAAAAGGAAACGTGTTCCACTGTATCTATGATATATAATTACTAAAGGATTGGACAAGCTAACTATATCCAACGGTTCGGTTTGGGTTGAACCAACTTTTTTCTTGAGAACTCTACCCAATTTAAATCGTCCCTATTATCATCTCGAGAACTTTACCCAACCTAAATCGTCCCTATTATCGTCAATATATAGGGTCAGGATTTCGTACAATTTTTATTAGTTCAATATATGGAGTCGAGATTCGAACCTAAGACCTCTTGACCTCGGTTTGGGTTGAACCAAACTTTTTTCTTGAGAACTTTACCCAACCTAAATCGTCCCTATTATCGTCAATATATGGGGTCGGGATTCCGTACCATTTTTATTAGTTTAATATATGGAGTCGAGATTCGAACCTAAGATCTCTTGACCTAGAGTAAATGCCTAAACTAAGGCAAACAACATTCAGGTGAGTAGATTTAAATCAGCCGAGCTGATTATCTTTGCTTCTAATTTCCCCTAATACTTCAGTGACAAATTCATAGTCTTCTTTTCATCGGTCTTGGCACTTAAACTTCTAAAAGGAATAGATGCGGTTATTGACTCGCTACAATAGATATTAAGAGACCGAGACAAATTTACTTTTATTTAACTTATAAAATGAGACAGTTTAATTAATTTTAGTCGTTAAATTAAATGGTTTAATTATCAACCTTAACATTAAAAATTTATTTTTATAAAAAAATTATTTGTTTTTATTTGGATTGATTAATTAATTATAACTTTTTATCTACAAAATAGTAAATATATATATATATATATAATTAATTAATTAATTTTAAAAAAGGAGAAATTTTATTTTATAATTAATTAAAAAAAGAATAGAGAAAAATAAAATAAAAAGTACAGGAAGCCTGAAAACCCCAACCCTACCTGTTTTTTTTTTATTCTTTTCTCTACCAAAGCACTCTTCACCTCCGTATAAATTACCCCAACCTCACACTTCAAATCCTTTTTTTTCTTCGTCTTCTTCTTTCGTCCAATCCGAACCTCCATTTTCTCTCTCTACAAAATCTTCCCCCTTTCTCTCTCCTCTGTCTCTCTGCCACTGCGTTTTCCTCCATGAGAGCTTGCTTACGCACTCCGCCATGGGTAAGTACATCAGGAAATCCAAGTCCTCACTCGAAATCACCCTTATCGATGCCTCTCAGTCCTCCTCTTACATTGGCGTTCGAACTCGGGCCAAAACCCTAGCTCTCCAGCGCCTTCAGAAGACTTCCAATTCTCCACCGCCGCCGTCTTCTCCTGCCACCTCTGGTTCCTATCTCCAGCTCCGAAGCCGTCGCCTGCACAAGCCGAAGAATATTGCTCTCGCGAATGAGTCGAAGAAGCAGAAATTGCCGCAGAGGAGTAGCAATGAACGTGGCCGGAGAGTTACCGCTGATTCCGGAGAAACCTCGAGGTTGGGGGTTTGTTCGGTCGCCGCTGGTTCTATTGAGTCTGTTTCGCATCGGCGTGGCGACGGCGAAATGAAGGATGTGACGGTCGAGGAAATCGTGGTTAAGCAGAGCGAGGTTCAGGAAAATGTGAATATTCTTGACATTCAGGAAGAAGCTTCGTTTGGAGAGAATGTTTTGGATTTTGAAGGTGGAATGAGGTAGGTCTCTCTCTTCTTCCTTGAATCCCCTCTGTTCTTCTTCTTCTTTGTTGAATCTCCATTTTCTCTGCACATTTCGATACCTCTAAAACAGAGATTCTGAAGCTTTTTGGAAATTTCGGAGGGTTAGGTTTACCGTTTTTCTCTTCTTCTTGACACAACACAGTGTTATCATATCACATAGAAATTGATCAATCCGTTCCTAGGAAACAGAGAGTAATTTCAAGCATAATCAACCTGTTATGATTCGGCCTTTGAATATTTATCACGAATCTCTCTTCTGACAAACAGTTCATATATTTGTGTGTGCATTTCTTGAAATTGCAATGAGCAGGAAAATCTTTGGGGTTTAATTTCTTCTTGGTACTAATATCCTCGCAGGCACGAAAAACTGAAAATTCTATCAAAGCTCGAGAATGTCTAGAAGTCCTTTTTTCTATATTTTATCCCCCTCGGTAGTTTCAAGTAGTTTTGTCTTGTACATTTATTGAGAAGGGCATTACGCGCCTTACGCTGTGCAAATACCTTTGTAGAACTGTGCATTCCGAATTGCTTTACCTTTATTCTCCTGTTCGTTTGTTCATTGAACTCCATTGTTACCTTTTTTTTGTATTTTTTGGCCAATCCAGCTTGAGGATTCATTGAAACATGTGAAGATTCCTCTAAGAATCTCAACGTTTATCGTTTGATTGTTTATTGTTCAAATTGAAGGAACTGGGAACCTATTCATGGCTTGTTTACACATTTGGACTCGTCTGTCGATTTTGTTTATAGTCCAATTCTAATGACTGTTCATGTTAATGGTTGCAGTAGGGAATCCACTCCTTGCAGTTTGATACAGAAGCCCGAGAGCATACGAACACCCAGTTCTTCTACGAAGGCGTCGAGTACCACCGATTATAGGATACGACTGCAAAATTCCTCTGCAATGGATGTACCGACCACTCGGGAAGTTGACGATTTCTTCAACTACGTCGAAGGAGAGCAGCAAAGAAAATTCATTGAGAAGTAAGTGATGCATATCCCATGTTCAGCATTCTTTTCAAAGCCTTTCTAAGCTATAGTCCGCATTCACATCATGAGTATTACATTTCACGGTTAACTACAGGTATAACTTCGACCCGAACACAGGCAAACCACTTCCGGGACGTTACCAATGGGAGAAAATGGACGATTAGACAACGACATTCATTCAATATAATTCAGGACCCATTTATCTCAATGTTCTCAGGTTAAGTTGTGCTTATAAATGGTAGATAGTCAGATCTTAGTTTATGTGACCCTTTTACTTGTAAAGAATTAGGGCTGTACTAATGGTCTGTAACATAACAAGAAGTTGAATTACACAGCAAATAGAACTAAAAGCCTTGTGTCTAATAGATTGGTGTAGCATTTAGGCTGTTGGGTAATTAATTAGGTGAATGTGTGGGGTACAGAAATTTACTTAGAATTTTCATTTTCTTTATTTTAATTTTCTTCCATTTGTACCGTATGTTCCTCCTTATACTTGTACTGATGAAAGTGGGGGGAAAAAAACCCCTTTGATGGAATAAAATTCAACCATCACTTTTCCCCATATCTTCTTGTTTTTTGTCTCTTCTTCCTCCATTATCTTTGTTTGCAGGTTTTTGGTCACAGTAGACTTTGGCCCATCTCTTACATTATGTCTCCATGCAAGACAAGTCACTCCACACGTCATGTGATCTCGTCTCATGGAGGTGGAGCACCACCCTACTTGTGAAACCCCACATCGGTTGGAGAGAGGAACGAAACATTATTTATAAGGGTGTGGAAACCTCCTCTTCTTGGTAGAGGTATTTTAAAGCTAAGTTTGAAGAGGACAATATCTACTGGCAACCAGCGTCAGCTTGAGGTATTCTAAAAACTTAACGTTTTTGCTTAGAAGGATGAATTTTCAGTATTGTATTGGTCAGTAAACCGTGTTTTAGAGAAAAATTATCGAATAAGAAAGGATTTTAAAGCGATATTTGTGAATAAGAAATGAGAAAGATGAGTGTGGGGGCTAAAACCAAGGGAGAGGGCATCCAAATACACCAAGGGAAGGCTGTTCAAGAGCTCCATTAGACTTCATGGAAGGCTCTATAGTGTACTTTGTTTGAGGGAAGTATGGTCGACGAACAAGAAAAAAAAAACAATTTTTCTAGAAACCCGAAAGAGAAAGCCTCAAGAAGACAATATCTTACTCATAGTGGACTTGGATAGTTACAACCAGCACAAAGCGTCAGCTCCAGGTATTCTAAAAACCTTACGCTTGCTTAAAAGGATGAATTTTGAGTGTTCTATTGGTAAGTAAACCGTGTTTTAGAGAAAAATTACCGAAAAAGAAAGGAATTTAAAGCCATATTTGTGAATGGAGTGAAATGAGAAAGATGAGTGTGGGGGCTAGAACAAAGGCAGAGGGCACCCAAACACTGCGAAGGGTAACTATCAGAGGCTGCAAATGGCAGAGCACAGAGGAAGAAGAGAAGTTTACAGGAAAATAAGTTGGGATGTGCTTTTCATTCGTAGTGGTCCTAAGCTTTCCTAACTTAACTAACACCTTTACTGCATTCATTATCACTGCCTCTTTTATGCTCTTCTTCCTTCTCCTCTTCACTCTCTCTCTCTCTCAACTCAGGCCTTCTTCACAATAAATCACACTTTATGTGCAAGACAATGACCTCCATTTAATCCTCTCCTTCTTCTTCACAATAAATCACACTTTATGTGCAAGACAATGACCTCCATTTAATCCTCTCCTTCTCCCGTTCCGTGGAAATGTCGAGGTGAACAAAATCATAGAGGTTAAAATATCATTTTAGTTATAGTACCTCTCAAACTTGAGACTTGGAATTTTAAATTAAAAAATTTTAAAAACTCGAAATATTTTTAGTATTTTTCTTTTTAATTTATGAAGTTCTATCTTTAGATTTTAGATTTAGTTGTTAGTATAATTTTCTGACCTTTTTATTTCAATTTGTTTTTTAATTTCATCAATTTTAGTTAATTTCTTTTGGTGTTATGAATATCATTTAGATTTTGATGAAATAAAACACTAGTTTGGTGAAACTATTTTTCCCTATTTTCTTTTCCATCCTATAAACGTTGCTTTCAAAATTATTTTCTACATTGATAAAAGAAAAACTATAAAAATAAGTTTTAAAATTAAGAAAATGTAAAATATAACTTGAAAATCAAACGAATTTCTTTTAAAAAAAAAAAAATTGTTGAATAATCATTTTACAGTCAACTATAAATTGAAGTTAAAGCAGAGTTACCGTCCAAATATTAATCTGATAATATATCATTTTTGGACGCTTAACCTATACCTACCACGCCCACTTCATGTCCTTCCCACTTGAGCCAAAGACTTTTCCATCCATGAAATTTCAAAGGAACTGTAGGATCATTGACTTATAGCTAATTTCGTGCACACCTACCTAAAATATTTTACTTACGAGCTTTCATACGCTAGGTAGGATCATATGGTTCTCTCGTAATTCAATCGTTATCATTTTAAATAGTTTGATCTCGAAAGACCGAGAATGGTAAGAAAAAAACACATACTCTCGTGATAATAAGTAGTTTCAGTAATAGGGTAGGCTAGTTTGCATCAAGAACACAAAGTCATCAACAGATCAAGAATCAGATATGGATTCAGATTTGATGCGTTGAAAATTTATGAAGTATTAGAGGTTCATAAATATGACAAATCTAGAGGAAGTGGGAAATGAAAAACACTGATTGTCTCTGCATTTTATAACCAAGAAGCCACATTGATGGACTGACCGATCATTAGCAACAGCATAAGGATCAACCACTACCAATCTAACAAATTTAAAGCTTTCTAAGGTTACCTCAAGAGCTCACTCAAGCTTGTTTGGTGTAGAAGCGTATGGCGACTGCCAATCCCAAAATTGCAAGAGGAACGAGGAATTGGAGAAGCTTGATGATGAACTCTGATGTCTTGTCCTGATTGTAATGAGGCTGCTTTGGAGGCGTATATGTCACCTTCTTTGGAATTGTTGAAGCATCGATCTCTCCAACATAGTATTGATCCATCATTTCTCTTGCATTGTCACTATGCCCCACGTCTTCGAAGTCGTCGGTTGCATCCTTTCCTGAGATAGGATTATCGAGTATGAATTATCGTGTTGCCAAGTACGAATTATCGACTAGGTCTGAAAATCTATAAGTTGAAACATACCTGTAGCTGATAACAAAACATCGTCACCACCAGGATGGTCTTCTAAGAATTTGGTCACATCATATACCTGCTCAGATAATTTAAGGAACCAAGGAGATCAGATGACTGATGAACACAATTCTATAACATATGCAGCTTATATAAGTCATGAAAATGGTAGTTTTTTCTTCGATGGCGTTATGCTCTTGGCCCTCCTTGCTAATCCCGGAGCACGCTATAATAACCGGTTAATTTCTGAAAATTCTACACGATTCTATAACATATGGAGCTTGTATAAGTCACAAAAATGGTAGTTTTTCTTCAATGGCATTATGCTCTTGGCCCTCCTTGCTAATCTCCGAGCACGCTATAATAACCATTTAGTTTCTAAAAATTAAGCTTATAAATACTAATTCCACGTATACGTGTCTTTTGCTTTGTTATCCACTTTCTACCTATGTTTTTAAAACTAGGAGGAAACAAAAAATAGGTTCAAAAAAATATAAAGTCAAAATCAAATCGTTATGAGAAAGTGCCTAAGTTGTCCACTTAAGAATTTGAACCCAAAACCTTAGTAGGTACCTTCGAAGTCTATGCATCCCGAGCCCTTACAACTAAGGCCACCTCTTTAGGGTAGGAAATGAATACTTTTACTCCGACCACCATCATTTTCATTATCCATGAAGGATGCAAAAGAGTAACCAGAAAAAAAAAGTCTCAAAATCAGTTGAATAAACACAATTAAAGCACCTTAAAGTAAAGACTTTGTTTCAAATGGGCAAGCTGTAAATTCTGGGCTGGATTGGCCAATATTTACTGGTTAGTGATGAACTAAGGATGCATAGTACTTCTAGCAAAGGAAATTCTCTCCACTTTCAAGGGATCTTTAAACAAAACGTTGTCCATATGGATATCAAGACATAACGTTCAGTAAGTTGGCTACAATGTTTGAAAGTGAACATAGTTCCCAGCTCAAAAGTCACAACACCAGCAACCCTCTTTGATAACCATTTTGATTCTTATTCGTGCTTGTTTTCATTCGATTTCTTTACAATAGTTTTTAACTTTCTTAAAGGGAACATTTGAATTCATAGTCATAGATTTTGAAAATATTTCTAAAATTTAGAAAACAAAACAAAGAAAGTCATGTGTAGAAATAGTGTTTACAGGCTCAATTTACAAAAACAAAAAAACGGAGAACCAAGTAATTATCAAACGGAACCCTAATAATTAGATTGGCGGAGTGGATTGGAACAACCACATGAGGATATTAAAACATATCAAGCATCATGAATCAACAAACTTAAAGTGGATAGGTCAAAATATATTTACTCTTTTATACACATTCACAGTACTAAAAATTATCTCAAGATCTAAGAGACTATCAATGATATTCATTGGACTAGGAAATGCTCGTTCTCAGAAACAATTAACAGATAATCACTGCCACAGACTAAAACCTTAAGCCAATAGATCAAACAACAGACAACAAAGTCCAGTCCAGAAATCACAGATCTAACAGCTTAATACAAAATTAGAATGCCACAAATCACATCCAACAGTCAAAACAATCCAGCTCAACCAGAACAAAAAAAAAAACAACAAATCTGAAATCTCAAACAAAATCCAAAGCAAAAGTGAACTCCACCACCAGAACAAGGACAAGAATTCACCAAATAACAAAAGATCATCCCAAAAACTAGCAGAATCAGCTAATAAACCGGAAGAATCATAGATCCAACACAAAGAAAAAGAAAGGAAATGGAATATACCTTGCCACTGATGATGAGCCAACAGTCCTTGTGATTGTTGTGCTCTGCGACTTCCTTCAAGGTGAAGACCTTTTTGTCGCTATCCATCTGCTGGAATTGGATTCGTCGATCGGATTGTGTCCGATTGAGGAGGAAATGAAGGGGTAAAGTGGGCGACGAAAACGAGGATACAAAACAAAAATCATATATATATATATATAGAAAGGGCAATTAAATTAAGCTTATAGAAAGTTCTAGATGTCAATTGAAATCGGGATTCGGTAGTTGGTAGATGGAATGGCGATGGCTTTCATTCAAAACCTAACAAAATTTCTAGCAATTGGTCGGCAAATAACGTACCAATTTACTCTTAAATTTTTATTATTTTTTTTATTTATTTAATCTTTAAATTATTTATTTTATATTTAGTAAGTCTCAATTATATATAAATTCAAATTTAATGCATTTAATTTTTTTATTTAGCATTTTCCTAAACTAAAATATATACATCAAAGTTTAGGGCTAAATTTGTAATTTTAACAATAGGCGAACAAACAAGACACGGATCACAATGATTAATTCAAGGGAACAACCTCGTTGCAAATATAATTGGATGATACGATAATTTAAATTTATTTAAATTAATAAAAATGTTCCTGAATTTTGTATTCCATTTGAAAAATACCTAAAAGTGTTAGAATATTGACATTATATTTAAAAATTTATGGGTATTTTAGTAATTCTGAGTGTATTTTTTAATTTTTTAAAAGTTCTTAAAAATTCTAAAGAGTATTAATGGAATTTTAGAAAGTTGAGTCGTATTTTTTTTTAACACTTATAGAAGTTTTAAGAGTATTTTATAAATAAAATATTAATGTTTTCTATAGGGACACAAGTATTTCTTTAATTCAAGAATATTATTAAAAAATTTAATTTTTTTGTAAGAGTATTGACGTCATATTTAAAAATTTGTGGGTATTTTAGTAATTGTAAGTGTATTTTTTTTTTTTTTAATTTCTTAAAAAATCTCAAGGGTATTAATGAAATTTTAAAAAGTTAATCGTATCTTTTTGAACACTTTTAAAAGTTTAAGGATATTTTATAAATAAAATATTAATATTTTTATTCGGACCAAGTATTTCTTTAATTCAAGAATATTATTAAAAAAAAAAATTTTTTTATTAATTTGATTTAAAATAAAAGAGGATCTTTTGTTTATTATATTTATTTTTTGGGTATGAAATTTGAAAATACCAACAATTATTATAATTAAAATTTATGAATAGATAATAATTAGTTTTTTTTATAAAAAAAAGTCAATGATATTTATCATTTTCCAAAATTAAAAAAAAAAGGTGAAAAATAAGCTTGTAAACTTAATTTAAATTAATAATAGAATTAAAATCCCTTCAATAATTATTATATTAAATGATGAACATTTAAGAGAATCAAATGGCAGGCAGGCATTATTAATTGGGAAAAATAAGAATTAAATTGTGTACCAATTAGTAATTTAGATTAAAATAATAAAGAAAAACTAATTAGTGAAAGGGTATATTTGGGATTATGAAATTAATATATGGACAAAATAATCCAAAATTTGTTCGTTCACAATAGTTTTTTAAAACTAAATAAATAGTTTGCGAACATACCTGGAATTGGAGGGAACTCTGGAAGCATTGAAGGCGATGAGTAGCCGCATACTTCACATTTTCCAGCCCTACGCTTCGGCCGGTGGTCGGATAACTTTGCCGATGGCGGTCTCTACTTGCCGGAATCTGGCGGTGTTGATCAGGTGTCAGTTCTATCACCGTCGGCGACCGGGATGATTGTTTGGCAATTTCTTGTTCGATGGTTTCACGTGGTATGCAACTGTCTTTTAGTCCTATTGTATTTACAATACCTCACATTCTTGAGCATTTTCCATTTGTTTCATGTTTCTATTCGCGCATTTATGAATATTTCTTCCATGATTTGTGCCGCTTTCAGCAATTCTGTAGTGCAATATAGGCGAATATCCTGTTTTCATAATCGGTAGGGTTTAACACGCTGGGCTGATTTTGTGATTTTGCAAATTGGGCCCTTAAATTCAGTTTATTGTTCCTATTTCATCGATGAGATTTACTGGATTTGAAATGGAGAGAATGTGGTATAGAACAAGCAGGGTAATATGAACAATGGCTGTAAATAGTCATTATTCCTCATTGTGGAGCAGCTTGAAGTCTAAGCCCTCAATATGGTTCTAAACTTTCGTTTAAATCATGTTCATTTGTCTACTTTATATTGTTCGTTTAGTTTATTTTACCCTACTGCACTCGGACTACCTTGGACACAATTGCCTAGTTTCACAAGCTGAGTAGGCAAGCAAGCACACTGTAAGATCCTACATCGGTTGGAGAGGGAACGAAGCATTCCTTATAGGGTGTGTAAACCTCTCCCTAACAAATGCGGTTTAAAACCTGGAGGGAAAACCTTTGAAGGGAAAGCTCAAAGAAGATAATATCTGCTAGCGGTGGGCTTGGGCTGTTACAAATGGTATCAGAGCCAGACACCGGGTGATGTGCCAATGAGGATGCTAGGCCCCCAAGAATGGTGGACTGTGAGACCCCACATCGGTTGGAGAGGGAACAAAGCATTCCTTATAAGGTGTGGAAATCTCTCCCTAACAAACGCGTTTTAAAACCTCGAGGGAGCCTTTGAAGGGAAAGCCCAAATAGAACAATATCTACTAGCGGTGGGCTTGAGTATTTTCCCCCCAAGCAATCACCTTTGATCACATAATAGCTCAAAGGCTGTTATATATTGTTTCAACTATGTCATCCCGATCATAGCTCATTTAGGTTAGACGTATATCTTCAACCTAGAGGTCAGAAGTTCCAATCCCCTTAAACTCTCATTGTGTTGAACTAAGGCAACCACTCGAGCTTGTACTTTATCTTTGTGTCTTATTCTGCACAAATATCTTTAGTGTCTTATTTCATTCAGGCTTTCAGTTGTCTTTGCGTTGTCTTTGTGTTGTCTTTGTGCATACCTTGTGCTGTGAAGAACACGAATTCAACAGCTTTAATGGAAGAAGCCATTGGGGGTTTCTTTTACTCCTCCATGTGTCTTGTGCATTATAAATCTCGCCTCACTTGGGTTTGCACTTGTATTTTTGCTATGCATTTAAGTATCAAAGAGCTGTCGTGCCTTGTACTTTATTCAACATGGATCTGCAGTTTTTACCGTATAAGCTCTGAGCAGACACGACATGAAGTAAATTTAGGCTGACTAGTCATCCGACGAAGACTTGAGAGTTTATCCAAATGTAGCAAGTCCTTGGTTATAATACATGACTTTCTAGGCTTCTAACTTTATATATATATTGATGTATAAATTATTAGCGGTTTTATTGCTGCATGTCTGATTCACTCCCCGTAAATATATTTCTCCTCATATCTTTACTTGAGACACGGTATCATATATGGTTCTTAATTTCCATTTGTTATATCACCTTCTTTACATCCTATAAAGTATTTGAATGGAAATACTGTTCTGTACAAGTTTATTTAACAATTTGTTGGATCTGATGTTATGCTTCCCCTGACTCTTTGGCAGAGCGTTGGCCAACCTTAGATAAAATCAGAGCACGTGCTATCTTTTGGAAATCCTGGCTAGGTTACCCCGAAGGTTCCTGCTTCTAAAAAGTGATACTTTTTGGGATTCTGGTGGATTTGTGCCTGTGAGAGGGTTGCTCTCTCGTGAGTTTTTCTCCCAAATGACTGTTCGTTTTCCAAAACACCATGGGTTGGTCTAATAATAAAGGGCTTATGGAGAATGAGTTCAAACCATGGTTGTAAGCCCAAGCCCACTGCTAATAGATATTGTCTACTTTGGGCCGTTACATATCGTTGTCAGTCTCACGGTTTTAAAACATGTCTGCTAGGGAGAGGTTTCCACACCCTTATAGGGAATGCTTCGTTCCCCTCTCCAACCGATGTGAGATCTCACAATTCACCTCCCTTGGGGGCCCAGTATCTGGCTCTGATACCATTTGTAACAGCCCAAGCGCACCATTAATGGATATTATCCGCTTTGACCCGTTATGTATCGCCGTCAGCCTCACAGTTTTAAAATGCGTTTACTAGGGAGAGGTTTCCACACCCTTATAAGGAATGCTTTGTTCCCCTCTCCAACCGATGTGGGATCTCACAATGGTGACCACCTACTGGGATCTAATATCTTATCAATCATCTTGGCAACCAAATGTAGTACAGTGAAACGGTTTCTTGTGAGAACAGTCCAGGTAAGCTAGTCTGAAAACTCACAAATATAAAGAAGCTATGAACTCGGCAACCAGGTTTTGCACTAGTTATAGTATTAGGATGCAGTCTCTTACCCTCCTTCCTTCATTGACCCCCTACTGGTTTTGTTTTTGTTCTGTTGTTTCTTAACTTATTGAGGTGCCTCTTATGGTAGGCCAACCAGTAAGTTCTATTGATTTGTTATGTACTAGAACTTTGCCGATACCTAAGTGGATGTTCTTGTTACATTGAAATTTCTTTTTGCTAGTTTTTAGCAGTGTTGGGTCAATCCACAATAATGAGAGAACAGCTTATATAGATATATATGTGTATGTGTGTGTCTGTTAAGGGCTCTCGGGTGTTTAATTTGACCATCACTTTCACTTCTTTTCTTGAGTAAAAGTTTCCTCCAATTTTCTTGGTGGCTCACTTGTATCCTGTGATTAGCTTTCTATACGGTGCTTCCCCAACTTTACTTTAATTAGCCACTCTTACCTGCTTCAAGCTGATGTATATCTCATTAGTTCAATTTCATGTGATACATAGAGCGTCCCGAGAAAACTTTTTGGTATTTTAGTAGTATAAACGTCGTTGCTAGCATCAAAGAGAGTTGTGTCGTAACGTAGCAAAATTCTATATTGAATAAGTTTCGAGAATTATTCAACTAAGTCGTTTCATGATAACGGTTGGATGTGAATTTGAAACTTCGCATGTGGATACAAATTCAAAATTTTTGTTAATTGTTCCTCTGACCTTTTTACTTTTGTATGGTTGTAGCACTAGAAATATTTCACTAGAAATATTTCTGTATGGTTGTAGCACTAGAAATATTTCACTAACTCTGACCTTTTTACTTTTTCTTCTTTGAAGTATAGGAAAATGATATAACAATCGGGAGCAAATACGAACATTGTCAAGATAAGATGAATATGGCTCCAAAGGTCGTTGCCTTATCTCTCACCCACCCTTTCTCGTGATATAGAGTCCTACACGATACGACAGGTAGAGGCAAATCGACGAATTCTTTATTCAAAAAAGACAGTAAATCGTCAATTTTGAGACTAAAATGTTATTTTAATCAAACAGGGAAAGGATTTTGACGTGGAAAAACAGAATAACAAAGCATATCCAAGTTGAAAAATTCAAAAAAAGGGATGGTGGCTCTTCTTAATAAGGTTCATGAAAAGTGAAGAGCGTTGTTAGGCTGCGAATGTGACGCACATTAATAAAGGGAGGTGAAAATGTGAGGTGAATTTAAGCTTCCACCTTATAAATCCCCCCGAGGCTCCTCCTTCTCCTCTCTCTTTCTTTCATATTTCTATAAAACCCTCCACCAAATCCAAATTTTCCACTTGGTCCTTCCAAACACACCTTTGCTGGCTGGTAGGGTTCCTCTTTTTTTTTTCTTTTTTTTTTTCTTTCTTTTTTTTTGCTTATTTTTGCAAATGGTTAATAAATAAATAAATATTGTTTTTCAGGTGGGGATGAAAAGACAATTTAGGGAAAAGTTTGGGGCAAAGTGAAAATTGTCTTGAGGTGAAAAAAGAGCATTGACATTAGTTGGTTCGATTAAAGTTGGGTGTGTTGTATGCATATACGCAAATAGCCAACCCAATGGAGAAGGACGATAACTACTCGGTAACTATAGCCTCATCCTTCTCTATTCTCTTTTCTTTTCCTTACTTTTATTTTTTTACTTATTATATTACTATGCTCGTCTCTCGATTATATATTTTCAAACTATTTATTTTAGTTTTCATAACTTCGAATTCCACCTTTTGGATGATGATAAAAGTCCCGGATCATGCTAATTGGTATGAGGCATTTTGAGGAAGCCCAAAGCAAAGCCAGGAGAGTTTATATTCAAAGTGGATAATATCATCATACTATTGTGGAAAGTCGTGTTTGTCTAACACCACCGACTTTGATTTTATATTTTCAAAATATTCGTTTTTAATTATTCTAAATACTCATCCAAAAATAACGTTTTGGGTAAGTACCAAAATGAATATTTTGAGACTCGGAATTGAAATAATTTATTATATTTTTTTAATTTTTTCCCCTTCTGATTATAAAAAAAATTAATTACATGTATTTAAGATTTTTATGAAATTAAAATAGTTAAAAAAAATCATTTGTAATATCCACTTAATTATTTTAAATTAATTTTATTTCAAAATCTTATATATCCTTCATAATCACTTTAGAAGGCATGCCAAAATCTTGAATTAATTTAAAAACTATTTTATAATTAGAGTTTCAAAAAATGGTTTTTTTAGTAATTAATATAATTTGGTACCTTATTGTGTAACATATTTTTGTATTATATATATAGTTGGAGGTCCCACGTAATAAACAATAATTAAAATATCAATTATTTTTTCCTTATTTATTTATTTTCTCTAAATTCCACAATTTTTAATTTCAACACTATATTTTTCCACAGAACGAAGCTCCTATGCCGCCAAGCTTCTCCAGCCACCACCACCACCAACACGATCTCTATAACAACCAAGACCAATTCATGAGGTCACGCCCCTTCGAAACCTCCGCCGACAACGCCACCGGAATCCTCACCTACTTTCCGGCCAACCCTCTACCTCCTCCACCGCTGCAATCCGTAACTTCACCGGACAAGCTCAGCTTCGCTGAGGTTATGCAGTTCGCCGACTTCGGTCCGAAGCTCAGCCTCAACCGGTTCGACGAGGATGATGAACCAGCCGGGATTGACCCAGTCTACTTCTTGAAGTTCCCGGTTCTGAATAACGAGAGGGCGGAGGAGGCGGCGGCCGGAGAGGAGGAAGCGGCGGAGATGGGAGGCAGAATTGTAGGGGAGTTAGAAGAAGAGGAGAATTTTAGGAACGATAAAAATGGTAATAATAATAATAATAATAATAATAATAATGGTAATAGTAATAAAAGGAAAAGAGGAAGGACGGTGAAGACAAGCGAAGAGGTGGAGAGCCAAAGAATGACGCATATTGCGGTGGAGAGAAATCGAAGGAAGCAGATGAATGAACATCTCCGCGTTTTGCGCTCTCTCATGCCTGGTTCTTACGTTCAAAGGGTACGTTTTTTCTCTCTTTTTTCTAATTTCACGGCGGAGAGATTATAATAGAGATGGCGGAGAGATTGTAATAGAGATGGGCGGAGAGATTGTAATAGAGATGGCGGAGAGATTTTGTGAACATGGGAGAGTTTTTTTTTTTTTGGATAAAATATTATTAGATTTATTAGAATATTTTATAGTTTAAATATAAATTAAATTTACACGCTGCAGGGAGATCAAGCCTCCATAATCGGCGGAGCAATCGAGTTCGTGAGGGAGCTGGAGCAGCTTCTCCAGTGTCTAGAATCGCAAAAACGACGTCGTCTTCTAGGAGAGCCACCACTGCAGGCAGGCGACACACCTCCGCCGCAGCAACCGCCATTTCTGCCGCCGGGAGCAGGGAATTTCGGTGGTCACCAAAACGAGGGGCAAATATTGGAAACGACGGCGGAGAGCAAATCGTGCTTAGCTGACGTGGAAGTGAAGGTTTTAGGGTTCGACGCAATGATAAAGATCCTGTCGAGAAGACGACCGGGACAGCTGATTAAAGCCATCGCCGCCCTCGAAGATCTTCAGCTCAATATTCTTCATACAAATATTACCACCATTGAACAGACTGTTCTTTATTCCTTCAACGTCAAGGTTAGTCAATTTTTATTTTTATTTTTATTTTTTAAAATTCATTTCAGAACTTTTAATTTGGGATTTTTTTTAAAAAATAATTTTTTATTAACAATAATATATTCCAGTTGATTCATTATTAATAATAATTAAGCTCGGTTCAATAATTATTTAATTTTTAAAAATTAAAAATAATACTTTAACCTATAAAAATTATTTGTGTTATTATCCACTTTCTATTAAAAAAAAAAAAGTTTTTCTTCATGTGGAATTAATTTCTTTACTAGTATTTTCGCATTTTTTAAATAAATTTTCAAATTTTTAATCAATTTCCAAAAACAAATGGTAAAAATAAAATAATTTATTGCAATTAGAATAATAGGGTGAATTTTATAATTATTATTGGATTTATTTTGAGTATGATTGGCAGATAGCAAGCGAGTCAAGATTCACAGCAGAGGATATAGCGAGCTCGGTTCAGCAGATCTTCGGTTTTATTCATGCGAACACCGGCATGTGATGCAATAAATTAAACCCATAAATATCTCATCAAAATATTTGTATCATTAATTATTTATTTTTCTGCTTTTTCTCCTCTTGTTTTATTGTTTTAAACAAAATAAAAAATATATATAATTTATATTTCTCCATTTCTCTGACTTTATCAATTCTTTAATTTTATTTTAATGTTTTTTAGGAATTAAAATATTAAGGAGATTTTCGATTTATTTATGTACCAATTTTACTTAAGGGTCGCAAAAATGGAAAATATAAAAATGGTAAATAAAAGCTTCTAAATCTTGAAATAATTTATTTTCTCCATTAGACTTTAAATTTAATTTGTATACATAAATAATAAAATTTTAAAAATAGCATTAGAAATTACGATCATATTTAATATATATAAATAAAATGGTATAAAATATAAATTTATAATTTAAAAAAATAATTATTGGAAATTGTTAAATTTGTGGAAGAGTGTGTGTGTATATATATATATATAATTTGGATTATTGTATCTAAAAAAATGGATTATTATTGAATAGACCAAAAACAATTTGTCTGTTTAGTAAAAAACAAAAAGAAAATTAAATACATATTGACTTTGGTTGAATTAATACGGCTATAGATACAGACATTGCAAATATACATGTTCCAAAGTCAAACCTTACGAGACTTCTTAGTCAAATGGTCTACAACTAGTCAACTATCTTTCTCTTTCTCTCCCTTTCCTTCAATAATACAATAGAAAAATTATAAAAATATTTTATTTTTGGTAATTTCACTTGAGTTTATATTGGAATATTTACATTTTGTCGGGAAATTTTACAATATCACAGTAGTGTGAGAATTTAATTTTTTTTATAATAAATTGATGTCTCTGAAAGGACTAAAATGTCAACCTATATAATATATTTTTTTTTTAGCACGAATCACTTACTTCTCTAAAAACCTACAAATCGACGATGTTACACCACTGTAAAATTTAAAATAAAACGTATTATATATAGGATATATCGGTATCGTTTGAATCGTTGAGGTCGTGGCTCCATAGTTTGTTCTCGAGTGTGAAACCAGCTAGTTCCATGCAGATCATGGACAAAATCTTAATTTACGTGGCTCAAACTTTATAAATTCGAAACTAATTTTAACAAATTATAGAGCCAAAAACCACAAGAAAGAACGAAAAATGATTATTCTCTAATTTATTTTATTGTTATTATATTTTTTGGGAATGTGTGGAAAGAAAATAATAGAAGTTGACATTGCAGGTTGGCATTGGATGGTTTGAAAGTCAACGCCATGCCCCCTTGTAATTGTAATTTGTCCTGAAGTCGTTGACCTGTCAGAAAAATTAAAAGTACTTTTTGGTGGTTTCCCCTTTCTTTGGCGGTGGCGATGGGCGGTGGGGCCGCCGGTGGGGGCGGCGGGTCCTCCGTGAGGGAAAGTCTTGAAGCATTTTTTCCGATTGGATCTGAACCTAAAGACTATGTTGCAGGCTGTGATCCAAAATGCATGTGGGGACTGCAAATTACGTTTTCCAATTTGCTTTTTTATTATTAAAATTAAATTAAATTAAATGAAAAATAAAATTTTAAAATTTTAATTTCCCTCGTTAAAACTTATAAAATTTAAAATAGCTCTAATTTATTTATTTATTTTTAAATAATAATACAATATTTTATTTATTTATTTGGGTATGAAGAGTCAAGAGTGACAATTCAATTGGTTGATTGTACAAATTTGGCATCGCATACACAAAACCAATAAGCTCTTAAAGTTTGCCACTTACATATATTTGAGACACACACAACTCTCTTCAAAATGGAATAGAAAGCTTAAAGTTCATCATAATATATATATATATAGTCACATCTCCTACTCGGGTTATATTGTATCAAAGTTGTAACGCATTTTCTTGCTCACGTTTTCTAAGACACCTTTTCTCAAACGTGACTCGTGTTCGATCATATGTTCGAATTGTCCACGACTTATGAGTTTTATATGGCTGATTCATTTACAGGGTTAGAACAATCATTGTCCCGCTGACCCGCGATTCGATCACCAGCTTTTGTTTTGGTTTTTTTCTTGAATTATATCTTACTGGGAGAGTGTTCACTCTGATACCATTTGTAATGTATCATGTCAATGGTCAGGCTAAGGTTTTGAATCCATATTTGACACCTAATGGCCCAACACTCTCATGCATCATCGACGATATGTTCACGTTACCTACTTATTTTGAAATATTTCTTAATAGTGAAGATTATCACAACAAACCAACGAGAGTTATTTCAGCATGTTTTGTCCTTACTTACCTCCCGAAAAGTATATGAGTGAGGGTAAATCGTGTTAAAGGACCCACTTAGAAGTATTTGAAGACAGGCAGATAATATGGATACGTCGTAGCAATGCAGGAGAATGTCGAGGTCATCATATGCTGCCCGACAGTTTGAATAAGTACAAGGATTTTAGTAACCCTAAAAAAGACAATACCTTATGGTTTGTTTTTTTTTTAAAAAAAAAATAGAAACTAGAAATAAAAAAGATGTTAGGCCCAAGATGAGATAATGGGCCTTGAAAAGCTCGGCCAGGCCCAGCCCATCAAATCTAAATCGCATATACATATCGAAATCTTTTCCTCAAAGCAGGTCTTTCTCCCTAAACCCTAGTTGCTCGCAGAGACTGAGAGAGTAGCCGCTGAACCAAACATGGTGTCGGGTTCTGGAATCTGCGCGAAGCGCGTCGTCATCGACGCAAGGCACCACATGCTCGGGAGGCTGGCTTCGATTGTGGCCAAGGAGCTTCTCAATGGCCAGAAGGTGGTCCTCGTCCGATGTGAAGAAATTTGCATCTCTGGAGGATTGGTTCGCCAGAAGATGAAGTACATGAGGTTCTTGAGGAAGCGTATGAATACCAAGCCCTCTCATGGCCCTATTCACTTCCGTGCTCCTGCCAAGATCATATGGCGAACAATCCGTGGGTAATGTCTGTTGTCGCATTGTTTTTTCCTGTTTGTTCTTGGTTAGATTGAGATGAAAATGTGTGTTCAATTGTCTTTGTATTGCTTGAATGTGATTTACTATGATTTATTTAGGTATGGAATCGGTCATGAGAGCAGGAACATACATTTATGTTTTCTTAGTGGTATTTGAGTTATTTGTTTAGTTTATACCTGGGTAGGTTAGGAACAAAATTGTTAGTGAGGCTGTATTATGATGTAGAGCGATTGTCTTTGTATTTGTGGCTTACTAATGTTTGGTTGGCAAACTGTTAGGCTTATGGATGCCATATACAAACTGTTAACTCATATGCCATATTTCCATTTCCTCGAGGGAACTAGTGACTTTAACTTCTTTGCTTTAGGTTAGGGGTTTGGATTCGTCCTTTATCTGTTTTCAGCCCAAAATGTATGTGCTAGATAGGTTGGTAGCTTATATGTTTACTGTTTGTGTGTTTCTTAGGATGATCCCACACAAGACAAAGCGTGGAGCTGCAGCTCTTGCTCGTTTGAAGGCATATGAAGGTGTTCCTCCTCCCTATGATAAGATGAAGAGGATGGTCATCCCCGACGCTCTCAAGTGAGTTTGAGGATGATCTCTTTTATGGTGCCAGTTGGCAATTATGAATTCCGTTTGTTTACTTAGTAATCTTAGCTATGAATTCAAATTTTTAGATGCAGAAGTAATAAATGAAACAATGCAAGTAAACCCTTCTATGTACTGGCTTTCTGTATTGACGTGTCTCTATATTGGATATTAGGGTTTTGAGACTTCAAGCTGGACACAAATACTGCTTGTTAGGCAGACTCTCATCAGAAGTGGGATGGAATCACTATGACACTATCAAGGTACGGATTAAGATTGATGAATCCATACCATTCCATATTGTTTCTATATTCTATTTTCCAACCTATCAAATCAACATTTTACGATTTTTTTCATGCCCCCAATCTTACCTGATTTATCATTGGAAAAATTCCTTCATTCATCTTTGTCATTGAAGTAGGATTTATGAATGATATGGGGTCCATTAAGTATAGTAATCTATCATCTAATGACCTGTTAAATGTTTGAATGGAAATGTACTATTGTAGTAATAGAAAATTTTCCGTTTTCTTCAAACCTCCCCCATTTCCAACTATCGCAATTGGTCATGTTCCATTGATTTTTCATGTTGATGAAGTGAATAGATGATGCTTTTGCCTATTTTAAACCATTCTATGTCGGATAACCTGATTTCTTTTTTCGTTCCCTCAGGAACTTGAAAGGAAGAGGAAGGAGAGGGCTCAAGCAGCATACGAGAAGAAGAAGCAGTTGACTAAGTTGAGGGTCAAAGCCGAGAAGGTCGCAGACGAGAAGCTTGGTCCCCAGTTGCAAGTAATAGCCCCAATTAAATACTAGTTTGTTGCAAGGTTGTGTTTAGTTGAGAATGCCTAATGTTATGGGAGAATGGAGTTGCAGTTGATTTTGCATTTTCTTTTCTAGTACCATTTTGTTGTCTATTGATGATGTTGGTCGCCATTTTTTCCTTTCCTTTTTCTTCGGATTTTGAAATTAGTTAAATTTTGGGGAATCACTTGCTATTCCTTATTCTACTTACTGCAATAGATTTCGTCCACTGAAAATAAGCTATATTTGGAGCAAAATCTGAATGTTCAGGTCTATAAGCATGAAATTTCGATGGTTTCTAAAAATTATTGAAATTGAAACCAAGTTACCTTGGGAAATTAATTACAATAATGATCTGGTTACAAATATCCCTTATATTAATCTATTGAGATTAATAGATAATGTATTTATTAAGTTGAGATGAATTAAAAAATGAATCTAGAAAGATTAAGGAGAATTTTCATTTATTTATATGATGCCAGAATTTTTAGTGAAAACTTGGAGAATCTACGAGTTTTGCATATTGAGGCATATATCTATCATTCAAATTAGAATCTACCAAGAAGTTAAATAGATTCAAATAATGTATTGTCTTTCCCCATTATTTAAAAATCAATACAAGTCATTGCATAAACGGCATAAAAGAACTGAATTTAGAGGTCAGGGTAAGAAAGTAGGTCAACGACGGCCGCAGTCATTGCCCTTTATTTTCCCATAATCAGTTTCCGTAAATCAAAAGAACAATATTTTCGTACAGATGTTATGACCTCTTCCATGCGTCCTGGGAATGATTTCTCCGGCATTTCGATCATTACCACAACGATGCTGTCGATAGGAAACTGCCACTGTAACCATTTACCTTCGCAGGCGACTCAATGATCATCTCATCCAGTCCCAACCATCTATTCTGAATCTGTTCTACCTCTAAAGAAATTGTGTTCGGATTTCTAATGCACACAATACACGATGGAAACAAAGAAAGAATTCAAAATTTTCAGCTCACAATTGTTGGAAGCTCCCTCCCTGCTGCCTACTTGATGTTGTGTGTTGGAACACTCAGATAAAATTTCGTGTTCTTGAAGTCATCTAGAAGGGGATTGTATCCATCCTTCAATCTCGTCTTTGATGGCAATCCGAACTCTTCCATGAACGACGATGTGTCAAGCTGGCACCAAAATGGGGATGGGGGCAAACAAAACTTCAGCATTGCCAAAAGAGGAAATTGACAGTGAAATCAAACTCAATCATGCAATAATAGTCAACATAATTCTTACATTATAATGATACCTAACTTAGTAATTCAGTTCAAATTAGGAAGAAATTGGAAACAAAAATTATTTATCTTAATCTTCGTTTAGAATCTGATGCTATCTATCCCTCAGCATCAGAGTGCGCCAGTTTACAAGAATCAAGCGGCATGTCAGAGAGTGTGCAACTTACAATTATTGTTCGCCTCTTTTTCCCTGTCTTTGGCTTATCTCCATGTAATTTCAGCCATCCAGAACAATAATGATCAATCTGTTCCAATAATAGGAAGTCTGTGGGGAAAAAGATGTCAGCATCACCCTGCAGATCGACCATTTTAGTACTTTTTCAAGGTGGAAATAGCAACACTCACTAGAAAATGAAAAGGCAACAGCCGGTGCCTCACTTCAAAACCTCTTCAAGTTATACAATAAGAGGATTCTAATGATAAGGGAAAGATAGAAATTTGAATCTAGTTTTAAGTTTCTGGACTCCAGGCTTGCGTACCTTTGCATCCAGATAGCTTTCATAGTCTGAGCTGCTTCCGTGTGCCTGCACACCGCACATTACAACGTAAACAATTGAAACTACAACCATTTTACGTACTCATTCTCGGACAAAAAATAATGTTCGTTTTATGTACTGTTATCTGATTTTAATACAAATCTATCATCCAGAAGATACCGAGTAGCAGGATTCTCAATCCTCGTCAACTAGAAGAAAGAACATACCTTGGTTGAAACTAATGGTGCTCTTTCACCAGCTATCCTCACATCAGGTAAGTAACTAAAATCCGAAGCAATTAATGACATCTTTGGTAGCACACGATGCAACACTTCGAGTAGATTCTGCACAACCAGTACAACACTAGAGTTGGTGAAATCTCGGGAGAGGGAAGGGGACAGGATAAATGAAGTGGTTTCTCACCAAGCAACCAGTTGGTAGCCAACATTTTCTGGGTTTTGGAAACGCTCTAGACCAAATGCCTTTTGCTTTTGATAGTAAACTGCTTTTGGCCTGGTCATTTTCATTGAAATTCACAATCTCTACACATCGCTTAATAAGAGGGTCTTGCAATGGTTTATATAATTCCACAAGTGATTCCCTGCAGCCATAGAGAAGCAGGATCGGCAACAACTCGAAAAAATCGTCACAAGTAAAAATAAGCCAAACATCTTGCTAGGCAACATATCACAGAGAAGCTTCTTATATACACAGTGCCTGTTGATGACTACAGTTTTAAAAATGGAGCCCGGAAGAAAGCTTCTTCAACCATGGCCAAAATCTGAGAACATGTTTTTTTTTCCCCTTTTGGATGAGGCCCAACGATGCTGGTGGGCAGAAAATGACTATGGGCCGGTAAATAAAGTTGAACTTGTTAACAGAACACCCTTGTTTCTTGAAGTATTTAACCATATCACATACAGATGAAACAAATGAACCAATAGTCTAACAAGCGATCTCCTCTTTTAGGACAATGTAGCAAGAACTAAATGAAGGCAGGCATGAATAATAACGCATACCTGTCAAGTTGCTTTTCTACCCATACTTCCATCCATGAGGAAACCTGATTTTCTGAGTAAATAAGATCATGAGGAAGATTGTCTAGTACCTGTGAGAAATCAACAATTTAATTCGTCAATGAAACATAATATTGACTCAAAATCAAAAGAAAGTTAGAAACGCTTGAAGATGAACATTCACATTCTCAACAAAGTCTTTGGTGAAAATTTGTTACAAGATTATGATTCATGATTGAGTGATGAAACAATGAGCAACAATTGAGGAAACACAACAACGATGTACTATATCAACAAAAGCAACTCAATCCCTGCGCCCATCTTCTATAGATATGTAATCAAACTCTTCCAATTAAAGGATCAGCAATTTCAAATTTTCCACAAGTAGTTGATCTTTAACTCTTTATCCCTAATTTTATAATCAAGCGTGCATTCAGTTTTTCATGTTCGACCTCCTCCTTTACATGCTCATTTGCAAGATCGATTAGTGCTAATTTTAAGAAGCAAAAAGTGAATATATCGATCAACATTTATTCAACGGAAATATGGGGGGTGAGGTGGTCCCTGAAATACACATAAATGTGGAAAAGGAATCTATGACCTTTTTCTTGTTCAAATTTTTGAAAGAATGTAAACTTTGTGAAGATATACGAGAGCTAAAGACGAGATATACCTCAAGCATAATTACCCAACATGGCTGCTCCTTCACTTCTCCTGTGATAGGAGGAAGGCAATGGTTAATTAAAACTATATTGTAGAATCATAAACGCAGAGGACATATTTAAATAAAGGAGAAACAAAAAGTAACAACCCACTACCCATTATAGATAGTCAGCTGCTGGGTACGAGGAAAAACGAAGAACACAGTTTAAACACTTGTATCTACATTGGAATCTGTTCTCTTTTCTCATCCCCCACAACTGGGTGGTCTCTCCGGCACAAAAGAAATAATTGCTTAGACACCATGTGAGAACTTTCACCCATTCATTCATCCATATAACTCTTCAAACTTGATGCTACCCCCCACCCATCCATCCATCCACACACCGCCCAAGACAAAAGTATGCAACTGATTGACAGCACTTGAAAGGAATAGTTTAGGGAAAGGTACGAAAACATACCCCATCCACTTAAGTCAACAGCATCACGACATTCTACGCTGAATTTTGATTGGTGACTGCGAACCTCTCCAACAGTTTGTCTTTGTATCTCCGCTAATGAGGGACTTATTTCCACTGAGCTACAGTTATATATGTAATTATCACGTAAGACATGAGGACAGAAAATTGAAACATGGGGAAATGGGAAATTGAGAATTTTTTCTTGCATGTACCTTAAATCATACATTTACACTTTTGATGTTAATTTTTAGCGAAATTGGTTAAATAACTATAGTAATTTTTTTTTTATGTAGAATAGATACTATGTGCATATGTTCTCAAAATTTACAAAGGTCTTTCGGGGCGGGGGGCGGGGTTATTGAAAGTACAAGGACTAAATCGGGACATTTGAAAGTACATAGAAGAGACCAAAATGATATTTTAACAAACTAACAATATGGTTATTTTTAAAACTTATTGAAAGTACAAGGATTAAATTTGGACATTTGAAAGTACAAAGACTAAAATAGAATAAGTCCCAAAGTACCGAGACCAAAATGGTATTTTAATCAATAACTTAATACAAAAGATACAATTACTATTAATAATTCAAGAATAGAAGATATTAAAAACTATTCTAGCTTACATATTTTTAGGATGCAAATAGAAAACAAAATGACTTTTGTCTTTGTGTTTTTTCTTTTTGATATCCTAATAATTGACTCACTAGTCTAAGTATTCATTAAGGTATATTTAAAAATAGTTCCAACATACTGTTTCCTATAAAAATAAATAAATAAGGTTAATATAATATGTTTTTTAAGAAAATTGCATTATGAAATATATGATAACATACATGAGGTGGAGGATTTTTAGGAAAGCTATAGAAGTCTAAGATCTCTCTTTAAAATGTGCGCCTCTGTATTGATGTAAAGAAAACTGTTGAAGGTAGTTCATTGGCTATATTGAGAGCACATGGCATGAATGTGCCATGCCATAAAGTAATTGAGCCTAGAAACTATAAGGATATCCCAGCTATGGTAGAGAAAAAAACGCTGCAAAAGCACATACGTATAAGTCATATTGTTGTAAACTCTTGTAGGTGCATTCAACATAATGTAATCCATTATCCCCTTTGCACAAGTTCCTGATCCGCCACCAATTTCATATATCTGTGGACACAAAAAAACACACACACACACACATACACACAATCAAGTAGGCATAACATGACTAGAGAATCGAAACATATAACTTGTTCAACATCTTGAAGGCTCCTATTTCAAAAGAAGGCTATAACTAATAATTTGTTTGACTGCTTGCAATGACGTCGTGGAATATTTGGATTAATGGAACAGAACAACCTTGTGAAGACAAATATAGAGATACTTTTAAACTTCCGGATTTTGTTCATTTTTTGGCTTCTTGATTTGTATTAATTCCAATGGGGAGGGGGGGGGCGTGTTGTAAACCAAAGGACTTCAGATAGGAGACATTTCATGTCCTTGTCCTCAACTCTACGTCCCTGCCACTAATACAAAGTTTTTGCTTCTAACCCAAAAAAACTATAGCATAGTGTTGAAGCACCAGGCAGGGGAGATTCCATATAGCTTGACTAAAAATACCGAGTTCTTAAATTCAGTAATGGCTCATAAGTTATAACCACATATCTAATACGATGCTCACACATCTGCTGACGAGGAAAAACATATCTCTAAAAAACACTAGTGGTGATTCTTATCAAATAAAGAGACTTCCTGATTGGAGCTCTTAGAGTAAAAATTCACTAAATCTCAACTTTTAACTATGGTCACATTATGGCTGTATGTCAATGATTGTCAATAATTTGATTTCCTACGGTACAGAAATCTTTGAGCTTTATTGTGTGGGACAGGACATCTCAACCGGCTACCACAAAAGTACTAGTTATTTAGCAATCAAGACAAACAGAAGATGGGAAGGCATCTTAGCGAAGATAAAATAGTATGACACAATAACAGAGATGTTTAGATTTAGCAGCCAGGGAACTTGTCAAATTGCATACACCTTCTACGTGAAAAGAAAAATGCTACAGCAAAAAGATCCCGAGTGGCTATGAACTTACAGTTAAAGATCAAGAAAGATAGAAATCTTACTTTTAGAGGAACAGAAAGATTAGCAGTGCGCATGATTGCTTCGGCAATCCCATGGGCATACCAAGGCTACAAGGAAACAAAATTTCAGAATCAAAGACGATGAAAGCTGACAGACAAAAGTGACCAACAAAAGCAAACGTGAATGATGTAGCCACAAAATTACTATCAAATTAGCTAGATTACATAAATGTTGAGAAAGGAAATTTTTTATTCTACTCTCACCAAGGTCGATTAAAAAATTAACAAAGAAAATTCATGGGTATACTTTTTTCATGCAAGTTTAAAACCATTTTTTTAAAATTACATTGAGGAGAACTCCTTAGAACTAAAGGACACAAAGGTACAATCTATAGAACAAGGAGAGAATACTCGATAGCAGACCCAATGTCTCCTTGGAAAAAATATCTTATTATAACATGAGCATAACTCAACGTTACTCCCCTTTAAAAGTTCATAGGTTCAATCCCCACCCCCATATGTGATAATATATTCTAAAAAGAAGAAAAGGGAAATATTGCTGTCCAAATTAATGCTAATACTACATATGACGCCCCATGAAGAATTTAACAAAGAATCATGAATTGAGAGCAAAAAGTAATACCTAGCAATAGAATATGAAGGAAAAAATTCACATTCGTAATTTTTTCTTTTTTTAATTTACTTATTTTAAAAAGAAATACTCTCGCATTCATACCCTGCATCGTGCACATGTGCACTAGCATCTAACATTCCTACCCTTCCTTCAAAAAACGTGATATAAAAAGGTTTTTTTTTTTTTTTCATTTTTAAACGTTGCAATACAGATGGCCAAGTTGAATTATTAGCCTAGTGGATAAATTCCTAGAGAGTGAGAGTGAACGAGAGAGAGTATACATAAAGAAACTCTTCAAAAACTTGGACAAAAGAAATAAGAAAATCTACAACAAGATTTAGTTAGACGGCTATCCCAAAATCCTTCAAAAAAAAAATGATAATTCCTTCTCAAGCATGACAACCAAACAACAGACATTCAGATTGCACGCATGAATCTGCACATATGTGAGTGAGCATGCAAGAGAGAGAGAGAGAACCAATTGCCTTAAAAAGCTCCACTGGAGTAAACCATGATGAGTCACTCTGCTTGTAAATTTTATCCAAGTATCTCATATAAGCTTTCCTGCCTAAATCAAGCACACGTTTCAGTACATGAGGCAAAAATCACAGCATCGATATTAGTACTGCATTATGCTTCTTAAGAAATTAGCATGGTGAGTTGACCAAAGTATGATACAAAGCATTGAAAAGAGAAGCAGAATTAAGCTTCCAATTGCTGGAAAACAATAGATTTAGCAGAAAAGTACGTATTAGAAAAATTTTGGGAAAGGACAAAGTCAGCATAAATTAGTCAAAAAACTCGAAATGGAAGTCTCAGAGAAGGGTAACTTCCAAAACATAAGATCAATACAACAGATAGATCATAGTATTACTAAAATCAGTTTCAAGGCTGAAAAAAAAAATTGAAAAGGAAGAAAATAATGTACAATGTCATGCACGAGGTTTTCAGACCCTTTATTTGCGCTACTGCAAGCAACTCAATCCCAGCTGCCATTATTTGTCATTTCTCTACGATAAATATTCAATTCCATATATCTATGCTCAAATACTTTTGACCTTCAGAGGACGACTTTCATCGATTATAGAACGACATTTCTTCGTAGAGAACAAAAAGGGCCGCATGGTTAACTAAAGTCAGATAAAAATTTGCTTGTGATATAGACGTAAAGTTTAATAACACAGACACACACCACGTCCTTCAAAGTTCAAATTAAACGACATAAATCAATTGATCGGAAATATAATTACTCTTAAGCCCGTCTCCCGGCCACAGTTTGCTAGCTATTGCAGCAAAACACTGATAAAACAACTTTGGAACGCTCATCAATCCCAATAATTCATTCCTAAATGCTCGTGAACACCCGAACTATGAAAATTTGAAACGATGGCGTACCTTCGAGCTGATTGAACTTAATACTGCGTTCCATAACTCCAACCGACCGTGACCGCTGAGCGAAGTATCCATGATTTGCATCATATAATGCGGAATGTATGAAATCACGAACCTGATGAGAATTAATCATCGAAATCCATAACTCCAAAATGCGAAATGTGAGGCAATAGACAAGAACCAATCCGAAAACGAGATAAAACCAGTTAATACTTACAAGAATCGGCTCCTCGCCCACAATGTGAGTAGAAAAAAATGATCGAGATAGAACAGCGCACGATTCCTGACATGAAATCACTGCAAAGGAAAATCAAGTATTGGAGACGAAACTGCAGAATGCATGGAAATAGAGAGAGAATACCTCTGGTAGTACAAAAGAACAAAGAAAGCTTTCTGAAAGAGAGCGCCAGTGACGCCATGACCAGGATGTCAAGCTCTGAGAGAGTGGGATTGCTATTCTCGCTGAATTGAGGGTTCTGGAGGGATCGGGCATAAACCCTCGCGCCAAATTAAATTTACCCCGTTAGAATTATGAAATTACTATCTTAGCCCAGTTTCTTATATAATTATAATTTTCGTCTTTTAGTTTAATCTCAATTTTTATTTAAATATTAACGAGTCCTTTATTACAGTTAATAATGTGGCTTGTATGTATAAGATAATAAATAAAAATGTGTAAACTCTTGTATTTAAAAAATATATATACAATATTAATTTTTACATTTAATAAATACTTTTAAATAACATTTAAAATAAAATTTCATAAAAATGTCGGGACTTGAATAATATGGCAGTGACCTATAATAAAAATTGAAACTCGAACGTGTCTTAACGTTTCAAGTGACTACCACACTCATTATATGACCTATTTTCCATAAAAAGTATAATCGATAATGGTTCTGATACATTTATGAAATATGAAGGGTAAAATCGTACTTTTCAAAATATATATATGGATACTTTCAAATGAAGTCGTGTATATAATATGCATCTCGTTCTATAATCGTATCATCGTCAGCCTCACGATTTTAAAACGCGTCTCTCTTATGAAAGACTGATGTGGGATCTCACGATATCTCACAGATCATTTGTTCGGAAGGAGAATTGTTGATGTTGTGTTTTGCTTATTAGTCGTCTATTTAGAGTACAGTCTGTATGGAGACCACATCTGAATGAGAGCGGTTCTAATGATACACAGTAACTTTCAGTTCATTTAAGCTTTTATTAGTTAGAATCGTTCTCATTCAGATGTGGCATCCGTACATTCATGTACCACTCATTTAGCATCGAGCCAAAGAATCAAAACCCTAATGGAAGGACAATAAAGGAAAATATAAATATTTTAAAAAAATTGTTAATTTTCTATTGGTCATAAATAAAATAATAATAAACAGAGCAAATTCTGTTTGGATAGTCATAAATAAAAATAACCAAACACTGGATAAGCCAAACAACTTCACATTTTGTCGCAAGAAGAAAAGGGAAGAAGTTACATGAATGGTCAGGGAATTGGCTATCCCGGTTATGAGTGGGTTATCCACGAATCCAATCACGCCTCAAATATCTCTCCTCGTCTCCACCGACCAGCCAACATTATAACTAATAAAAACTTCTATTTAATTTTTATTAGATTTTTTAAAAAACAGTCGTCAAAATGACTTTTTTACCCCACCCAAAACATACCTTGAACGGATGACGTCACGAAAAAATGGGGGACAAAATCTAAATTTACAATTTGACATTCCAAAATAAATAAATAAATAAACCACCAGCTCGTTTTATGGAGGGGTCCAGCCTGGCCGCCCAGCTTTGGCTGGCCTCCCATCTTTTTGGACTATCTCTGTCTCTCTTATCCATAAATATAAAACAAAATTAAAAATACTAACCCGTCAAAACAGACAATATTTAGTAAATAAACTTATAGTTATAAATTATATGAAAGTCAGGCACTAAGCTATGTGCATCAAGAACATTAGCTCATAAGAAGATGAATTGTAAAATCTGACATCGATCGGAGAGGAGAATAAAACATTTCTTATAGAAATCTCACACTACTCTTGTCACAATCGCACTCTCGATGGAAGCGGATTTACGATTGTGTGACACTTACTTTCTAATAACAGTGAGCTAAGCTAATTCGTTCTTACGTTGCTTACGGCCAAACCACGTATACTCGAACCTCTGGCCTCGGTTTAAAAAAAAGATCTTAGAAAACGATGGTAGAGAGAAATTTTCGAAAGAGAGAGTAACAACCACTCACACTATGTAACTAACAAACCATGAATTCGGAGGTTGTTGTTGCTCCATTAATGGCGGCATAAAGCTCCAAATTCTCATGTGTCCACTCTCAGTAAAACAAAATTGAAACATTAATCTAACCATTTCTAAAAGCTTTATCATTTTTTGGGTTAAAAAAGCAAAAAAGATTCCATGGACGCCATGGATTCAAGCTCTAGAGAGAGAAAAGAGGGTATTTTTTTGGTCAGCAAAATCAAGTTCTTCCTCTTGAAATTCACTTTTTTTTTGGTTAAAAGATTTTATAAGAATTTTCAAAGAAAAAAAAAGAAGGTCTAAAATCAATCACATGGCAGCAGGTTGCCTTTCTGATTTAGCCTTCTACCCACGCTTGCACAGACTCATACTGACAAAGACAGAACACACAGAAAAAGAAAACAAAAACTTGGGACAGAGACTGCGCACAAACATCGCTGTCTTGTTTCTCTCTCTTTTAAATTCATTTTATATATATATTTCTTTTCTTGATTGCTCGACCCATTTTCGGAGCTCCGACCCAAAAGGGTCGTTTTAATTTTATGGAGTGGATTTTTTGGCTCTCACATTTTCGTTTTTTTTTTTTTTTTTTGTTTCACTCGCCGGAGCAAAAATGCTCTCTGGGTTTTCACAGGAACCGGCGGAATGTACTCTGTCATTCCGGCGCTGCCGATGGACGGCGGCGGCGGCGGAAAGTTTCAGGGTTCTCTAGATGGAACGAATCTTCCTGGAGATGCTTGTTTGGTTCTCACGTCGGATCCCAAGCCACGCCTCCGATGGACGGCGGAGCTCCATGAGCGATTCGTCGACGCCGTCACTCAGCTCGGCGGCTCCGACAGTGAGTACAGCTTTTTTCCCTTTTTTTTTTGTTTGCTTTCTAATTGCTTCTCTCTGGAATTTGGGCTCTGTTTTAATGGTTGTGTCACTTAATGCTGGCTTGAAGTGGGTGGAGGTGTTCTTATATCTATCCTTTAGAGGGTAAGGTACTTGGTGTCACAATCGCACTTTTAATGGTAGCGGACTTGCGATTGTGCGGCACTCACTTTCCAACGATAAGTGAGCTAAGCCAATTCGTTCTTGTGTCGCCTACGGCCAAGCAACGTATGCTCGAGCCTCTGGCCTCGGTTTTAAGGGAAGGTTTTAGAGAACGAGGGCAGAGAGAGAATTTCCAAAGAGAGATTTTTTAAAGAGACGTTATATAAGCAAGCAAGAGAGAAATAACAACGGCTTACATTATATAACCTTGGGTAGGGAGAAGTTGACATGCATCGTCCTCCTCGATCACATCATGCACTCTTCTATATTGGCCCGCATATGGCCGGATGGGCGTCTCTTGAGAAACGCCACTTTACTTGTCATGGGGTGAGGCTCACAACCTACTCTCTTCATAGTATGGTTGTGACATTCTCCCCCACTTAACTTAGTCATCGTCCTAGATGACTTACTCGGGTCACAATCATATTGCATATTGTGACATTTGGCTCATGCGGGTCGGTGCTCTTATTGGTTAAATTTCAACCTTTGTAACGGTTCGATCATGAACGGTAGAAATGATTGAATTTGCTATTAAACTCGTAAAAAGAGTAGTGTAGCGGTTTTTGTTCATATTGGTTTCACTACGATCCACTTTTCTATTAAATGCAATAGAAATAGACCATGTCGACGAGTTAGTTCGACGTCCTACCGACAGGTATGCAAGCAAGTATCGTCCTTTTTTTTAGGGTAGAGTGTCCTTGAGGGAGATGTGGCCTACAACTAGATTCATGTCTATTGATTTGGTGTCCTTGAAGTTTCTTTCATTTAAGACAAGCTGAGTTAAGTTAGGTTTCTCATTGCTCCCTTAAAAGTGTTGGGCATGGAAAAGAAGTGTGCACCTAGATGAAAAGAAAAACGTTTCCGGCCCGGGAGTATCCCAACACGGAGAGTTTGCCATATATCGGGGTGGAAGATGGAATCAGGTCGGTGAGGGCCGCGAGAGCGGTACCAAATCGAGGCAGGTGAGCGAATAAGGATTGAAACCCAATATGAAAACACTTCCGCTCATGGCTGGACTGGAAAAAGATGCGGGAGTAATATCACTTGAGTTAGGGGCCTTTTTTTGCAGGATGCCAGGTGTGTAGGAACGCCCAAACGGGTTCGGTTATATAACCATTCTATATGGCTAAGATGCAAGCTTTAGCACTAAGAAATGATTGCTTGCTGAATAGAACGATTTGTATCGGTTTCTTGTTCGATTATTATGTTTTAATACGTGCTAGAGAGTAAACTCGTCGAGTTCGGAGCCATGGTGTCGTCTTGGTTGCTCTTTCTATAGAGTTGTATGATACTTTCTCTTATTTGATTTGTTCCTAATGGTCAAAATGCTGATATTGGTTTCTCTACACTTTTCAGAGGCAACCCCAAAAACAATTATGAGAACAATGGGAGTAAAAGGCCTCACCCTTTATCACTTAAAATCACACCTCCAGGTTTGTTCATATCGCCGTTGTACCGACCGGGCCGAGCCCGACACTCATCTTGTCTTGTTCTATTGTTTGTTCGACAATGTATGTTTTCTTGATGCCTTGTACTAGCAGAAATATCGGCTCGGGAAGCAATCGTTCAAGGAATCGACGGAGAACTCGAAGGATGGTACGAACTTCCTCTTCAAAACAGTTGGGACTTGGCAGTTTCCTTTTCTTGTTTTGTATGGAATGAAGTAGCAAATAGTTCAAACTGTGGGGCATGCTTACTCATTTTTATCTAGAGAATTATACATCGACCTACCCGAACCACCGGTTTCAGTTTTTTGCTGTATATCGTTTGTGTGTGAAGCTTAAACGACTCATAGATATGGCCTTTCAGCTTCTTGCATTGCAGAAAGTCAAGAAACAAGTTCGTCATCATCGCCATCATCGAAAATAATAGCTCGAGATTTGAACGAGTATGCTCGACTTTTTCCTTTTATGTAATGGTTTTCCATGCTCTATATATGTCTTGCATTGAGTAGTTTTGTTTTTCGAACAGTAGTTTCCAAGTCACGGAGGCGTTACGAGCACAAATGGAGGTTCAAAGAAGGCTGCACGAGCAGCTCGAGGTTAGTCGTTCGTTTGTTCTTCCTGAAGGAACTTGAATTTGTAACGGCCTAGACCCACCACTAGTAGATATTGTCCTCCTTGGGCTTTCTCTCTCAGGCTTCCCCTCAAGGTTTTTAAAACGTGTTTGCTAGGGAGAGACTTTCACACCCTTCTAAAGGGTGTTTCGTTCTCTTTCCCAACCGATGTGGGATCTCACAATCCACCCCCCTTCAGGGTCCAACGTCCTCGCTGGCACTTGTTCCTTTCTTCAATCGATGTGGGATCCCCGCCAACTCCACCCTCCTTTGGGGCCCCAGCGTCCTTGTTGTTACACCGCCCGTGTCTATCCCCCTTCGGGGAACAACCTCCTCACTGGCACATCGCTCAATGTCTGACTTTGATACCATTTGAAACACCTCAGGCCCACTGCTAGCAGATATTGTCCTCTTTGGGCTTTCTCTTTCGGGCTTCTCCTCAAGGTTTTTAAAACGCGTCTGATAGGGAGAGGTTTTCACACTCTTATAAATGGTGTTTCGTTCTCCTCCCCAACCGATGTGGAGTTTCACAATCCACCCCCTTCAAGGCCCACGTCCTCACTGGCACTTGTTCCTTTCTTCAATCAATGTGGGACCCCCACCAACTCCACCCTCCTTCGGGGCCCCAGTTTCCTTGCTGGCACACCACCCGTGTCTAACCCCTTCGGGGAACAACCTCCTCGCTGGCACATTGCTCGGTGTCTGGCATTGATACAATTTGTAACAGTCCAAGCCCACCGCTAGCAGATATTGTCTTCTTTAGGCTTTCCCTTTCGGGTTTTCCCTCAAAGTTTTTAAAACGTGTCCGTTAGGGAGAGGTTTCCACACTCTTATAAAGAATGTTTCGTTCTCCTTCCCAATCGACGTGGAATCTCACAGAATCTATTGCTATAAATCTTGAGAAAACTCACTGTTTTCCATTTTCAAGTCCATGCTTCTTTTACTTTAAGCGCAGGTGCAGCGTCGACTTCAACTTCGCATTGAAGCACAAGGAAAATACTTGCAGTCGATACTCGAGCGGGCGTGTCGAGCATTGAGCGATCAGGCTGCAGCATCTGCTGGACTCGAAGCTGCACGAGAAGAGCTCTCTGAACTTGCAATGAAAGTAGCCAATGAGTCTAAAGACATAGCACCATTGGAGACTCAAAAAGTGCTTCCCTTTTCAGAACTTGCTGCTGCTCTAGAAAATCCAAAGGCTCCTACGGTTATGCCTCGAGTAGGCGATTGCTCGATGGATAGCTGCCTGACATCAGCTGGAAGCCCGGTTTCCCCGATCGGAGTAGGATCAACTACCACCGGAATGAAGAGACCGAGACCAGTTTTTAGTCATGGAGATTCAATGGCGCTCGAGGGCAATGCTCGACGCGACGTCGAATGGATGGTGAGTAATGTTGGATGAAAATTAGGACTTTGCCTTAAAAAGTACAGCCTTTTCTTCTGAGCTACTTGCTCTCTTGTTCACTTCTGTAATGGAAGTATTATACAATCTGTTTTGTGGCTTGTAAATTCTCATAATCAGACGCTTTTGGCCTCTTTGATCTTCATTTACATCTCTAACATAACATGGAGGGCAAAATGGTAAAATTTAAAAGTTATTCTTGCATTAAAGTCACCGACGCTACTTACCTCGACCTTTTTTCGGGAATATACCAAAGTGTTGCTCGAATTTGTGTTGGTCGTTGAAAACCGTCAACAAGTATTCGCGGAGTGATATTTCATTGTTACTTTTTAAAAATTTGTCGATTGACACAAAATTCATTACCTTTTCTCATCATTGTCTCTCCACCCAGAAGGAGGATCGTTGTCTTGTCAGGTACGTTAAAGGTAGTTCGAGTTTTTTTTGGGAGTATGACATGGATTACTTCAACGTCGTAGCACTTGGTACTTGAACTTGACTCGAGGTATTTTCTCTGCCCTTTCTTACCATGAAAAAACAGGAGCACCTTGCATCTTTGAACCGATAACCATCTTTCGGCTAACCTAGCCTCCTCTATCCCTCTGGACCAATAAGGGGGTAATACAGGAATATTCACCGAGGCAAAGTCCCCGCGAGATTGACATCTCTTAGATGCCCGTGCAAATAGAAGCTTAATTGAAAAAAGTCATCATCTTTTTAACTGTTGTGCTTTTCTTTAAATAATTTATAAGGTGTCGATAGACGACTGACAATAATAATATTTGTTTATAAAAAAGTAAACGTCAGTTAATGCTACTTTTAAAATTTCATTCATATTTTTTAAATATAGTTCTAATATAAATAAAAATATATTTGAAATAAAATATTAATTATATATAAAAAAAAAATACAAAATTTATGTGTATATATATTTATTTATTAAAGTTAAGATATTTAAAGCATAAGCATTTAGGATCATAGGTGAGCAGAGCTGCTCTGTTGTCAAAGAAACCCATAATGGCATCTCCACTTTAGACCAAAGCGAAACCCGTTCCATTTGTCTTCTCTCCGTTGCTCTTTTGTTTCCTATTTCCTCCGCCGAACTTCAGACGAGCTTTCTTCTCAGTGTTTCCATGGAAGATTCATCTGGTGAGTACAGCTTTCTTTTTCTTCAGAGTCCATGTTGTCTCTTTCGCTCAGTCTTTTTGTTCTTGCTACTCGATGCTCATTCAATTCATCGCAGAGGAACAGACGGAGTATTTTTTTTTTTTTTTTTTT
>NW_019268553.1:1421569-1490486 GCF_002738365.1 Cucurbita moschata | reverse complement strand
GTTTTTTTTTTTTTTTTTTTTGTATATTTTGCAGTACTTCCGCGTAAAAGAATTTAATCTGTTCGTCGTCTTGGAGTCTATTTTGTGTGAAATTATCTATGTAAGTTCTGTATTTTGTTGTGTGTTGAAACAGAATTATTTGCCTTAGTTGAATGTTGCGCGTCGTTTGCGTCGATTTATTTGTTAATCGTGCCGATTGACGGTGCAATCTAGGGGTTAAATTTGATGTTCAATAGCATTCTGAATGATTTCTTTGGGATTACGTTAAGTTAATCTTGGAATTTGTTGTGAACATGAGTATCTGGTCGAAACCTCGAACTGAAATTGTATAGCAGGGTTGTTCACAATCGATAGGGCAAACGTCTGAGAGTAAGAAACACGCAAAAGGATAGATAGCTAGAAATTTGGAAAGAAGGCGATTTACAAGCGATGTAGGTAGTCTATAATTTGGAGGGAAATCTCGTGTCTGAGGCTTTGGGAAAGGATGGATTACTGGATTTTTCTTTCTCTCATTAGAATGTATTGATGCAATCCTACTCTTTTTCGTTTTTTGTTTTAATTTATTAAACAACAACCAGGAAGAAACTTTGGAGAGCATATTCGAAGTACGTATCCACGTTTCAAGTGGATGGGAAGTAGTGATGATCATAAGAGATACTTCAGAAATGTTTGCATATATAGCATTTCTTTTCCATTTTCATAGACAAGCAACAGTTAATGCTCAGTTCCTTGCTATCACAAATCTTCCCAAAAGCTTAAGCTAATGGGTTATGGTCAATTTAATTACGTAAATCACTCTCTCACGTGTTGGCTTCAAAATTTGTAGAACGTAAGTGGAAATCAATATTAATTGGGGAGGAAATATCATTATAGGAGTTCAAACACAAGATTTCCTGCTCTGATATCATGTTAAATCATCAATCAACCCAAAAGTTTAAGCGGATAGATTATGGTAAATTCAATATATCATTACTTTAGGAAACCCTAAATGCTTATTTTCCATTCTCAAGTCTTTTTTTTTGGCTGTTTGACAACTTCTGGAATTGCTATTTTGTTCATAGGATATGCTGATTTTGTTTTCATTTGACTTGTCAGGCACACATTGATTTTCTCTATCTTTTACTCTAAAGGAACGTCTCATTCTAGCCATCATGTCCAAAGTTGGAAACATGTTTTTGTGCTGCAGTTCATCAAATAAATATAACAGAATAGATGAAAAGCTTGGAAGAAAAATGGTTGAAGTCAAAAGAAATTTAGCTGGACATGACAATTTCAAGTCATTAAATGGCATAATCTTGAGATTTCCCCAATTCAGAGAGGGATTACAAAACATCAGGGGTGTATTTGAACAGTATGGTGAGCTTTATTTCAGCTGTATCACTCTTTTTGAGATTCTCCTGCTCAGGATTTTCTCACATACTCTCTCTCTCTCACAGATGAAGATTCCAATGGAAGCATCGATCGCGAAGAACTCAAGAAATGCTTACAGCAGCTGCAAATGCATATGACCGAGGACGAAGTTGAGGATCTTTTCCACTCTTGTGACATTGATGGAAGTTCTGGAATACAGTTCAACGAGTTTATCGTTCTTCTATGTCTCATTTATCTCCTCAAGGACCAGCATTCGCCCACCGTAAGCACAAACTTTTCATTCAGTTTTCAATCTGTTTGTTATTCTTGGGCATAACCATCCGGGATGTTTGTTACAGAAATCAAAGCTGGGTTCACCTCAACTTGAAGCAACTTTTGACACCATAATCCAAGCTTTCATATTTCTTGATAAAAATGGTGATGGCAATCTCAACAAGAAAGAAATGGTCAAGGCTCTGAACGAGGCTTCTCCATTCGAGAGATCCCCTGCACGCATTACAAAGACTAGATTTCGTATTCCTCCCTTCATTAAAGATTCTCCATTTAACAAATCGTTCTAGACAATTTAAACATATCTGATCAAACAATGTGTCAAATACACCTTCATACACATTGAGTTTTCGTGTTTTGAATTTAGTTTATTTTGGTTCCTCTACTTTCAAAATGTTTATTTTGGTTCTCGTACTTCAACCTGGATTCATTTTGGTCTCTATTCTTTTACAAACTAGGCATTTTAGTTGAATGTTCTGATACCAATGATTAAAGCCGTGCTTTTATATTGATTTTCCACTTTTGTTGATTGATACAGGAGAAATGGACTGGAACAACAGCGGGAAGGTGAATTTCAGGGAATTTCTATTTGGTTTCATTAACTGGGTTGGAATTGACACGGATGATGACCTCTCTCTTGAATGAAGTTATGAGACATCAAGACATCGTATAGACATGAAAGACGGCGGCTTCAAAAATAAGGTCAGGCTGATATGTCATATTCATAATTGAATGTTTGTTTATTTCATTTGGTGAATTGTAATTGTAATGTTCTGGAGATGTTGTGAATTATATTACATAATGTCATTCTTATTATCGTTACGTGGTTGTTGATATGAACGTAGTTCAATTAATCAAGATAATTGTATGGATGAGAAACCATCGTTTTTAAGTCAATGTGTTACCAATTAAAATATGTTGTCTTAAAAATTTGATAGTTGGGTCTCTCGTCCATACAGTTATTAAATTAATTTTTTTTTACATTATTATTTCTTGTTATTTCTTGTTACATTATTAAGCTTTTCTAATGAATTAAACATTAAATATTTATGACTTAGGTATAATATAATAAGAATAGAGATAATTTTTTTTATCTAAGTGAGATTAAAAATTAAAGTTCAAATTTTTGAGATTTTAAACTATATTAGAGTAATCGTCTAATATGAGTAATTGAATTATGTTTTTTTTTTTATAAAATAATGAAAATAAATAACTTTTCAATTCCATATTTTTATATTTTTACTTTAAAGAGTTGCTAATAAATTTTTAATTTTTAATTTTATGTCTAACATATTTATAAATTGAAAAATATTTGAATTTGACTGACTTTAAATTAGTTAGCATGTAAATTGGATATAATTTAGTAGAAAAAATATTAATTAATGGATTATACAAATAGTTTTAATATGTTATACGAAATAATTGACATAATTAAATATATTTGAGGCATTATATACTGAATAAAGTCAAAAGTTGGAATCTTCCACTCACAACTAAAAAAAATATTTTAATATTTTTCATCGTATATATATATATACATTTTAAAAATAGATAATTAGATCTCAGTCCCCTCATTACTCATTAGCGTGTCACGCGCTCAGAGGGCGTGGACTATTAAGAAACTTAAAGCCACGTGGCAATCCCGCCGGCGCCGCATCTGGCATGGAAAATATACAGATTAAATCGACTCAGCTTCACTCAGCTCGTTTTTCTTTTTCTTTTCATTTTCAAAATTTTTCTCTATATTTCTCATCCCATTTTCCTCAGCATCATGATCCTCCACCTCACACGACGTTACTAAATCGACTTTTATGGAAAGTTAGTAGGGTTTTTGTATTCGAGAAATCGAAAGTGGAAACCGCCACCATTGAATCACTTGATTTTCCTTTCCATTTAACTTCCTGATTTTTCATTTTCATCTACTAATTTACTTGTTTTCGTTATCGGAAGCATATTGTTGTGAAGTTGCTAAGAGTTGAAAGCTAATGGAAGTTCGAAAGAAACGCTGATTACTGTTCGGTTTTTATTCTTCCTCTGTTTAAGTTTTTGTGATTTCCATTTACGACCAGTGATGCTCACTGTGGTGGAGTGAAGTTCGCGGTTGGATGTAGATTTCGAACTGAAAGTTGTTGCTATGAATTGTAGATTCAGTAAGGGACTCGTTCGATTTTCTGAACTTTTCACCGGCGAAAACGAGGTTTATTTTCTATTCTGTTGTTTTTTTGTAGCTTGATTCATGGTTTCAATCTTATTTCTGTTCGTCTAGCGACTAGAAAAGTAGTTTTTCGTATTCGTTTGATTGGATAGCATTGGACGTTGAAGTTATTCTTGTGGAAAATGGCTTGTGAAGCTGTACAACTGTGGACATTTAATGGATTAGTGGCTGCGTTTCTTGATCTTGGTATAGCTTTTCTTTTATTATGTGCAACGAGTCTTGTTTTCTTTACATCCAAATTTCTGGCGCTGTTTGGGTCATGTCTGCCTTGCCCTTGTGATGGACTATTTGGGAACCTTGGTAGTGATCACTGCTTCCAAAAGTTGCTAGTGGATTGTTCATCCAAAAGAATATCTTCAGTCCTACATTCAACTAGAGAAAAGTTCCCATTGGATTCCATGTGGGATCAAGAGCCAAAATGTTGTTTTAAGTCGATGTCAGTGCACAAGAGGAATGCGAAGGAGGTGTGTGTTGAATTCAAAGGTGAAGCATCAGGTGATTCCTGGTTTAAAACCAGATCACCTCGAGGTATGATTTATGGAGACGTTCTCAATGTCAACGAATCGCGTTATAAAGGCGGTGTGGGTGGCAGGAAGATTGCATCGGTGTCTCCGAATGACGTTTTTCAGTCGGACGTGGAACTGGAAGACCTTTGTCATTCTCCTTCAAGCTTATGTGGATTTGGGGATAACAATAACGAGGATGGCTTCTTTTCTGTTGATTCTGGAGGTAATGAAATTTAATTTGTACCATTGGTCATTCTTTCCCTGTTAGATCAACTTAAAAAGTCATGATCATTTATGCGAATTGAATTGCCTTTTCATGGCAGCTATGAGCTTATTAGGATAGCAAATGGCTGATAACTTATGTCTTCTGAACTTCATTTTTATTGTAGTGTAGCATTTATGCATTATGCTTAGGACCCTTAACTGTTTTCGGAGATTGATTGGAAAGTTCGGTATTGGAAACCGAATTATGTTTCGAATATGCATTTTGGACGTTGAGATCATAAATTTTGATGTTTGGGAGAATTTCCTTTTTGACAAGTCTGATGCTTTGAATTTTCAAGTGAATGTCGTGAAGAATGCAGCAAAAATTTGTTTTTATTTGGTTTTGCTCATTACTTTGTTCCTTATTTACGAAGCTAATAAATAGTAATTTTTCCCTTCAATCAAATAAAAAAGCTTATTGATTGATTCAGGGCGCGGTCCTCCTTAAAACCCATTGAGGGGGCCTCGGCCTGGGAGGGGAGAATGGCCGAGCAGTAATAGTATTTTCTAACGGAAGTTTTAAGTTTCCTTGTAAGAGATATTTTGCATTTTCTTCATAATTTTTCATGGTGATAACTGCAATCTTGGTGTTCTGATAACATTGTAGATGAAGGGGAGGCTTCATTAGACAACAGCAATCAATATAAAGTATTTCCCGATCTCGAACTAGATGATTCTTACGATGAGAAAATATGCGCAGAGATGTATGGAGCATCTGCTGAAGAGACTAGGAACAACTGCAGAGGGGAGTTATGCTTGGATGGTAATGAGAGTGATAGAATCAAACTATTGGCACAATCACTCGAAGAAGAGCAGAAAGCTCGCGCTACCTTGTACCTGGAGCTCGAGAAAGAGAGAAGCGCTGCTGCCACTGCTGCTGATGAGGCCATGGCTATGATATTACGTCTTCAAGAGGAGAAGGCTTGTATAGAAATGGAGGCTAGGCAATACCAGAGGATGATAGAGGAGAAAACTGCTTATGATGCTGAGGAAATGAGTATTCTTAAAGAAATTCTAGTGAGGAGAGAGCAGGAAAGGCATTTCCTGAAGAAGGAAGTTGAAGCTTTTAGGAAAAGTTTGTTTGATAATGATGGAGTGAGTGTTGATATGCTTGACTCTGAATTTACACCCCAATGGGCCCCTTCTTCCCCCTGTCCAACTGAAGATCCATCTCATGTGCTTCAATGCATCAATGGATCCATTACAGACAAGCAATCTCATGAGTTACCATCAGTGGAGTCGCGAAACTTAATTTTTGAGTTTGGGGAAGAGTCCCCTTCGATTCAAGCGGTTGAATTCGCTGATGCTGCGAAAGCTAGTGGCGTGTTGTTGCACCAAGTTGCCGATTTCGAGCGTAGTGAAGAGATTGACAACGAGTTACAAGGAAAGGGCATGGTAGAAGATAAAAATGTATACATTGTACCAGGAGAAGTAAATGAACTGGAGCCATATCCGAAAAGCAATAGCAATGTGTCGAATGGCCTAGGTAAGGTCGAGCAGTGCACAGAATTGACTGCTGATGAACAAGAAAAAGTCTACGACGATTCATTCGACGGGTTGGCATTTGCGGAAATAGCTCTTCCTTGTGTTGAGTATAATTTGGAAAAGCATGGGAACCATCAAAAGCAGTGGACAAGAGATTTCAAATCTGTGAATGATACAGATGCCTGTCCTCATGATATTCATGTCATTGAAGATGAAATGCCCAATGAAGCAAGTGCTAATGCTCGTAAAGAAACATCGGTTAATGGTTGCTCGATTATTCCAGTTAATTGTGATAGTTCATCCTTCAGTTTGTTGCAGAATGGACTAGACATCACGAGAAGCAGCTCAGATGCCACTGGAAGATTTCCACCAATGACTCGTTCTCGAAGCAATTCCTTACGTTGTGAATTGCGTAGAAACTCGATGTCTGCTGTCGATTATGAAAGGTCGAAAATCGGCAATGAAGTTGAGTGGCTCAGAGGAAGGTTAAAGATTGTTCAAGAGGAAAGAGAAAAGCTCAAGTTCTCTGTGGAGAGCAAAGAGAAGGAGATCAATCAGTTGCAACTTTTAGAAAACATAACGAAGGTGCTGTCGGATCCTGGAAAGGCAGCTCTGCAGGCTCCATTGCCTCCATCCTCTAAGGTACATTAACCCATCTTCGGTTGATATTATTAATACGCTACGTGCATAGATCTATTAGAAATCACGACTCTCTGCAATGGCATAATATTCTGCACTTTGAGCATAAGCTCTCGTAGCTTTGCTTTTGGTTTTCCCAAAAGGCCTCGTACCAATAGAGATGTCTTCTTTACTTATAAACTCATGATCAACTCCTTAATTAGTCGATCGATTACTCTCCCAACAATCTTCGATAAGATCTATACCTTCTTCTAATGTATTGTTTAACAAATCTGACAGATCAACGACATTGTAGAATGAATCCTTATTTTATCATTCAACTCGGACCAAGAAAAACCATAAATGCTCTGCAATTCTAAAATTCTGCCTGCCTTTTAGTCCGTTGTCAATCCATTCTTGATGGCTCTGTTTTCAGGATGTGTCAAAGAAACGTTGCTGGCGAAGCTCATCCTTAAGCATTCACAGAAGCAGCTAGCCAGTTTGAAGTCCCACCAAAAAAACGAAACGAAACGTACCGAAAGCACCATAGCCGAACACGATACAGCATCCTCCAGGTTACAAATTCTAGTCTTTTTGCCCCACTGCCATACAAGACTACAAGTCATATGTAAATTGAGACTAACTTGACAGGTTATGGCTTAGATCATATGTACTTTTTCTGTAAGTTCTGATGCGGGGTGATAGATATTGGGACATAGAGCCTCCTATAAGTTATATTTAGTAAATTGAAACCCTATATAGATCACGTGCTTACAAAATGTACTTTCTTCCTTTCTTCGTTCTCTGTATTCTGTCTTTTGTCTTGTTGTACGTACCTGAAGTCATCAATAAAACTTTTAGCCAATATTCATCTTTGAATTTTCTCTCTCCTATTCTTTGTGTTTATCTTGATCGAATGTGCGTTGTTGAGCGATCCTAACAATAGATTGTAGTTGTCATATTCATAATCGTTAGATGGATGAAAATGAGATGGGAAGATGTTTTTTTGTTGTTCGTCTAAGAATCTGTAGTAGTAGCAACAACTATATTCTCTCGATTCAAATAACTTCATTGATGTCCTCGAACTTCGAAGTTGGGAGGATGACAGACTATGAACTCATCGGACAATGAGTTTTCATTAGGGTTGGAATATTCTAAATCTTAAAAGAATTCTAACTCTTTAAATTTTTAAAAATTAAAAAATTTAGATTAATTCTTTAAAAATTAATTTGAAAATAGGATTTTAAATTTCATTTTATAAAAAATATATTAAATTAAACTTTTGAAATGTTAAAATTTACCAATTTACTATGCACAAAAATATTTAGGGATTAAAATGTTTTTTAAAATTTGAAAGTTTAGTTCGATGGTATCTATTTTTTTTTTTAAAAAAGATCTTAATCATTAAAAACAAAATTATTACTGATATGTAAAATAAAATATAATTTAAAATTTATTATTATTTATAGCTTTTTTAATATAAATTTTGAGAATAAAAAATAATTTAAATAATTAAATTAAGATTTATTGAAATTATAAAAATTAAAAATTTACGTGTACAAAATAATTATAATTTAATTAAGAATTATAATTTACCAACGAAACTATTAATTGAGCCAATTTATTTAAATATTCTCACCCCCTTTTGTTACTATTTCTCTGCTGCTGAGACTCTCCGTTTCTCTCTCCTCTCATCAGAAGCCCTCAGGCCTCACTAATCCGACGCTTAGAGCCATCTTCATCGGCCAGATTAAGAAGAGTTTTAGTAGCAGCAGCGGGAATGTGCAGGCTTCTCTCCCTCCTTCTCAATCTCTCGAGATCTTGAAGCATTGTTCTTGAATTTTTCAATCTCCATTTCCTCATGTGATTGCTGGTTTCGCTGTAAATTTCCATCAGCAGTCTTGGTTCTCTTCATATCTAAAAGGTACAGGATTTCGACTTCGGTTCTTATTTTGTCTTGACCTCTGTGATTGTTCAGAAGAAGCTCTTGCCCACCGTTTTCAATTTGAAATATTGTTCTGGATCTTCGTTAGGATTAGAAGATGATGCGCCTGTAGGTTCTATGGATTGTGTAAGGTTTTGTATAAGTTACAGGGATGGCTGACTCTGAAGTTCCTCGCGATTGTTCGATTTCGAGGGGGTGGGGTCTTTTATTATTATTGTTGTTGTTGTTGTTGTTGTGGTAGCAGATTTTGTTTGATTTGATTATGTTACGGACAATTTTGCTTCATTTGTTTCTAGTAGTATCTCAGAATCTGTTTTCAGGGAACCATGGGGAAGAAAGTTAAGAAGAAGAACAACCGAGCCCCTCTGAAAGAGAAGCGGGTATCTTCAAGTTCACCGAGGAAGGTGCCCCAGCGAAGCAGCCCAACGGTGGAGATTGCTGTTGAGGATGTGTCAGTTGTTAAGGAGAGAAGCCAATGCCAGCACCTTGATAAATGCTTTAATTTCAAAGAGTTATCATCTAAACTTGCGTCCTCGGAACCTATTAGCTGTGAAGATTGTCAAGACAGTTCAGCTGATAGAAGGGGGAGTAAGGGGAAGGCTAAACATGGGAAGAAAAAGGGGGGAACTTCCGTGGATGTAAAACCTGATGCCAAAGCAATTTGGATTTGTTTGCAGTGTGGGCATTATGCTTGTGGAGGTATTGGACTTCCTACCAACTCTCAGATTCATGCCGTTCGACATGTCAGGCAAACTCGACACCCTGTGGTGATTCAGTTTGAAAACCCGCAGCTTCGATGGTGTTTCTCTTGCAACAAATTACTTCCAGTAGAGAAAACTGATGAGAATGGTGAACAAAATGATGGCTTGTCTAATGTGGTGAAATTAATTAGGGATCGGTTGATCAAAGCCTCGCCTGTGGACATTGAGAACACATGGCATGCAAGCAGTGAAGTTACAGCTGCAACTAAATCAGAATGTTCAATGTTAAGTGATCTGGAGGGAAGAAATCATTATGTTGTAAAAGGATTGATTAATCTAGGTAACACTTGTTTTTTCAATTCAATCCTTCAAAATCTATTGGCCATTGATATGTTGAGAGATCATTTTATGAAATTGGAAGAATGTGTTGGACCTCTAACTATAGCCTTGAAGAAGATCTTTATAGAAGCAAGAATGGAAGGTAGAATGAAAGGTTCAATAAACCCAAGATCGGTTTTTGGCTGCATCTCTTCCAAAGCCCCTCAGTTCAAAGGATATGAGCAACACGACAGTCATGAATTGCTTCATGCCCTGCTTGATGGATTGTCTACTGAAGAGCTGACTTCGAGGAAGATGACAAAGTCTAAGGAAGAGAGAATGTCTGGAAATCCCACTCCTTCTTTTGTTGATGAGATGTTTGGGGGGGAAATATCAAGTGCTGTATGTTGCAAAGAATGTGGCCACACATCAACAGTTTATGAACCATTTCTCAATCTTTCTCTTCCCGTTCCAATGAAGAAACCTCTGGCCAAAAAGGTCCAACCAGTCTCTCGGGCAAAGAAGACAAAAGTGCCACCTAAGAGTAGTGGAAAGACGATTCGTAAAACTGGCAAGCCTTCAGATGTTGTCCCAGTTCAAATTGCCTCGCTCCCATCATCCAGTAATGAGCTTTCCCTTGCATCAGAGGCCAGCGCCGCCAGTAGCACAACTACCATCACGGAGAAGACTTTAAGTTCTCAGAATGTCTCAGATGTTAAAGAGCCTGAAAAAGAAGTTTTGATTGAGAATGGAGGAGAATGTGCTTCAGATAATTTGACGTGGATGGATTTCCTTGGACCAGAACTAACTGTCGAAAATTGTGATATTTCCACTACTCAGGAGTCTGAAAATAACGTCGAAGTATTTATCAGTGACGATTCACAAAGCATCTCTGGGTCGGGTATGCAAGTGTCAACCCTTCACAATGAACCCAATCAAGGACCAGATTTTTCAGTGAATTCATGGGATGAATCCCCTTTACAGGTTCAAGCCTCTGAAGTTTTGCTGCTCCCTTACAAGGAAGAGAGCTCCACTGCTGAAGTAGCAAAAGCAGATGATCAGGCTTCCTCATCAATTTTGGGATGTGCTCAAGATGATTTTGAGGGATTTGGCCTTGGTGATATGTTTGATGAGCCTGAAATCCCCATAGGGCCCATTGCGAGGCCCTCCGCCGCAAATGAAGTTGCAGAGAGTAGTTTTGTTAGCGAGTCTGAGCCTGAGGAAGTTGATAATACTAATGCTCCCGTCTCTGTGGAGAGTTGTCTAACTTATTTCACAAAGCCAGAACTTCTGTCCAACGAAAATGGATATAACTGTGAGAAATGCTTAAAAAGGCTACAACAACAAAGGTTGGAAATGAAGAAGCAATCAAAAGTTGCTCGCAAAGCTGTAGCAAATGGATATCAAACTGATGTAGGGGGTGATATATCTAGTTTCAACGTGGACTCTTCAGTTGAAGTAAAAAATCAAAGAAATATGAACTTAATAAATGGTTCTTTAAGTCATAGTAGCGGTGAAAGCTTGAATTTGAAAGAAAATGCAGATTGCTCCAGTCGAGATAGAACAAAACCTGTCGATTGCCAGAAAGGCAAGATGGATTCTCTTGTTTTGAATGAAGATGAAGCTAAGGTTGACAAAGATATGAATCCTGGCCTAGCATATGCTTCAGGTTGTAATAACACCAGCAATCAAGAGAATTCTGATGATAAATCCAGGTCTTATCTTTCCAACGATGATCCTAAAGGCAGGGGACTTGCAAAAACTAATATTGAGCCCTTGAGTTCACAAATATCTGCCGAGAACCAACCAGAAAAAAGTGAGGATTGTGAGATGAATTCTGATTCAACAATTGTGAATGTGAAAAGAGATGCAACAAAGAGGTTTCTCATTCACAAGGCCCCTCCTATCTTGACAGTTCATATAAAGAGGTTCAGTCCGGATGCTCGGGGTCGTTATAGTAAATTGAACGGCCACGTCAAATTCAAAGAAACAATTGATCTCAAACCATACATGGATACTAGGTACCATCTTCATCCTTTTATCCTGTTGCACTATACATTTTTTTCAATTCCCCAAAAGGATTGCTTACATCCTTTTAACCTGGATAAAAATATCAATTTGTCAACTGCTACCTCTTCTCATATCCATTCAAAGGACCTAAATTTGCCATACACTTTGTTAATTGTTTATCAGTACACCCAAATGGCATGTTTACTCCATGTTGCTTTCTAAGTGAAGTGCTTGTAGGTTCTTAGAATTTGCATTAAACTATACAAGGTTACTTTGAAAGGCCAGCTTTGGTGGATGCTCATGGTAAGCAAAACACAACGTAAAATTTTCATAACCACTGTTGTTGACTAGACTAGATCTATAGGCTCCTCTTTGTCCAACTTATTATCAGATCAGAAGCTGCGCTTCAATGGTATAGGCACCATAATATGGAACCTTGAAGCACTCTTATCATGATCTTGAATTTACCGGTAGAATGACGATGATCGTGGAAGGTGATAGCATTGTCATTGTTTTATGATTGCTAATGAAATCACGACTCTGGCCATCATCATTCTACTGCATTTTATCTCTGATTCTGATAATTGCACTTCCATTTAATCTCCACTTTTCCATTACCATAACTTTTGTACTCTCCTGGGCAATTGGAGAAGCTTTTTGTAGATCCTTTGTTATGAGGCTAAAAACTCCTAAATTTCACACTATCAAAGGAATCGTTTCTTATAAAAAAAAAATTAATAATCGAGAACCTGATCTGAGAAAATGGTGAGGGTGTAAACAAAAAGAAGAAAAACTTTGCATGGGAAATTTTGATTCGCCCAATCTGTTATAGCTCATGGGTTCACATTCATGAACACCAAGAGTTATGGCTTATACTGTTTTTTTGCCATGTGGAGTTTCATACACTATTGACACCAGTGCACAGAATTTACCAAGTGAGAGTACATTTCCATAGTGCCCCCCGAGCCGAGGCTGGGGGCCGAGGCTGTACTCATGCTTCGGAGTTCCTTGTCTTGCATTGAAAAGAAGTATTCACCACTGGTTTTTTTATATCATTTATAGATCCTCAGTTGTAGCTTATTCCTTCTTGGTTATACTGTGGTGGGTACAGATGCATACTATAGTTACCTTCGGGTTTGTTGGAGAGTTCAACTAATATGAAAGCTGAGTGAGGATTTGATGATTAGCAGTGACTGAATTTGAACAATTGTACGTAATATAACATTAACACCATATTTTTTTTATGTTCCTCCCAGGTGTGCAGATAGGGACAAGTGTAAATATCGGTTGGTCGGGGTCGTGGAGCACTCGGGATCTATGAGAGGAGGCCATTATGTTGCATACGTGAGAGGGGGCAACAGGAAGAGGAGGAATGGGGAAGCTGAAGAAGATGCTTCTGTTTGGTATTATGCAAGTGACGCCTGCGTAAACGAGGTTAGCCTGGACCGGGTTCTTGGCTGCGAGGCGTACATCCTATTTTATGAGATAACAGGTCAAATCTTTGGCTAACACAACACATGCTTTTACTTCTTCATAACTTCCAACAGAAGACAGGAAAGAGAGAGAGAGAGAGAGGCAGATGAGTGTACACCTTTTACAATAGAATTTTTCCTCCCCAGTAAAAATCCATTCTTTTTGATCTATTAGATCTAGGTTTTGAAATATGGTTATCACAAAAATTTGTCTAATTGCCAATGCCAATAGAGGGGGTGTGGGGGCTTGAGGTCTTTGGCTTTTATCACCCTGGATTTTGTTATATGAGATATGTGGTTGCTCAAATTGTTTCTTTTTCCATCTATTTTTTCCCTTTGTGTCTTTCTTAGACGTAAGAACACATTTATCTTGACAGATTAGTATTAACAAATCCAAATTTTGAGTGTACGTTTCAATGGCACTTAAAGTTTGTGAATTCATTCCATTTTCTCAGGCTCGAATGTGCTTTTGATACGACATATAAAATAATATCGACTATAACACGTTCGATTCAGTCTCGATCCCTCAGTTTGACAACTTTTGAAGATAGTGGAAAAAACTCACCAAGGAAAACTATTCAATGCAATGTAGTCTGCTTCATAATGACTGTAAAATATGAATTAAATCTATTATTTACAATGTAGCTAGTTCATACATTCAACAATCTATTATTCACAATGTAGCTGGTTCATACATTGAACGTTGAAAAATCCGTGTCTTCATAATTAAATCATAGAAGTTCGAGATATTCTCTTTGATATATTTAACGCTGAACAATTGACAGTCACATTAAATCAGATTCATCAAATAACTTTTCTTTGATAACCCAACTTGTCTAGAATCGTCTAGCCAACTCAATATTTATACGAAACAAATGGGCACAAAATGTTAATATGGTAGTGTCCCCTTTTGCTCTTTGCTCGTTTTAGTGAAAATAAGCCTTCAAATTCTCACCCGTCGATGTACTCTTCCTAAAAAAATCGATACAAATCGAATTGGTATGTCAATAATAATTTTGCAGGAAATGATGTATTCAACCATCTTGACTGTCATTTTATCTTTAGAACAATAACATAATTTGAAGCTTCCATGTCAGCAAGGAAATTTAAATAAGGACCTCAAAAACTACATATATTGGTAAAGAAGCAACTTCTAAAAAAGTTGGGCTGTGAACCAGAGTGGAAAACATGTTATTGCTACATTACAAAATAGGACATTCGAGATGACAGTATAACACATGGAGAAAGTACAATTGTACACACCCTAGATGAATCCGCTGTAATCTCGCATCGACATGAGTCTCCTCGTGTTACTGTCTCGTAATGCTAGACTAATCCAAACGGGCCTGAAAAAAGCAAAAAGTGCACTTCATGATTCAACAAGACAAAAATCAATGGCATGGAAATAAGGAAAGGAATGCATTGTTGTTATCTCCTCCATCTTGTAAAAGGAAAGGGCATTCCATAACACACTCTATGACAGAAATGTTACTATGAAAAAGACTGGTTTATGCTTGCATTTTTTTACCCATAAAATTTACCTGGAGGAAAGTGCCGTTTGTAAATGAAACCTATTCAATTGGAATTGGTAACTGTGTTGTTGGCAGGGTCGAGTTATAATGAGCTTGCTAACATCTTGATATATGCTTCTCATCTGGCAGTTGAATTGGATTGGGTTGAGACATCCGAATCACTGTCACTTTGACTTTCCACCAATTGGCCATTCAGAATCTCCAACACGTTGTCTGGTGGACATTTATCAGCAGGATTTTTTGGTGACGTTTGACAGAAACATTCAGGCCAAGAATTCGTATAAAATGACTCTGGTTGAACGCGTTCATGTGGCCCACCGAAGTGTGTGCCAAGCATAACTCTCCTAATAGCTTCTTCAAAGCCTGCTGTCCTCCCGTTCTCTCTGTTGATGAAAACTGGTGCAAGAGCTTTCCTGTCTGGTCTGATTGTAGTCCGGAAGCCATAATACAGACGGTGGCCCAGCAAATTGTTGGCAAAGTTGCTCGGTCCGTCATAAGTTGGCATGAAGATGTCGGAAAGGAGACAAACCATGTAGTCTACTGCAGACCCTGTCAATCCTCTCACATTTTCAAGAAGTTCCTCTGAAGATTCAACAGAGCTATGGTTCTCAAGACGGGGAAACAAAGCACGAAATGGCTTCATGAACCGTTCGCCACCGAAAAGCTCACCAGCCGCGAGATATATTCTGGTAGAATTGTCAAACCCCATGGAACGTAAAATGAGACCAACCTGCAGAACAAAGAAGAAGCCTAGCAGATCGGTGATTCTTTCCCATATCATTTTTACATTCAATAAAAAATGACAAGTGTAAATGCCCAGTAATCAACTGGTTTTAAGCAAAGATATAGTCAAGTGTGTATGCGAACGTCACCTCCTCCGGAGTTAAGGGGCATTTTCCAATTGCCCTTCTTTCACTATAAACCAGTCTCTTCTTTGCAAAATTTTGCTCTCGATATTTCTTCAAGATTTCTTGTTCTTCAGGAGTAAAAATGTCAAAACACCTGCAAACCAGTCAAATAATGTAAATATACCATAACATGACTTCTCTTTCATAACAAATAAGAAATAGTCCGAGAAAGAAAGTAAAATGTAAGGCGGGTATGTCTAGGCCCTTCTTGTAATTTTCTTTGGGAAAAGGTGGTAGCAGTGTAAAAGAAAACCAATTATTGTAAGGCAGCCATCAGGACCTTGTTTCTTTTTCTTCTTTTAATTTCCCACAAATCATCAGGACCTTGTTTCAAGATCAGTGAAGAAAACACTTACCCTGCAAAGGCCAGCATGTCCATCTCAAAACGAAGGTGAATAGACATGAAATGGCCTTGATTGCGAAGCTTATCAACTATTGATTGACTAATTCTTAAGATATGCGGCTTAAATCTCAGAGCGTGATAGTTAACCCTGCATCTTAATCTTTGGTATTCGGGATTGTCAATTTCTTCTGCTAAACGATGTGAGAATGGAGTGAGATATATAGCACCATGCTCCCTCATCTTCTCAAGAGCAACCGTAGTATACCAACTGATTGGAGCATCTCTAGGGGGTCGGAGCTGATTCAATTAAAGAGATCATGAACACAAACATATAATTCCTGACAGAAATTTTCTTTTAGAATAACGTCTGACTTTTTTACCTGAAAAGGTTTTATCTTCTTAGTTTTCCCATTCTTGCGAATATCTGGAATGCTATCCACGATTCGTACATCATACCTCAGTGTCTTTATAAAATTCTCCACATCATAGATACCATGAAAACCACTACACAAAATGAAATCAATAGTTACCAGGAATGTATTATAGAGGGTAGAATATATTGTGGAAAGAAAAACAAGATTTAGTTGAAAGTACTACACAATATAAAAATGGTAACTAGAACAGATTGAAGTACTGAGATAGATTTTCTTTTTGGACACAAAGGTACTAAGATGGATAGTTAAAATTTAAAATACCTCTTCTCATGCCAAAAGGAGTTTGCATCTAAGTCAGGTAGAACCAGTGTTGCATTCATAATCCGAGCAGCAAGAACTGCATTACATATCTAAAATATCCAAAATAATATTTTTATAATGAGAAACTCTCGCATAGAGGAACAAGAGAAGGTGCAGAGACTAAACAAGAGCTTAAAAAACAAGAAGAAGAAAGCTATAGAAGAGACTCCAATTATTAATAATAACAAAATGACATCACCACCAATGATCAAACTAAGTCAGAAAACCCCAACCATCCAACTGCTCTAACAATCCAACCATGCAAAAGTAGAAAGCCCCAGTTTTAAGGACATAAGTAGCATGTTTTTCCACTCAATTTTGAACTTTTATCTTACTTAAAGACAAAAAAGCTGAGAGTGCATGAAGAAAACTAGAGTTCAAGCTATGTAAGAAATACTAACAGCACTGCGTTGTTGATTCAGACCACCATTACAGCGAACCTTCAAGTAACCGTTGCTTTCATTCGGTGGAGCTGTCATGGTGTGATTGAGTTTTAAAATCTATCTTATCTAAATCAATACAACCATCATTTCTCAACATAAGCTAAAAACATGCAATATAATCTTGTCGCATGAGACAGTGATTTTTAAAGGCAACGAAGAAATACGTGGCCAATCAGATCGTGGAGCTGAAGAAGGTCTCCAACCACCAGCATGAGCATGGCTCCAAAGTTCTTCAGCCTTGATCTGGCCAAACAAGAATAGAAAAGATCAAATTTCAATCGTGTTGAAATATTCAAACACTACCAATAGCTTTACCTATCACCTCCTCCATGTATCCAGAAACTAGTTCATGTGAGGTAGCTTTCCTTTTGCCATCGTAATTCGCAAGGATGAAAAAATTTACCAGATGCAATTGTCAACCCCATATTGATAAAACGGCATCAAACAACTCTTTAATGTGAGGTAGCTAAGCTTACACTACATTTTAAAACTACAATGTGATCGTGATTTCACTGCTGAAATCGTGATTTCCAGCAATAAAATAATGGATCGACATACTTATTTTCCTATATTTCCCAAGTGGAAAAAGAATGAACGTAACCAGTTTCATGGAACTAACTAAGAACCTACCACTCTAAAGCTCTACTTCAACACTCTCGCGGCAGCGGACATAAACAGCAATTAATCACACCCAACAACCTCAACTAACCTCAGAGCGAGAGACGGATCCAAAGCCACCTTTACTCGTTGATGATACAAACAACAAAACCGTACAGATCAAGAGAAAAGCCACGGCGATTGATAACTTCCCCATCATGCCCTTCAATCCTCCTACACCTTGCTTCGCATGTGGCCGATGTAAATGTTGCCCCGATCTGCAACGAAGGAAGTGGTGATTCAAATTCTAAGACGAAGAGGAAACATCACAAACATAAATGACACAAATGTATGAGAAAACTAAGATCCAAGAACAACCTTCTCATGGCTGAGGAATGAAGTGTGGCACTGCAAAAAGCCGGAGTTCCTGCTTCGATTTCGATCGTCAATTCGTGAAGGACCGATCAGTTGGCAAGTTCAAGCACTGATTATCCGGAAGATGGTGCAAGAAACTGAATCAATTTCTTGGATTTCTATCTACCGCCATACGCAAATTCGCGGGGTAATTGGCTGTTAAGCACAAGCGAATCAATAACGATAGCTCTTCTTGTCGTCCTGTTCGGGTCGGTTTGATGCCATAAACATTCATATTCATACCCGACCCGTTTCGTAAGCTTCCCCTACGTAAATTTTGGTTAAATATTTTAACAAATATCAGATTTATACACCTAATAATACTCATTTAAACCATATAAAAATCAGTTAACAATTAATTAATTAAGCTATTTATACTCTTAATTTAATTTCAAATGCTCAATAAAATATTCACATTTTTTTAATCTCTTGAACGATGATGCTAGTATGTTTATAGCATTACGTTCTAAAATATATATATATATATATATATATTTATATTTAAATATATTTATTAATTTTTGTCTATTAATTCGAACATAACTCAATAAAGAAAAAGAAAAAAACAAGTTCCAACCTTCACCCGTTTATTAGTCTGAAAATTAGTTTTTATCTAATTATGGTATGAATTTAATCAATAATATAAGTCTTAGCCTAAGTTTTTTTTGGTTATTGGATTATGATTATTATTTTTTTAATGCATTAAATTAAATTATTTGATCTTTTATTTTTTTAAAAATGTGTATATATCATAGAAATAGTATACTTAAAAATAAAGTAACAAAGTTTCAACCAAACCGACCTTAGCTCAGTTGGTAGAGCGGAGGACTGTAGTGAGGTTTCTCAGATATCCTTAGGTCGCTGGTTCGAATCCGGCAGGTCGGATTTTTCTTTTTAATTCCGACTTTTTATTGACTGGACACGTGGAAATTGACGGCTTTGTTTTATTGTGCATAAAATAATGTTTCATGAATTCCTATTAAAAAAAATAACGAAAATAACTTTTTATGATAAAATATTTTATTTAAAAATATATAACAATATTATTATTTGTTTAGTACAATAATAACAATATCTACCCTTTAATTTGGAAGCAAGAAGAAATGATCATTAATTTAAATAATTTCTTTAAATTTGTGATTTATATAAACATTCATCTATATATATATATATCTAACGTCAATATCAATATTTTTATTTCAGGTATAATAAGATAATGCTTCCAACGTCGTCGAGTTACTATACCCAAGATACACTAATAAATATAACACTATTGAATATCGTGTTCTGTCCATTATGGATTTTAGAGTACGAGTCATTTTATGAAATTTAGATCGCACGTAGACCTCTTAGAAGAGCTATACTCACTTTTCAAACTCACGTGGCCGTGTTGTAATATGCTTAAACCAATAATTTACGGTATCATCTAATTAAAAAATGAACTATTACATCCCTTCTATCAGATTATAGATAATCTTATAGCTAGAGCCTATCTTTGAGTCGGAAGGGATTCAATTTTGATAACACAGAAGTTGAGGGTCTAATTTTTATTATTTTATAATTTGAGTGGTCAAGTTATAATATGTGTAAAATGAGGGGTTTTGTGCTTATTATTAAAAGATGGAGGACTTATTTGCAACAACCACTCTACTTAGGGGTAGTTTTGCAATTCCCCAAAAGAAATATATTTATATTTTAATTCGAGACCTTGTAAATTAACTAACGTGTCTTATACGATATGTATATATATACAATTTTACACACACCAAAGGAGGGAAACCTATATATATTGTTCCGGTCGCCTTCCTCCCGCCAAATAGCAAAACCCTAAAATCTATGTCGGCGAAGAACTCCAGGCCAGTAACAACTGTACTGAATGTAAAGTCGGTGAAGTTCTGACTCTGGCAATCCGAGCTGAGAGTGATGTACGGAGGACCATCCAATTTCAATAATCGTGGCTCCCGCAGGCGGCCGCGCCGGAGGCAGAATCCGCAACGGCCGTCACAAGCGCAGTTTCCAGCTGCGCCACATTTGAATCCCAATGTCCCGGTTCAAAATCTTAATCATCCTCTTCAAAATCGTAATGTGTTCATTCCTGGTCACCAGAACGTCAACTTCCCTATGCAGAACTCGAACTTGCCGGAACAAAATCTTGGGTTTCAGTTCTCTCAGCCTCCCAGTCCAGGTTTCCGATTTCGTCAACCTTCCAGAACAGGTTTCCAGCCGCAAAGTTCGACTACGAAGTCAGCAGAAGGAATCGCGAGGATCAACCACGCTGTAGCCAAGGCACACAGCGATCTTCTTGTGGGTGGGGAAAGCATCTCAGCTTGGAAGGTCTCGCAATCAGCGCTTTCAATTCTCCAGGTTGATTCATGGGAGTATTTAGGGTTCCGTATGCAGGAAGTCGATGCGCTTCACCGCCTCATTGTGATGGAAGGGAAGGTAACGTGAGAAAATTCGTCTTAAACTTCACACACACACACACACACTCTTCTGCTTGATTTATCTGATAATTATTGGGTATAGAGTCTAGTTTAAGTATGGATTCTTTGGGAACTTGGGTTGGCTGGAATTATAAGCATTAGCCTACTAGGGGCCTTATCTACAAGGAAACTCATATGGGTCAGGCCCAGCGCTGGCCGGGGGGTTCACGGCGGAGGAAAGGAGACTGACAATCCCTTCCAGTTGAAGTTTAAATTTACTGAAAACGGAAGATATCAATTTTGATAATATTGTTAGAAATATCGTTCGCAACATTTCTTTCCGCATATTATGGGCTTCTTTCGCTTTGTATGCAGTCGTGGGCAATGATCGTTCGCAAGCAATGATAACTAGTGATGTTGTATTGTTGGTTGTCCAATGCCTGTAGTCTGTGTGATACCTGAGCAATGTCAACGGCAATGCCTTATAGATTTTTAAAATTATGTTTCTTTTAGTAAAAAGACAGCTTTCAAAGCAAGATAAATTTTAAATTACCTTAAAAGATTATTCTTCAATCGTGCTATTGTTTGTTTAACTGTTTTCCTTCATTTTTTTCCCTTTCAAAAATCTCTGAACTAAGTTTTATAGATCGTTATTAGGGGGAAGTGATAATCTTAACATTCTTCTCCCTCTATCTATAGAACAAAAATATCACATGTGAACCAGATAATATGGATTAGAAGGTCAGTTGGCCTTTTCAGTCTGTGTCAGTCTGTAGTAGTAGCACCAGAGATAACGAAAGGTCACATCATGTTTCCTCCAAACATAAACGGGTGCTATCAAAATTTCCGGTCAAACGTAGATTAACTCCAACAAGTTACTGATATTGTCTATATTGGTTTAGATCAATTCATTTATTCACTGCTTTGTGGGGGTGAGAAGAATCACTACATTATATGAATTGGAGAAGGCTATATGCAAGGATGAGAGAGTTAAGCAATTTGAAGAGCTGAGACTGGGCCCTTTTCTGCGTCATCCTCTTGTATTGCATTATTTCTCAGTGAATTCTGAGGTAAATGAAGTATTTAAAATAAAGAGTGAGGAGATTATTTGTTATCTTTTGGAGTTCATGGATGTGGATGCTTGTAGAAACAAAAATATTATGGTCGAAGACTTTTTGGACTTCATTTCCAGGAAGCGATCGGTTACAAAGAAGGAAATGCTGGGTATACGTGTTCAAAACTTGGAGTACGTAATTCTATACTCTTGGGCATTGCTTCACTAGTGGAAGAATGAGAATATTTACATTTATGGTTCCTGCATTTATAGTTATAAATATTTAATATGAGGCAGGCTAGTTTGTATTTTTATTTTGATGTTATGAATTCACTTTTGGTTATATAGTGAGAGGAACTTGTTGTTGTAGGACCCATATATCTGTTATTCGAAAAGCTAGAAGATCAGAAGATGACATTCTCAGCAAGTATCTAACAAAATCTAATGAGAAACGCCGGAAGCGACCTCTTTTCTCAATGAAGAAGCAACAGCTAGATAAGCGTTTTAGTGCAGTATCTCAGCGAGTTGAATCATCTTCCTCTGTTCCCAAAGACTATTGTGGCAAGCATGTTAGATTTTCCTCTGAAAGCTCAGGAGATGAAGACAGCGATGATAACACACACAAAACTGAAAAGAATGGCAACCATTCAAGCTCCGATCTAAAAGTTCCATTGCAAATTAATAAAAGTTACGATAGTTCAAGTAGCTGTCCTTACCCATCTGCAACTGAAGAGGTGGCGCGGCTTGGGTTGAATGGTGAAGTAAGTGTCCATGCCTCTCCTATTGGCAGCCAAAAGGACAGTGTAGGTAATGGTACATCCAAAAGGAAAAGGAAAAGGAAATCTGGACATCAAATGCACACTACTTTTGGATCCCCAACATTAGGTAAAAAAGTCAAGGTAGAAGCCAGCCTCCTCGAAAAAGATAGTTTTGATAATTCTGATGAAGGCAGTGGCGATGAAGCGGAATGTAAAATTACAAATAATTCTTTGAGGATGTTCATCACAACATGGAAGGATGGATGTAGAGATGCAACTGTGCCAGAGGTGTGCTACTTCTTTTTACTTTTACTGATTTCCATCTCTTGTTATGTTAATATGAATTCTGCATGTAACACACTAAAGATGCTATCAACTTCATGTTAATTTAGACTTTCCCGGTGATTATCCTCCCTGGTTAATTGGTTTTAAAAAAAATTAACCTCAAAATCAAAACTAAGTTATTTATCATCATATTTTTACTTTTTCAATGTTTCTATTTCTTATAAATGAAATTTAATTTTGAATTTCGCTTTCTACATATATCTGGTGTAGTTAAGAATACCATCGAAGTGGCAACAATTTCCAACCGCTCAACATCCTACTATGTGGCTTTAATATCTTCATTAACAGACCTTGTCATGCAAGAAAACAACATTGATTTCTTCTACCACTTTTAACTATTTTTGTTTCCCTTGAATAAAATTTATTTGGAAATAATTTATGTAATATTCTACTCCCTTACGATGTATTGATAATTTCTAGGAAGATAAGCCTTAAGGCAATACAAAATGATACCAACCAATAGGAGAGTGCTGGTAATCTCTCCTCCCCAATTCTTTCCAAAATCAAAATAAACATGAATCATCTCTTCATTCACTGTTTATGACTAAAAGGTGGTTCTATGTTTCTAATTTTTTTTATTTCAACTTTTCCTTTAAAAAGACGCAGTAGATTGGCTTCCATTATTGCCTTTTGAGATGGTAGCCAAAAAACAGCTTTATTCTTATGGAGAAAGTAACAATGGGATCTAGAATGACGATTTTGAGGCTTTTTTTTTTAATTCCTTTTGGCAAAATGTACAGCATATGTCCTCAAGTTGAAGTGCCAATCATAAGAATTTTTGTAACTACAGAAGCTTTTGATGAGGTTGGGAATTTTTGTAATGTTACCCAAAAGGCGTTGGATGGTTGTTTATTTACTGAGCATTTAGAATTGGATTTTAGAACAGGATCATGTGTTTTCTTGTTTATTTGTTAAATCAAAGTGGGAAAGCTAAATTGATTCTGTATTGTAGGTACTCAAACGGATGTTTCACCATTATGGCATAAAACTTGGATCAAGAATAAGCGTGAGATCAATGATATCATCTTACCCATTCATTGGATTACTCAATGTCGCTGTAAGGGATTTATTGTGTTGGACATTGTTTATTATATATATATGTAACTTATTAGTCTGATCTTCTTTAGTGTAGTTTTACTCTTACTAATTGAGGGCTTCTACGTATGCCTATATATATATATATATATTTAACTCTAATATAGAATGAGATGAATTATGCTCCCACGGTATTTCAGAGGTTTGCAACATTGGTTCATAACCCATTTTATTACCTATGTGCAAATAATTCGTAGTCTTTAATTTGTTCTGAAAAATGAGGTTTTGTTTTATGCATTTTTTTAAAAAATAATTGGTGACTATGTAGATAACTGTAGAAAACTAGACATATATTTATTTAGTAATGCGGTATATCAACCATGACTCCTCTTATGTGAAAAAATTAAGCATCATTCATACTGGTAGCTAGAGGCATATGCATTTCATATATCGTTTAAGCATCATCAGTGCGTACCAATCTAGAATGACTGATGGTTTACATATATCATTCTGTCCATATTATTTAATTTTAATTTCTGATAATTGCACAGTGCATGACTGTTGATGTAAGGGTATTTTTTCTTTGCTCATCTTGTGATAAGTACTTTAAGCTACTTATTTTTCATTGCTGTCTTTACTGCAGGTTTCATCTATTAAGAATGGGATGTGGGACAGCATTTATGATTCTCTACAAACAATCAATCTGCATGAACTGACTAATACACATGTTGAGAAACAACCCGTATATGAGTGCATAGATGTAGGTCCAAGTGCAGAGGGCGCTCTTATTAAGCATGTTCCGAAGTCTACATATGGTGAGTAGTGTTTACTTCCTGGGCTTTTCATCATTCTTGACGCTGAAGTTAATATATCAGATGGATGTTGTACTGATTTAGTTCTTCAAAAACAACACAGACATAGACAAGCAAGAACTTGATATTGCTTCCTTGGATTCGAAATGCTTTAGTCCATTTATTTATTTATTTTTAATTTTTATAAAAAACTGAAAACTTCATTGAAAAACAAGGGGAAATCTAAAGGGTTAGGTGTAGAGGAAACCCCTGCACAAGCACTACATGATGAGAGCCTTCCAATCGTCAATTATCATCGATAGGCTGTAGCTTCAAAGGTGGAAGACTTATCTTCAAAAGTCCTAGTATTCCTTTCCTTTGGAATGTGCCAAAAAAGAGCTCTAATAGATTAGTTCTTCAAAATCTTTGATTTTCCTCTGAACCAAGGGTTTCAAGAAGCCAATTGTCCACTTTCTTTGGAAGATAAAGTAACAGCCGTAACTTTCCCAAAATGAAGTGGCATTCTTTGAGTGGTACCTTTTCCTGGAAATATGTTGAGTTGTACCGTTTTTTGTTTCAGTTTTGTTTAACAATCTTCTAAATTTTGAATAAGATTAGAGGTCAGAAATTATATTGGGAACTAATTACGATTACATTCCTGGAGGAGAATTGTTTGTGATGTTGATTTGTAAAACTTGAAATGGTTGAGTTGAATTGAATGATCATAGAATTTGGCAGTAGTGTTGTTTGATTTTGCTTTATATGGTACATATGTTACATGATGGAACTCTAATGTGTTTGTATTGATATTTTACTTTTACAATCTTGAAAATAACATTGGAAATGAAAATGATATAACTTGACTAAAATCCTTTTTTTATTTTTCTTAACTCTAAGGCATCACTGTGGAAGATATCCTCAACAAAGTTGGTCAACATATCAAGTCTGAGCGGGAGATCCATCGCAATGGTCAGGTTCTCCTGGAAAATAGAATCCACACCTTGAAACAGCTTTGCAGCTGTGAGTTCTGGCTTGTGGAGCAATTTTCTGTCAAGGATTTTAAGTCTCTTGGTCATGGGGACTTTTTTACTTTCTTACAGAAGCATTCCTCTATGCTCCCTGATGAGCTACGCAAGCTTCTTTTGCCTGAGATTTCTGAAAAATTCCCTTTGGAGGCTTGCATGTTACAGCGTCAGTTAGTGAATTTAGTAGCACAAGCTTGTAATAATTTATCTGAGAATGAAATAATAAGTAAGCAGATGATATGTACCCTTCTTACTCAGCAGTTTCCCTCGATCAGTTTCAAACTGACTGAAAATGGGTCTTCGGAAGATTTTATGGAGCTTGTAGGGCAGCAAAAGAACCGTGTTGTTTCCAAGTGTGTTATGTTTTCTGCTTCATTATTAGGGAGATGCCATTTAAGAGATTCTTTGGCCACAATGGAGAATGATTTATTGGGTGCCACTTCAGTTAGTGCTGAAGTTGGTCAAGGATTGAGAGCCATCGAATCTGTGACATCAGAGGATGCTATCAAAGTCTTGATTAGAGCACCAATGTTGTTGGATTTGAACTTATGGTCTCATTGGGATATCTTATTTGCTCCAGCTCTTGGTCCTCTTGTACCCTGGTTGCAGAATGAAGTTAATATAGAGAACTTTTTGTGCATGGTTACCAAAGAAGGGAAAGTTATACGAATAGATCACACAGCTACTGCTGATTCATTCATGGAAGCTGCACTGCAAGGATCTCCATTTCAGACTGCGGCGAAGCTTTTATCTATCTTTGCTTTAATTGGTGGAGAAAAATATGTTCCCTTATCCCTTCTTAAACACCATGCCAGCCGTGCTTTTGATGTTATTATCAAGATCGCTGTTGAAAATACAGAAATGTTTGGAAATTGGGCTCAGAGGCATGAAAAGGTGCTCGAGCAGGTTTCTGCTGGTAATTTGAGTGTTGAATTGAAGAAGAAGATTGATATGAGGAACAAAGCAATTCCCCTATTGTCTAGGTTTTTTGTTGATTGCCTTGCTTATCTGCCAGCAGAGTTTCGTTGCTTGGCTGCAAATATATTGCTTTCTGCCATAAGTTCTGTCATTAAAGATGCTGCATCAGCTATTTTACACGAGTGTTGGAAACCAGAGCAGCGTCTTATGCTTCATGAAATAGGCCTCTCTCTTGGTGTGCTGGAGTGGATTCAGGACTATCACACAATTTCTTCTAGTGCTTCTTCAGATCTGTTCACTGATGCATGCTTGAATGACAGGTTTGAGATAAACAGAAATTTGCACATTGGTGGTCTTTTGACTAATCATTCTGTTTCAGAACAAAATGTCTCTTTCTCTATTGAAGAGAATATGTGTAATGAAAAAATGAGCGTTCCTAGCACAGACTGTTCTACCAAAATTTTTAATGATGTAAATGCCCTCAGTTGTATGTCACTTGCTTCAGAACCTGATGGAAATAAGGATGCGGATCAGATCATTCAATCCATCAGGCGTGATGAATTTGGTCTCGATCCAGATCTTCCCAATTCTCAGACTGGTATACTGAGGAAGCAGCATGCTCGCTTAGGAAGGGCTCTTCATTGTCTTTCGCAGGAGCTGTATTCTCAGGATTCACATTTCCTGCTTGAGCTGGTGAGCAGGGCTATTGTCTTTACTGATTAGATTTATTTCCTTCATTGGCATATATTATTTCTCACTTTATTTTTGGATAAGAAAGATATTTATTTTTCAATATATGAAAGTATAACACACGTATTATGGAAAAGAAAACTAAAACGATTTCAGAGCTGCACATAAAAAAATGGTGTCAGTACATCGTACTAGTATGTATTGTTCCTGCACAATATTGCTCCTCAACTTCATTGCTAGACTTTATTTCTCACTAGACAGTAATTTGGTTACAATTATGTGACAAAAACCCCACCTGTTTTAGTATCTGAAGTATCAACTGGAACTGAACAGGGGTTCTTTGTAATTAGTCAAGTCCAAACTATGCTCTAAAAATAACAACATTTTGATTGCATTAAGACCATCCTGTTGGTTCTTTTCCCAAACAGATTTACCTTTGTGTGGACAATTGGTTAGGGTTGGATGTATTTGAGTTATTTTTTAAAAACATAAAATTGCTACAAGTGTAGAAGAATCAAAGAGGTGTTGTATCCCTCGTACTGTTCTAGGTATCAGCCAATGTTTGATGACTTAAGCTTTTCAAGGATCAACTTATGGCCTGTTACAAATTACATAGCCAAAGAGTAATTTTAAAACCATAAAGATGTGTATTTTGAGATGTACCATTCTCAAATGTTTTGAGTGGTGTTCATTTTGTGAAATTTCTAAGTGTTAGAATTTCAATAAAATAAACATTATCAAAGAGATTTAAAAAAGGTGCCAGAAGCTGTATCATTAATGTTTTGAATGTTCTTGGTGTATAAGATAATCCAAAGGTTATGAAAAGCCATGCTTATAGCATTTCAAATGTCTTGAAGGTTAAGTCCATTTCCCACCAAATTTGATCTCATTACATAAAGTTCAAAATATCTATTTGATGGACATGATTTATTGCATTCATCTAATCAATCTCATTGTGTTATTAGGTTCAAAATGCTGACGATAATATATATCCATCAAGTGTCGAACCCACTCTAGCATTCATTTTTGAGGAGTCAGGTATTGTTGTTTTAAATAACGAGGAAGGCTTTTCTGCTAAAAATATCAGAGCACTCTGTGATGTTGGGAGTTCAACAAAGAAAGGATCAAATGCTGGATATATAGGGAAGAAAGGCATTGGCTTCAAATCAGTTTTTCGGGTATGTTAAGGGTATCATTATGTCACCTCTGTCTTCATTGTTTACTAAGATATTTCCATCTGAGTCCTTTATTTTATCTTCCTTTGGTGGGTTGAGGTCTTCCTCTTCCTCTTATGTAATTTCAAGCATCAAAGAAGTGTTTCACGTCTTCTCTTAAAGAAATAAATAGTGCATTGATCATTTATAACTTTGTATATGTTTGTGAGTTTTCAGCAGTTACATCTTTTGTCCGCTCTCTCTCTCTCTCTCTTTTGTATGGTGTCCTTTCAATTTGTAGTCTGTTCTGATGGGTGTGAGGTGCTCTTTCTGCAGATCACAGATGCTCCTGAGATTCATTCCAATAGGTTTCATGTTAAGTTTGATATAAGTGAGGGGCAGATTGGTTTTGTCTTACCAACTATCATTTCTCCTCGCAGTGTAAACTTGTACAGTAGGTTGGTTTGCAGTGCCTCTGATCAGCAGGATACAAATATTTGGAACACTTGTATTGTGCTTCCTTTCAAATCTAAACTATCTGGAGGAGGAAATTTGATCAATAATATTGTGAATATGTTTGCGGATTTCCATCCGTCTTTGTTACTCTTTCTTCACCGTCTCCAGTGTATTAAGATCAGAAACTTGATTGAAAATTCACTTATTGTTATGAGAAAAGAAATTGTTGGAAATGGCATCATTAAGGTTTCTCATGGGGAAGAAAAAATGACATGGCTTGTAGTATCACAAAAGTTGAAGGCTGATGTTATTCGTCATGACGTCCAATCTACTGAGATCTCAATTGCATTTACACTCAAGGAAGAAGGGGATGGGATTTACAGTCCATTTCTGGATCAACAACCAGTTTTTGCATTCCTTCCTCTAAGAAAGTATGGCTTGAAGTTTATTATTCAAGGTGATTTTGTTTTACCTTCGTCCCGAGAGGAGGTGGATGGTGATAGTCACTGGAATCAGTGGTTGTTGTCTGAGTTTCCTGGTTTGTTTCTGAGTGCAGCCAAATCTTTCTGTTCTCTTCCATGCTTTGAGAGCTGTCCAGGGAAAGCTATTGCAGCTTATATGAGCTATATTCCACTCATTGGAGAAGTACATGGGTTTTTTTCTAATCTTCCTCGATTAATTATTTCGAAGTTACGAATGTCCAACTGCTTACTTTTGGAAGGAAAACCAAGTGAATGGGTTGCCCCATACAAGGTTTTGAGAGGTTGGAACGAACAAGATCGTATTCTTCTTCCAGATAATTTGCTTCATGAACATCTTGGGATTGGATTCCTAGATAAGGATATAATCTTGTCCGACTCTCTAGCAAGAGCATTGGGTATTGAAGAATATAGGCCTAAAATTCTTGTGCAGTTTATATCCTCTCTGTGTCAGAATCATAATAGCCTCAAATCAATGGGACTGGTTTGGTTGGGTTCTTTTCTAAATGTACTTCACAACATGCTTCTTCAATCTTCTCGGCAAACGACATTAGAGTTGGAAAGGAACGCCGATCTTGTAAGATCTCTTCAGAAGGTTCCACTAATTCCTCTCTCAGATGGTACCTATAGCTCCATAGCTGAAGGTACAATATGGTTACACTCTGATTCCTCAAATACCACAGTTGATGGCAAGTATGGACTCGAAGCTTTCCCAAACTTGAATGCTAAGATTCGTATAGTTTGTCCAGCCTTCCTTTCTCTTTTCTCTGTTGATGACTCACAAATGGATGCGCCCTCAGTCGGGAATATTAGCAGGATGCTTCATAGGATCGGTGTTCAACGTTTATCTGCCCATGAAATTATTAAAGTACACGTCATTCCAGTTATATCAGATGAATCAAATCTAAATAGCAACAAAAATTTAATGACAGAGTATGTTTGTTTTATAATGACTCACCTGCTATCGAGTTGTCCTGAATGTCACACAGATAGGGAGTTTATCATTTTGGAGTTACGTAACAAGGCCTTGATTTTGACCAATCATGGTTACAAAAGACCTGTTGAGGTACCAATTCATTTCAGTAAAGAATACGGCAATCCCATTGATATAGACAAGCTCATGAATATGGAAATGAATTTCCATGAGGTTGATGACACCTATTTGAAGCACCCAGTAACCCAATCACTCTCTGGCGGACTCACAAAATGGAGAAGTTTTTTCCAAGAAATTGGTATCACTGATTTTGTTCATGTAGTTGAAGTTAACAGGAGCATTGCTAACATGCCTCGTAATGTTATGATGAATAGAATGTTGGATCCAGAGCTGATATCTTCTGGTTCAGTGGTTAAAGATTGGGAATCACCAGAGTTCACTCATTTATTAACCCTGTTATCCACGCATGGAAACCAAGAGAGCTGTAAATACCTTTTGGAGGTTCTTGATACTTTATGGGATGATCATTTGAGTGATAAAGTTGTGGGTCACTTTATTTCTAAATCTGGTGATTCTATCAAACAGTTTCAGTCTGCTTTTATGAATAGCATTTGTGATGTCCAATGGGTAGTATCAAGTACGGACGACAAGCGTCACTACCCGAAAGATTTGTTTTTTGACTGTGATGCAGTGCGCTCAATCCTCGGAATCTTTGCTCCTTATGCTGTTCCAAAGGTCAGTTGATTAGCTGCATTTCAAGTAAAATTTCCTCTCTTTTTATGATATCCTCTTAGGCTACAACTTTTGTGAGGTGCTTCCTGACGCTTTTTCCCATGTATCAAGTTTTTGGAAGAAAATAAATTAATCTTCATAGACCTGTAGATGTTGATTTGTATTCTCATTGTTGCAACAGGTTAGAAGTTCAAAGTTGGTACGTGATATTGGGTTCAAGACTCGAGTTTCGCTCGATGACACTTTTGATATTCTAAAAGTGTGGAGAACCCAGAAACCTTTCAAGACAAGGTACTAATCTCAGTGTTAATTTACAGAACGACTACAAGGAATTAGTAAAATTGAAAGGAGCACAATAGTTTGAAAACATTTCATAGAATCTCAGTGATACGCAAACCTCTCTTTGTAAACATCATTAATTATAGGCTTGACTTTGTTTGATCTTGTCCTAAACTATCCATTTATATTGCCTTCTTTGATATGCCAGCATATCTCAAATGTGCACTTTCTATACATTCTTGTGGAATGAGATGGCTGCATCAAAACAGAAAATTTTGGAGGAATTGCATGCAGGGCCTTTTATATTCGTCCCTATTGTAGCTGACTCTAGGCACGAGGATGTGGTGTCGGGTATATTTTTGTCTCCTAAGGAAGTATATTGGCACGACCCCATTGGTGCTATTGACAAGATTAAGGATGTTTATCTTCAAGGCTGCTTGACTAACACGGTCGATTGTCCCATAATCAAGAGTTTATGCAATATTTATCCAAGGCTTAAGAATTTTTTTGTTGATGAATGTGGAATTCATGAATACCCTCCTCTAAGAAGTTATCTTCAGATTTTGAAACAGTTATCAGCTGTTGCTTTGCCTTCACAAGCTGGTGATATAGTAAGTCATTGCAATTATAGATGTTCTTCTCTTACAAATGATAACCACTGAAGTGATACTTTCATGTATTAGGTATGCCAAGTCTTTCTAAAATGGGCAAATGGACTAAAATCAGGACTCCTGGGTTCAGAAGATACGGCTTACCTGAAGGAATGTATCGGAAACTCCGAGTTTATGATCCTTCCCACGGAACAAGATAAATGGGTTTCGCTTCATCCTTCCACTGGCATTGTGTGCTGGTGTGATGATAAGGAATTAAAACAGCAATGCAAGAATATGGGCAAAATATATTTTGTAGACTTCGGTGAGATCGACAGTGACAAAACCGAGGTTTTCCGGGCACAATTCTCTCATCTGTTGAAAGCTTTAGGGGTTCCTCTTCTTTCTGAGGTAACCTTCTCTTATTTGTTTTACCTTTACTGCATGTGGACCATAATACATTGAAAATATTTTAGGAAAGTCCTGTTTCGAGGGATTCCATAAGCATGATGTAAAAAATCTCGATTCATCGTACCATTGCCTTTCGATGTAGAGTCAGAAGTTTGGACCTTTTATAAGATAAATTGTATTGTTGAAACTTTTAGAACCCCGAGGATCGAACTGAAAATAGGCGTAGTAGACATTTCACTTGAAGGCCGCCTGATGCTTTGCAAATGAGAATGATCTAATTTACTGTGCTAACAAGCTCTACGAACTCCACACGTTGATTGTGTTTGTTTTTTCGTATAGATACTATCGTGTTCACCGATGAATAACTATTTATGCAGATTGTAACTCGAGAAGCGAAATATTATGGTCCGAAGGACTCTAGCTTCATGACTTCATTAATGAACTGGGCTCTTCCTTTTGCTCAGCGCTACGTGTATAGCGTACATCCCGACAGATATGCTGAGCTTAAGCAATCTGAATTCGACATCCTGAGTCGTCTGCAAGTAATTGTTGTTGAAAAGCTGTTCTTCAGAAATGTTATAAAGAATTTCGGACGTGCTTCTGATGAACAGATTCCATGTAGCTGTCTTCTGCAGGTAATTTAGTCATTGATTCAGTCCTTTTGCTAACAGATTTCTAATTTAGTCATTGATTCTGTAAGAATTTCTCATATTATGTTTTTGCAGGATAATATTTTATACACAACCCAAGACTCAGGTTCTCATTCGTTGTTTATGGAGTTTTCTCGTTTGCTATTCGATGGAGCTCCCGGGCTTCATTTGGCCAACTTCCTTCACATGATCACCGCCATGGCCGAATCGGGTTCTTCCGAAGAGCAAACAGAGTGTTTTATCCTGAATACTCAAAAGGTGACAAAACTTCCCAAGGAGGAACCTGTTTGGTCTGTCTCATCTGTCACCTCAGTCGTTGAGTCTCACAACTTACTTCAAACCTTACCAAACAGCCAAGGATCATCTTCCAAAGCTAAAGATAAAGCAAGAAATTGGCCACCTGTCGACTGGAAAACGGCTCCAGGTTCTAGTTATGCTCGTGAAAATGGTTTCAAAACACAACCAGGAAGCTCACTGCCTCGCAACCGATATGCAGAAAACGCGTTTGAAGTCGTCGACAAGCAAACAGAGAACTTGTCTCCAGTTTCAACAGCCACAGACTGGACCTATGAAGATGATTTATCTGCAATGTCAGTAGCATCTGTTGCTAAAGGCAGTGGTGATAACGTTGGTTCTCAATCCGATTCGCGTGGCTTTGCCTGGAAAATGCAGCTTAGAACTCGCACCATCGATCCAGCACAGGCAACGGTAACTGGGAGACTCGGCGAGCACGTCGCCTTCAAATATTTCACTGAAAAGTTCAGTGACACAGTAGTTAAGTGGGTTAATGAGGACTCAGAATCTGGATTCCCCTTTGATATAATTGTAGGAGACAACGAGGAGAATAGACAGTACATCGAAGTGAAATCAACCCGATCTGCAAGGAAAGATTGGTTCGACATATCAATGAGAGAATGGCAATTTGCAGTTGAAAAGGGAAAATCATTCAGCATTGCACACGTTTTATTATTAGCTAATAACGTCGCTCGGGTCTCGATTTTTACGAATCCAGTTAAACAATGCCAGTCGAGCAAGCTCCAACTGGCTCTTTTAATGCCCAAGCAAAAGGAGTACTCCACTGTCTTCTCCTCCTGAAATAGCAGCTCGTTGGTTTGATTTTCGAGCTCGTTGTAGAGACGGAGAATATCTCAATCCAGTTCACTCGTTGTCGAGACGGAGGACATCTCAATCCAGCTCGCTCGGAGGCTGGATTTTCTCAGCAGTCGCAAGCTATAATCTGTGAGCACCAGCAGCGGGCTGGCTAGTCTTTAATTTTTGTACATCCTGCAGTGTTATTCATTGTACATAATTACCTAGCAAAGCTCTAGTGTTATTCACTGTAACATTATTTGCTATGCTTTCAAAATCAGTCCTAGATTTTTTTTTTTTCTTTTTAGTTATAATAATATCATTAAGTCTAATATTTTTCAAATTGTTAAATAAAATATCATATTATAAAATTATGGATGTGAATTCCCCAAATTTGCATTCAATATCATTTTAGGGTGATTTTTGCATATTTTCCTTTTAACCATAATAATTATTTTATTTTTATGTTAAAATATCATTTTTGGTGTATGTAAATTGAGCTTTATTATTTTTTAATTATAATATGACTAACTTTTTTAAAATAATTTTTTTTGAAAGTATAAAAATTAAAATAAACAAAATAACTTAAATATCGCGCCTAGAAAACCATAGTTGGTCGACATGTCGAATCACTATGAAGTGCAAAAGATGTGTCGTTTATATTTACAACACGAGAGCCTCAAGGAGAGTAAACAAAGGTTAAACCTTCTTCAAGGCCCAGAAGCTCGTGCCTCTACCATCACAGTCATCAATGGCGTTAACCTCTCGTTCTGCGATCCGCACTGCGACCAATGTCTCCAATAACCTTCTACGCTCCTTCTCCACTTCCATTAAGTCCGCTCACCATAACAATCACCAGCAGACGCACAAATACTTGGAGGCGAGCGCCTTTGTTGGCAGCTGGGAGGCGCCGAAAGACCCTAAGGAAGCGCAGGCCAAACTCGCTCTGCTCCGAAGGGACTACGCCAAGCAGGTGAAGCAGGTGCGCAAGAATTACATCCAGGAGGTCGAAGTCTTGAGGCTCGAAAAGCAGCGCAAGGATGAAGCCAAGAGAGAGGCGCTTAGGGTTGCCAATGAGGAACGCAAGAAGCTTAAAGCCGAAGCTGCGAAAGCCCGAGCCGAAGAGCGTAAGGTTGCTGATGAAGAGTTCCGTCGGACTTTGGTAAGTGGTTTCCTTATCTTCTTGAACATTTACATCGTGAGATACTATTGTTTGAAGATCTTCATTGGAAAGAATTTGATTGGAAATGCATCCGTTGCATCTTCCAATCAATTGGATTCAAATAGCAATCTATTCATTTTTCTTCTAATGATTGAGAGAAGTGCAATCTCTTGTCTCATGCTCAGTCGAACAGTTTCCTGGCTAGAATTCGTATATTTACTCTTATAGTGTAAGATCCACATGAAACACCCTTTACTCTACTCTACAAGGATGCAGAGACCTCCCCTAGAAAACGCGTCTTACAAATGGGGACCTCTCCCTAGTAGACGCCTTTTAAAAACGTGAGGTTGAGGGCGATAGGTTATGGACCAAAGCGCACAATATCTCTACTGGCAGTGGGTTTGGACTGTTACAAATGGTATCAGAGCCAGACACCAAGTAGCGTGCCAGCGAGGACTTTGGCACACAAGGGGGCCAGACACCAAGTAGCGTGCCAGCGAGGACTTTGGCACACAAGGGGGTAGATTGTGAGATTGTGAGATCTCACATTAATCGGAGAGGAAAACGAAACATTTCTTATAAGAGTGTGGAACCTCTTCCTAGTAGACACGTTTTAAAACCATGAGGTTGACGACGATTTCGATAATTTCATAGTGGGAACTTTTAATTTGACTTGCTCATTGAGTAACTGTGTGGAGCTTTTGAACTAAAAATTTTAAAATTGAGCTTTTGAAGATTTTGTTTTGCTAAGCCTTTGAATCCTTGTGGCAACAAATTAAGAAGGAAGGCATAATGGGACAGTGGCTTTTGTGCTGTTGTTTGGGAAATTTGGTACAACGAAGCATAAGGTTAAGGCTTAATTCGGCCCATTCCGTTGCTTCATTATCCTTTAAATTCCTACTAAGTTTTAGGTCTCAAAATTTGTTGACAACATTCTACGTTTCTTTAATCGTGGCTTCTTTGCTATGAGAGAGCTTGTACAAAAGTGGATACTTCAAGGCTAGCGTGGTATTTTCAATCCATGTGCTTCCCCTATCACCCACCTTATGACAGGTTCGATTGGTGATGAAGTTTTGATGTTTCTTTATGTACTTTCAAGGCCCGTTTGTAGTAGATGTAGGAGTATATTTAGCCCTTAAAAGATTTCTTCGTAAAGCATTTTCTTCATGCTGATATCTCCATATTCATTTGGCGAGGAGAGCTTTGTTCTTCTTCCTTATCGAGAGAAGACCGAATCTTGGTCACCAAATCTTGTGTTCAAGTGAAAAGCCTAGTTTATGCTTTTCATTAAATTCATCTTACGTCGTATGGACCTCATCGTATTGACATTCCATAGCCATGCTTACTGGATCGATTCGATTGATATATACTCTTTTACGTGGCGCATGTAATGCCTAGTTAATGCTTGGTAGGAATTTCTCCAACAAAAAGACAAGAACAGAAGTGCCTAGTTTCACAATTAGGTAAGGGTTTCGGCATGTTACGGGCATGCGGCCATGGGCAACACGCCTTGGACAAGCATGACCGTGACACCTAGCCGATGGTGAACATCGGTTTGACCATCTTGAAATCACTTCTTAAGCAGCAGGATATTAGTTCAAAAGGATAGAAAATATTATCTTGTTCTTGCATTTCATTCTTTGATACGATAATGATATCCGTTACCCGTTACGTTTAGATTCGTACAATCATCTAATGCGATTCGCTTGATGTGACGTAGATGAAAGAAAGAGGAGAGAAGCTTGAGCATTGGAGAATGATGGAAAAGAAGAGAGAAGAGAAGAAGAAAGAAAAGAATGAGGCAATAAGAAGGCAGAGTTCCATGTGGGTTGATGAAAAGAAGTTGGAAGAGAAGCTGTTAGACGCCATTGTTAATACCATCCCTCTCTGAGCTTCCCATCCCATGTGGGTTCTTACAGTTTCAGATGATTATTACCAGATTCTGACTCATAATTTCTTGCATCTCCAAGGTTTTGTTCACTGTTACATTATACTCAATCCTCATGAAATTGGTTTTCCTTCCTTGGTTTTTAAGCTCATATGCTTCGGTATTTCAACTCTTTATGGTTTGTAGGTTCAAATCTACCCTTCCTTTTTATTACTATTATTCATATTATGAGGCAATATATATAGATTTCGTCTATAGGCGTGAAATAAGGTCTATTATCGACCTCTCTATATGAAAGCGTGCAGAGGAATTCCTACCAGGAGTTCGGTTGGATCTAAGCTTCTTCCCTGGTAGAGGCACTGGTCACCCAAATTCTTGAGTTTGAATAGGGTCAGGGAAGCAAAGCTTAATGAGCTTTCTGCCGGCCGACCACTACATAAATTGCTGCAGACGCTTTCCTTTTTAAGATAGCAAGGAGGCAATTTGTTCGTTGGACCAATGAGCACTAACTCTGACTTTCGTGTTTTGAAAGGAATGCTGCTGACTCAACGAAAATTCGTCGCCAAGGCCTAGAATCACTCTCGAGAAAAGGCCTGATTTACATACTTGTTCTCTGCTGCGAACTGGGAGCTAGACCTAGCGCGTATATATATATATATATATATCAATTTAAATATTTTACAATTATTCATTTTTTTTTTTCGCTATCATTTAAAATTAGCTTGAAATCATATAAAAATTAATCCTTCAAAAAATTTAGAAAAATTATCACAATCTTTATAAATAAATAAAAGAATAGAAAAATAGAGTGGAAGGTTAGAAGATTAAAAAATTACTCAAATTTAATAAAAATGGATACTCCCTTCTTCGGGATATAAAAATTAGTAAGTCTTGCCATGTAGATCGATTCTACTTACGACTTGAGAGAGTGAAAAACCTTCTATGTCTTTCTTCTAGCAGTATTCCTTTAAGTCTTATCCATTCCGGGCGATGCAGATTGTAGGAGAGAAGGCAATGTCTTATAAAGACTAGCCCTTAAACAAGATTTGAATTAAATTGTTAAAATTTAAATGGATACAAAATATCAAAATTAAATATAAATTATTCTCTTATTATGTTTTAGTTCAACAAATGGGATAGAGAGACCTCTCGATGAAAGATATGTCTTATCTCGTAGTTAAAGAAATCTGTTAATAAGAAAACGAATCAAACCATCAGGTATATTATATAACCATCAAACTTTGGCATGATCCATTGCACACTAAAAGAGTTCCAAGTGAATATGTAAAGAGCTTTCAAAATTGTGAACCTAAACCCCAAGGGCATCATCCTTTTGGAACACAATTCTATATTGCAAATGAATGAAAATACTAAACAAAACACATTTCCTACAAGAAAAGTAAAACTGGAAAGAAGAAAGAAAGAAAGAAAGGAAGAACACAAGTTTACAGGCTGCAGAAAAACCCAATCTAAATCAATGACACAGACATTCTGAGTATGATTTACATCCATATGAGAAGGCAAAGAAGGGCCAGGGAGAGGGTAAAAGAATGTCTAATCCTATTCATAGTAACCAGCCAAGAACCAAAAACCCATCATTTCAAGATTAAAAGAATGTCGTTTTTTCCTTCCAAGACACAACCAACCAACCAACCATCCATCGGTCACTGGCTCTTTGGTTTTTGAATCTTCACGTATGGAAACAATCCCCAAAAGTGGACTACTCTCGGGTTCCATTCTAGTTGTTGAGCACGACAAAACATTAAAAATGTGTTGGCGAAATAAGAATTGAACCCCATTAATACATGCCATAATGCATGACCCTGTGGGTTTATATACCAGCTAGAGATGTTCTTGCAGTATAAGCGATCAAAAAGCCAGCAAACAGTCCCAAGAGAGATGGTTGTCAAGTATAATTTTGCTAGCCGCTTAGCGTGTATGTCGTTCGTGTGAATATAGTACTTGTACATTCTTGGGATGCAGAGAAGACACAGTATTGCATAGTGTACCTTAAAGCCTGCTCCGAAACGGACGATTGCATGAGCAACGGCGAAGGCAGCTCCATATAGAAACAAGAACGTTGGCATCGTGCTTCGGTAGTGCCAATCGGGCGAATAAAGGATGTAGATATAGAGGAGCATTTCCCATACCATAGGTGTTTCGTCGCCTTGCTGTTGTCTGGAAATAAGTTTAGAGTTGAATCCAATAGGGTACTATTATAATGGATGAAGATTTCACAGAAAAACATTCATAAATTTGATAGCATAATGGAAGTTTATGCATCCACTAGCGATAATTAACGTTCGTAAGAACATTTATGAATACTTAAAATGAATGAAGATTTGACGGAGCATGCAAGCCAATGCTAAAAACAATCATAAATTTGATAGCATAATGAAGATACATCCACGAGCCATAATTAACGTTCACAAGAACATTTATGAATACTAAGTCATAGAAATACACCATAAAAGTTCCAGAAGAAATAATTTTACAGGGCATTCATCATGACATGTACCAGACCTCGGTAGAGGGGGCGTAAAAAGTTGTAACTCCTAACACGTTAGAAAAATATAAAATCAGAGATGAGAGAATGAATTCCAATCAAGAATGAAATGCCTCGACAGTTCTAACTTCTTCTTTTTGCGAGTGTGTGTGCGTTAACTAAAATAAGTTCGTAGACGTAAACTGTGAAATCCCACATTGATTGGAGAAGAGAACAAAACCTTCTTTATAAGGATGTGGAAACTTTTCCCTAGCAAACGCGTTTTAAAAACCTTGAGGGGGAGCTCGAAAGGAAAAGCCCAAAGAGGATCCAAAGTAGTTCGTCCCTTAACTCCACACAACAACATTTTGTAATTTGAACACTCGTGGAATCTATCTTATATCGACCTTTTTATTCACAACCTATACATACTAAAATTAACATTTCAACTCAAGCAATTAATACAAAATTCCAAGCGAAAAAATAGGACGATCACATAATCATCTTCATTCTTTATTCTTCAATATAAAGGTAATAAGACTTACACTCGTTGCAACGTAGCATGATACAGCATGCTTCCAATGGAAAGGATCATATTTGATATGTGAAGAACGCTAAACCTCTTCTCAAACCTTTGTCTCAAGGCATTTACGAGACCAATAAGTGCTAAAATGAGGCATGGAATATTCGATATCGTGTTGAAGAATTCGGCAATATAAGAAGAGTAGACATAGTTGCTTTCACACCACTCAGGAGATGTGACAGGACCCCAGAAACTAGATATTGTATCTGCCATTCGAAAATTAAGTATGCCCCAAGATAATCGAATTGCGTTGTAGGATCGTTCGAATTTTACAAACCTGCAATCATATTTTTCAACAAGTCAGTGCATAAAACAACACACATACAAGTCAAAGCAGAATTTACTTCCATTTTTTACTCAAGAACATCTGAAGGAAATATGTATTTGATGAGGAAACTTGTCTGAATTGCTGTAGATTCTTAAGACTAGAGGATCGATTGACCAATTTCATTAAGGAAAACAACCGGCAGATGTGCAAGGCCTACAGAGAAAGATTTGCCACCTTCCTAAACTCCTAAGTCAAGTTAAGAAGCCATAAACGATAGTACTAAATTACTATCTCCATCTTTTGTACTTTGCTTGCAATAACAGAAACCGCCAAACCTAGAATCGGACTAAGCTAAGAAGACGTAATTGTAACTTTCATACATCATCTCTTCAATTCTTTGCCGTGCATATAAGAGACGTCAGTAGTAAACTAACTCGAACACAACGACGCTAAGAACCATACCAACGCTTTCTGATGCAAATTTAGAACCAAAATATCCACGCTGGCCCTAACAGTTCTGCAAACTTGTTCCATTTCTTTCATTTTTCCATCATGACTTGAATTCCTCAAGAAATTCAAGAAACAGGCAATGGTTCGAATCTCCATACACAACAATCACGGAGCAATAGAACTAAAAATGTAAAAAAGAATCAAGAAATAAAAACCAAGAACTTCGAAACTGAGGAAGAACAAGAAGATTGAAGAAACTACTGACCGTTCCGAAATAGATCTAAGCTAGAGAATAACCATTCTTGGATTCTTGAAATTCAAATTCCTGAGGTCTTTCTGTCGGTATTGCGAAGCGATCGGAAGAGATCTAAGCTGAGAGTCCGAACCAATTAGGGATTACCCAGAAGGAGGACGACGAGCGCGTGGTGAGGATATAATGGAAGATGACGGAAATCATTTGTGACCGTCGGATTAAATAAGCCGACGGTTGATATTGCTCCGGTCATCGAGCTTTGGCGCGCCTCGTGATTAATGGAATCAGAATCCGACTTTGAAGCGCTTTACAGCCGCGTGTGATTCACGCGCTCATGTGCTTTCGAGCTCGTCACGCTCCCTCGCTTATTTATTTATTTTGTAAGAATAACGCTTAAAATGTTTCTTAATGTGAATTTAAGAATATTTGAACGTATATAAATTATTTATAAAAAAAAAACAGATTAAATTATTAATTATTATATTATTCAATATTTTATTATGTAATAAAGAAAAAAATAAACAACAATTTAATACCTTCACAATTATTACATCGAGAGGTAACCGTCCAAATAGATCTTTAACCAATGAACTAGATTTTGCACTTTGATCAATAATATAAGAGATTTGATCCGATGGTGAAAATCAATTGATTTTACATGACGTCTAATTTATAAGTAAATACCTATCTAACATTTTCACAATGTATTTTTCTAATAATATATTAAAACAAAAAAAAAATCCTTACCGTAGAAAATTGTTAGTATTTTATTGACTTAAATTAAAATAATTTTTTTAGTTAAAAATGTATATATTTTTTTAATTTCATGGTATTTTTAAATATAATATAAAAGATTTTCTAATGATATTTTCTATTGGTTAAAAATTAAGAGAATTATTTATTTATTTTATAAATTTAGGAGTATTATTAAAAAAAAATGAAAGTTAAAAGAATATTTAGTATTATTATTTATTATTTATTATTTTTTATATTTTATTTATTTATTTATTATAATTATTATTATTCTTATTATTTGGTAGGAGTTAAGAGTTATTTTTATTAATTAGCGTTTTATTTTTCTATTATTACCCTATCATTTATTTTTGAAAATAAATTAAATGAATTTGAAATTAAAAGTTTAGATAAAATCTAATTTATTTATTTAGTCGCGTGGTGGCGCCAAAACCCTCGAGGGAAGCATAGACTCTCAAGTAGAGACCCCTTCACCATAAGCGGGCACTGGAAGGAGCTCGCATGGAGCACAGCCATGGAGGAAGCCGACAATATCCTCCGAACTCTCGGACACTTCACCAGCAAAGAGAATCGGGAAAATTTCTTCACCATACGCGCCCATGGCGATGCTTTCTAGTGGTATGCCGAGTGGCCTGAGCTCCGCCAGTCTCTCTGAGTAGCTCTACGACGCCGGTTTTCGATGCACCACCAACATTGATTTATCTAAAGTTGTAATATCCGATATGCTGCGCCGGCACGCGAGGGAACGCCCTGATTTGCGGTGGCGCGTCATGGATATGACGAACATGCAGGTAACTGAGATCTTGGAGATGAATTTGATTCTTGAAATGTCGTGTTGGAGTGTGTGTTATTGTAGGACGTTGTTAGCTATACATTACACGATAATTTTGTGCGGGATTGATTTTTAGAGCGATTATGAATGAAATACATCTAGTTTATGAACTGTTGGGCATCGACATTCCTAAAATTGTAGCTCGTTAGATAGGTACTCTGCCGAAGTGAATTAAGAGCAAGTTTAGAAACTCACTGCTTCACTTTTCCTTAATTGCTCTAGCTCGTTAGACACGGGCTCTGCCCAAATGAAATAACGGGACAAGTTTGAATCACATTATACCAAAGGTTTTTGTTACCCTCTCCAATCGGTATGGGATCTCATAGTCCATCCCCTTCGAGACCCAGCGTCCTCGCTGACACTCGTTCCCCTCTCCAATCGATGTAGGATTGACATTCGTTCCACTCTTCAATCGATATGGGATCTCACAATCCACCCTCTTTGGGGTCCAGCGTCCTTGATGACACTCGTTCCTCTCTCCAATTGATGTGGGATCTCATAGTCCCTTCGGAGCCAGCGTCCTCGCTGGCACACTGCTCGATGTCCACCCCCTTCAGGGCTCAGTATCCTCGTTGGCACACCACTTGGTGTCTGACTCTTATACCATTTGTAACAGCCCAAGCCACCACTAGCAAATATTATTCTCTTTGGGTTTTTTCTTTCAGGTTTCCCCTCAAGATTTTTAAAACGATTCAGCTATGAGAGGTTTCCACACCCTTATAAAGAATGCTTCGTTCCCTTCTTTAGCCAATATAAGATCTCACAATCCACCCCTTTTAGGGGCCAGTGTCCTCACTAGCACTCATTCTTTTCTTCAATCGATGTGGCACCTGAGAAATTTTTATGGTAAGTAAATTTTGAAGAAACCTCAGAACTTCAGGCTTATTGTTTAAATATTTGTTATTTGGAACTTTCTTTAGCATATAACAAGTAGATCATTGGAATATTGCAGTACACTTTTGTGGTCTACTTCTTCATTTTTGTTGTTTATATGATGGGATGCATCTCAATGGATGATTGAAATGTCCTCTGGTTGTTTATACCTTTGATGCTGGGGCCTTGTATTCTTTTTAGATATCTGTTCTCTTCGGAAGAAGGCGGGTGGATGATTGTTGAAAGCTCAAAACCCGCTCGGCTATTACAATGGTATTTGTTTATTGAACATTGGAACTCTGTGCATACATTTCTATCTTAATATCTGTTCGATGAACACGACTCTCCACAATGGTATGATATTGTCCACTTTGAGCATAAGCTCTCAAAGCCTTCCTCACTTATAAATTCACGATCATTCCCTAAATTAGTCAATTTGGGACTCACCCTCAATAATCCTCAACAATACTCCCCTCAAACAAAGTACACTATAAGCCTCCCTTGAGGCTTATGGAGCTCTCGAATAGCCTCCCCTTAATCGAGGCTCGACTCCTTTCTCTGGAGCCCTCAAACAAAGTACACCCCTTGTTTGACACTTTAGTCACTTTTGACTACACCTTCGAGGCCCACAATTCTTTGTTCGACATTTGAGGATTCTATTGACATGGCTAAGTTTAGGGCATGACTCTAATACCATGTTAGATGAACACGACTCTCCACAATGATATGATATTCTCCACTTTGAGCATAAGCTCTCGTGGCTTTGCTTTTGACTTCCCCAAAAGGCCTCATCCAATCGAGATAGTATTCCTCACTTAAAACCCATGATCATTCCCTAAATTAGCCAATACGTGACCAATAATCCCCAATAGTATCCATTACAGATATCTCTGATTTGCTCTAGGTTCTATTAGATGAGACACAATCTGGTGCCAACATGGATGCTATTATCCGGGTACTATTTGCTTTGCCTTTGATTTTGCCGTTTATGTATGACCTGATTTTACCGTTTAGTTCAAGTTTACATGTCACTATACACATAATGACGGTTTAAGATCCTCTAGGTTTCTGAAATATTGTGATTCAGAAAAATGTTGTAGGTTTGGAAATTTGATGGGAAATTTCATTTTGTGGCGATTTTGTAGTACTCACTCTCTCCACCGAGTGAGTCAGCCAACTCTAAATCGTGTCTCCTTCGATCGGATGACGTATACCCAAACCTCTAACCTTGCTTTAGGAAAAAGGTTTTAGAAAATGGAGACGGAGAGAGGTTTTAGAAAGAGAATTTGAAAACAAGATGGAGAGAAATGAAGAAAGCAATATTATAGGCTATAAGCGAAAAGAGGTAACACAACGGCTTAGATAACATATAACTCCAGGTATGAAGAATTGAGAACTAGTCGCATTCCCCATAGTACATTTTGATGCATTTCAGGTCTATCAGGTGTAGATATGATTCTGTCAAAACATCATACACTCAGAAAATACAATAGGAAAACTGTGCATCATGAAAGCAGTAAAGGAAAGTAAAGTGATACAAAACAAGGGTTTTGACATGGAAAGGGCATGCGACCGTGGGGCAACACGCTTTGGACAAGCATGTCTGTGACACAATGCACTTACAACTCATTAACGTCCTAAGAAAACTATATTAGGTTTGTAATCATAATCATAACATGTGAGATCCCACATCAGCGAGAGATACTGAACATTTCTTATAAGGGTATGGAAACTTGTTTTAAAATCATAAGCGAGATGTAAATACATAAAAATTGTCAGCAATCATTTAAATTTTATAAATTTTAAAGTAATTTAGAAATAGGAAAAATATATTATTTCTTGAACCACATATTTTATTTTCTTCCAAAAAAAAAAAAACGCGCAATGCTTTGTGCCACTATAAATAATAGCCGGTTGTGCTCTTCGACTCGGGCGATTCCTCATCTTTGTTCTCTTCGACTTGGCCAAACCCTAACGATATCTCAGCCATGTCGTCCAAACAAGGTACGATCTATTGAGCGTTCTTTTCCGATTTCATTTTGGATTCGGTAGTCTCATCGATTGTGTTCTATGTCTTTACAGGAGGGAAAGCGAAGCCATTGAAGCAACCCAAGGTCGAGAAGAAAGATTACGACGAGGTACTCTTTGATTTTTTTTTTTTTCCGTAATGGATCTATGCCGCAAATCATCTATGTTCTTCCTGGTTCTCTTCATTTTTTATACAATTTTTTTGGATCGAAGAATTTCAATCTGCCTGATCAAGGCTGTAAAAGAGAATAGAAGTTATTTTTCATTAACGTGCGCCTGATTTTTGGTTTTGGTGTAGTTTTTTTGTGCCTTTTTTCTTGTTATTATTTTTTATTGCAAGAATCATTATTGTCCATTCTATTCAACGGGGAGGGAAGTTCGTGCTAAAATTATTGATTGATGCCCTCACCTGAACTGTCTATTCCATTCATTGGTCATTTTTAATTAATGATCGATCCCTTCAGCTGTCTCTATCTTAATTCGTTGTGGAGAAACTCTTATTTTCAAAACTGAACTTTGAATTTTTCTGCGTTTTCTCAACAGGTTGATATGGCAAATATTCAAAAGAAGAAGGACGAGGAAAAGGTTAGAACTGAACTTTGAAGTTGAAATCTGTTCTTATTAAGAGAAAAGATTGAAAACAACGGATTTAGATGCTAGTTTTTTAATACTTTTGTTCATTTTGGTTCCCTCATTTTCGTTTTTATCTCATTAGTACCGATTCATTCACTAAATTTCTTGAACTATAACCATAAATTTGCATCGAAGGATTTGAATTGCGTGTAAAATTTATGTTAAAATGTTGTAAGGACATTTTAGAACTACATGAACCAAAATGAACCATGCCAAAATTACTTCCTAGACCATTGGTTGTCTGCTAATTACAATTTTGAGATGTTTGGATGGTTATACAGGCGCTCAGAGAGCTTAGAGCAAAGGCCCAACAGAAGGGAGCGTTTGGAGGAGCTGGGCTGAAGAAGAGCGGGAAGAAATGAGGGCTCCCACGCAATGCATGTACGTACACATTACTTCACGACCTGAAATTGCAAACATCTAATGGCTGCTGTTTAATCAATTGAGTGTCTTTCTGTTCTGTGTAAAAGCCTGGGAAGAAGATGATCAATGCTCTTCTCCTGGTTTCTTTCTTTCTGGAATGGAATGGATAAAATTCTCATGGTTTAATTTAATAATTTTTGCAATTATCAACTGTAAATTTTTTGGGTTGTGGGTTTGTTTATTCTAATTTTTGTTTTTTAATAGAAGTATAAGGTTAGTTTCTAAAATATTTATTCAACTTAATTAGAATATATATTTTTAGAAATTACTTTTTAAATAGTTTTAAATTATTTTAAAGAGTTGTGAGGATAAATAATAATATGAAATTAAATACAAATAAAACTAATGTATGTATATATTTTTTAAAAATTGTTGATTTGGTTAATTTAATTTAATTTAAAGGAACTCTGCAAATTTAATTTTTTTTCATTTTTTTTTCTTTCGAACATAGCCTCTGTGTGGGCCATGTTTGTCTCTTTCAAATACAACATGATTAAGCAGCAACACTGCAACCTACCACTTTTATGATCGAGTAGCAAAAGCAAACTAAAAAAAAACTTGTAAATATTAAATAAAATAAAAGAAAAATAGGGACATTTAATATATTTGATGGCTAAATAAAACTCAATTTTTTATGGCTTATTAAAATATAGTTAATTTTAAAATAAAGTTTATTTTTTTTAAAAAAAAAAAACCTTGTACCAAACTAAGGTTGATTTAAATATATATATATGTATATATATATATATCACATTATATGGCTTATTAGTATAAGTATTTGTCAAAATTCAAAGAAAAAAAAGTTTATGTTATTTTATTTTTGTCTAAATTTTGGCCTTTCTACGGTTAATAAATCAAATTTTTTTAAAAAATTAAATAATAATGTTTTTTTATACCACGTGAAAATATAAAATCTATAACCAGAATGTTAATAAAGTTTACTATTTATTTAAAAAAAATCAAACCTAAATTTAAAATTATTAAAAATATAATAAAACTCAAAATACAAAATTTTAATTTTTATGATTTGATAAATTTCTCAAACTAATTATATTTTACCAACTTTTTTTAATATTTATTAAGTGAGAGTGTGAAGTATGCACTATTACTGGGCCGACAGACGGGTCGCTGTCGATGATTTTAATCATCCAGTTGTCAAGTTCGTCGTCTTCATCCGTCATCATTTTTTCCATTTCTCGATTTTTTTTTTTTTGCTTTTCTTTATCCAAAGGTTCAGAGAAACAGTGAAAAGGATGCAAAAATCTTTCACCTCAATGTGGAGTGAAAAATGTTGTTATCAAATCATTTTCTTCGTCTCCCCAAATTAATTCATTTCAGTTCGCCAAACTTCTCCGTTCAAAACGGAAATGATTATTTGCAGATCTGTCTTGCAATTGTAATTGCAACTTTATCCGATTTCCAAAGCGTTTTCACATTAATTCTCTGGATTATGCTTCTGGTCCTACTTCGAGTCCAATAATGTCGCTAGAGCAGGTCAATAATTTAATGGAAGTTTGTTTTTCTTTAGTTTATTGGTTTATTGTTTGCTTTTCTTTAGTTTATTGGTTTATTGTTCATCATATTTCGATTTTCGTTTGTTTTTAACTTTTTCGGTGCAGGTGGATCTTCGAAGAAGTTAAAATACGATGCTCGATTTCGTTTGAGAGTGTACGGTTTTGGAAGTTAATCCTTGTGGAACTTCAAATGGCTGTGAGTTTTCGAAACTTCTCTGTTCTTCGCTTTCTTCTTCCTTTTCTTTTTTCTTATCTGTTTCCAAAACAATGGAGCATACTGAATTTCTTGGATATTTTATTTATTATGAGTTGCGAACTGTTGCGATCTATGATTTGGTCATATTTTTTGGCTGCCTCTTGCTTATTCCATGCATATGACTGAGATGAAGGTTTGAAGATGGGGAAATCTTGGAATTTCTTGAGGCTTTGCTGTTTTATTTGTCTTTTCTTTAGTTCAATCACTTGTTGGTGGAAGGATTTGGACATCTAAACCTCTTCGGTCGAGGGTATATGTCTAAATCAGTTGAGTAACGCTTCGGTTAGCTTATTGTTTTAGAGTTCGTAATGTAGAATCACGGTCGTAATCTCTAGTGTGGGTTGAGCCTTTTGGTTCAGTTGAGGGTATATGTCCAAATCAGTTGAGTAATGCTTAGGTTAGCTTATTGTTTTGGAGGTCGTAATGTAGAATCACTGTCGTAATCTCTAGCGTGGGTTGAGCCTTTTGGCTCGGTTGAGGGTATATGTCCAAATCAGTTGAATAATGCTAGGTTAGCTTATTGTTTTGCTTGTTTTGATCTCTCCTTTTCTCCTTTATTGGGTTCTGGTTGCTTATGGAGGTCGTAATGTAGAATCATGGTCGTAATCTCTAGCATGGGTTGAGACTTTTAGATCGGTCGAGGGTATATGTCCAAATCAGTTGAGTAGTGCTTAGGTTAGCTTATTGTTTTGCTTGTTTTTCGGTCGAGGGTATATGTCCAAATCAGTTGAGTAGTGCTTAGGTTAGCTTATTGTTTTGCTTGTTTTGATCTCTATTTTTCTTGTTTATCGGGTACTGCTTGCTTATGGAGGTCGTAATGCAGAATCGCAGTCATAATCTCTAGCGTAGGTTGAGCCTTTTGGCTCGGTCAAGGGTATATGTCCAAATCAGTTGAGTAATGTTTATGTTAGCTTAGGATTTTGCTTGATTTCCGGTCAAGGGTATATGTCCAAATCAGTTGAGTAATGTTTATGTTAGCTTAGGATTTTGCTTGATTTCTCCTTTTCTTCTTATGTCCAAATCAGTTGAGTAATGTTTATGTTAGCTTAGGATTTTGCTTGATTTCTCCTTTTCTTCTTTATTCGGTTCTGCTTGCTTATGGAGGTCGTAATGTAGAATCACGGTCGTGATCTCTAGCATTGGTTGAGCTTTTTGGCTCAGTCGAGGGTATATGTCCAAATCAGTTGAGTAGGCCTAGGTTTGCTTATTGTTTTGCTTGTTTTGATCTCTCTTTTTCTCCTTTATCGGGTTCTGCTTGCTAATGGAGGTCGTAATGTAGAATCATGGTCGTAATATCTAGCGTGGGTTGAGCCTTTTAGCTCGGTCGAGGGTATATGTCCAAATCAGTTGAGTAGTGCTTAGGTTAGCTTATTGTTTTGCTTGTTTTGATCTCTATTTTTCTTGTTTATCGGGTACTGCTTGCTTATGGAGGTCGTAATGCAGAATCGCAGTCATAATCTCTAGCGTAGGTTGAGCCTTTTGGCTCGGTCAAGGGTATATGTCCAAATCAGTTGAGTAATGTTTATGTTAGCTTAGGATTTTGCTTGATTTCTCCTTTTCTTCTTTATTCGGTTCTGCTTGCTTATGGAGGTCGTAATGTAGAATCACGGTCATGATCTCTAGCGTTGGTTGAGCTTTTTGGCTCAGTCGAGGGTATATGTCCAAATCAGTTGAGTAGGCCTAGGTTTGCTTATTGTTTTGCTTGTTTTGATCTCTCTTTTTCTCCTTTATCGGGTTCTGCTTGCTAATGGAGGTCGTAATGTAGAATCATGGTCGTAATATCTAGCGTGGGTTGAGCCTTTTAGCTCGGTCGAGGGTATATGTCCAAATCAGTTGAGTAGTGCTTAGGTTAGCTTATTGTTTTGCTTGTTTTGATCTCTATTTTTCTTGTTTATCGGGTACTGCTTGCTTATGGAGGTCGTAATGCAGAATCGCAGTCATAATCTCTAGCGTAGGTTGAGCCTTTTGGCTCGGTCAAGGGTATATGTCCAAATCAGTTGAGTAATGTTTATGTTAGCTTAGGATTTTGCTTGATTTCTCCTTTTCTTCTTTATTCGGTTCTGCTTGCTTATGGAGGTCGTAATGTAGAATCACGGTCGTGATCTCTAGCATTGGTTGAGCTTTTTGGCTCAGTCGAGGGTATATGTCCAAATCAGTTGAGTAGGCCTAGGTTTGCTTATTGTTTTGCTTGTTTTGATCTCTCTTTTTCTCCTTTATCGGGTTCTGCTTGCTAATGGAGGTCGTAATGTAGAATCATGGTCGTAATATCTAGCGTGGGTTGAGCCTTTTAGCTCGGTCGAGGGTATATGTCCAAATCAGTTGAGTAGTGCTTAGGTTAGCTTATTGTTTTGCTTGTTTTGATCTCTATTTTTCTTGTTTATCGGGTACTGCTTGCTTATGGAGGTCGTAATGCAGAATCGCAGTCATAATCTCTAGCGTAGGTTGAGCCTTTTGGCTCGGTCAAGGGTATATGTCCAAATCAGTTGAGTAATGTTTATGTTAGCTTAGGATTTTGCTTGATTTCTCCTTTTCTTCTTTATTCGGTTCTGCTTGCTTATGGAGGTCGTAATGTAGAATCACGGTCGTGATCTCTAGCATTGGTTGAGCTTTTTGGCTCAGTCGAGGGTATATGTCCAAATCAGTTGAGTAGGCCTAGGTTTGCTTATTGTTTTGCTTGTTTTGATCTCTCTTTTTCTCCTTTATCGGGTTCTGCTTGCTAATGGAGGTCGTAATGTAGAATCATGGTCGTAATATCTAGCGTGGGTTGAGCCTTTTAGCTCGGTCGAGGGTATATGTCCAAATCAGTTGAGTAGTGCTTAGGTTAGCTTATTGTTTTGCTTGTTTTGATCTCTATTTTTCTTGTTTATCGGGTACTGCTTGCTTATGGAGGTCGTAATGCAGAATCGCAGTCATAATCTCTAGCGTAGGTTGAGCCTTTTGGCTCGGTCAAGGGTATATGTCCAAATCAGTTGAGTAATGTTTATGTTAGCTTAGGATTTTGCTTGATTTCTCCTTTTCTTCTTTATTCGGTTCTGCTTGCTTATGGAGGTCGTAATGTAGAATCACGGTCGTGATCTCTAGCGTTGGTTGAGCTTTTTGGCTCAGTCGAGGGTATATGTCCAAATCAGTTGAGTAGTGCTTAGGTTAGCTTATTGTTTTGCTTGTTTTGATCTCTATTTTTCTTGTTTATCGGGTACTGCTTGCTTATGGAGGTCGTAATGCAGAATCGCAGTCATAATCTCTAGCGTAGGTTGAGCCTTTTGGCTCGGTCAAGGGTATATGTCCAAATCAGTTGAGTAATGTTTATGTTAGCTTAGGATTTTGCTTGATTTCTCCTTTTCTTCTTTATTCGGTTCTGCTTGCTTATGGAGGTCGTAATGTAGAATCACGGTCATGATCTCTAGCGTTGGTTGAGCTTTTTGGCTCAGTCGAGGGTATATGTCCAAATCAGTTGAGTAGGCCTAGGTTTGCTTATTGTTTTGCTTGTTTTGATCTCTCTTTTTCTCCTTTATCGGGTTCTGCTTGCTAATGGAGGTCGTAATGTAGAATCACGGTCGTGATCTCTAGCATTGGTTGAGCTTTTTGGCTCAGTCGAGGGTATATGTCCAAATCAGTTGAGTAGGCCTAGGTTTGCTTATTGTTTTGCTTGTTTTGATCTCTCTTTTTCTCCTTTATCGGGTTCTGCTTGCTAATGGAGGTCGTAATGTAGAATCATGGTCGTATTATCTAGCGTGGGTTGAGCCTTTTAGCTCGGTCGAGGGTATATGTCCAAATCAGTTGAGTAGTGCTTAGGTTAGCTTATTGTTTTGCTTGTTTTTCTTTTTCTCCTTTATCGGGTACTGCTTGCTTATGGAGGTCGTAATGCAGAATCGCGGTCGTAATCTCTAGCGTGGGTTGAGCCTTTTGGCTCCATGTTTTCCTTTCGAGCTAAAAGGCGTCCAATGCCAATGTTAATTGTCATGTGGGATATCTTATTCATAGACAATTCATGAACATTACCACAACACTGATAACAATAATGTGATTTTTTACCATGAATTTGATACGGTCTCTGGTTGAGTGATATCATGGCTGGATGCTTCAAAAAAAATACTTATCCATTATTTTTCACCATGAGCAAGTTCATCTTTCATATGAGATTCGAAAATGTTCTGTTTCAATGATTATTTTATAATATCGGTCAACTAATTAGATCATTTTGCGCACGAACACGATCCTGTTCATAACGAAAAATCTAGTTTCTTTGCTTATGGTAGGTGTTGGATGATAAAAGTGTCCCACATCTGCTAATTTAGGAAATGATCATGGGTTTATAAATAAAGAATACTCTTTCCGTTGGTATGAGGCCTTTTCGGCTCTCCAAAAGCAAAGCGATGAGAGCTTATACTCAAAGTGGATAATATCATACCATTGTGGAGAGTCGTGTTCGTCTAGCCGTTGGTCCTCTGAAAATAGATTAGTAAATATTTTCTTTTACTGCTGCAGCGGAGTTCACAAGTACCAAAATTTGGTAAGTGGGATGATGGGGATGATGTCCCGTATACAGCCTATTTTGACAATGCCACAAAGGCTAAATTAGTGAGGATAAATATGAACGATCCTTCTCTTGACCAAGTGGAGATTTTAGACACAGTGAGGTCAAACTATGAGCAACACAGAATCAAAGAAGGTGTTCTTGTGAGGAGGCAAACCGAGTCTCCATTGCACCACGATGCCCCGGAAATGCCTGGTCGGGATTCTAATGGTATAAAGTCAGCGAAGAGTCGAGGTCAACAAGCATCAAGGCCAAAGCATGCACAAGAAGATTTGGGCTTGGAAGATGCTAACATGAAGAAACATGTTGATTCCCCTTTGGACCATCAATCAATAGGTCGGGTAAGCTTTAACTCGCCTCGTCATCAACGTCAGGCTAACTCTCCACATCATCAACGCGAGGGCAATAACATGACCAGTAATTCATCAAAAAGGACTACAAGAAATGGCGTAGGTTCTGACTGCAGCATAGAAAATTCACCTCTTCATCCACGGCAGCATCCAAGGACTGAAGCAAAAACTGCAGTACCATCTTCGCCATTACGAGAAAGAAGGGGTTCAGGTTCGCCTAAAGGAGGTAGTCATGATGGTTTAGCTCCCTCGACTCCCGGAAGATCACGTCAACAATCTGTTCCTCGGGGCAATGAAAGCGTAGCTTCTTTTTCTCATTTCCTTCATTCACTCTTGATAACATGACTTTGAATGACATAATCTGTTATGTTTGATCTTGCAGCCGGATCGTAGTGCCACTGTCCCAAAATTTGGTGACTGGGATGAGAGCGATCCAACATCATCTGAGAACTACAGTGGCATTTTCACCAGAGTGCGCGAGGAGAGACAATCTGAGGACGGAAGTTTGCGGGTTGGGACTAATGTTTCTAGCGCCACGAGTCGTAAACGTTCTGAAAATTCTAAGGTACGCCATTCTTTAACACGAGATCTTTTACTCTTATTTCCCATTAGAATCACTACTGAACTCAAAAGCTCAAAAGCAAATCTGTGATTTACCAAATCAAAAGATGATGTGATCATGGATGATGGGTTGGTTTGTTGGGTGTGATTATTTTGAAAATTTAGCTCAAATTTAGCCATTTTCATGCAAAAGTTCTAGGTTGATAAAAGTATGTGATTTATTCTTCATACAGAGATGTGGCTGTTTTCCATGGGGGAAATGATTGCTCAGTGTCACGGTGAGTGCGTGGTGACACTTACGAGTGCGATTGTAACACTTAGCTCGATGGAACGGGAATGGTGAGGAATTGTTTAATGGAAGCCTGTGTGCCGGCAGGCACATATGGCCAAGAGGTTAGTGGCAAGGCTTTGTTCTTTTTGGGTCTATGCTCTATGAATGCCACCACCTCTTTTTTATTCAAAACATTTATCATTATTGGTGACGACGTATGTATTATATCAAATATGATTATCAAATATTATCCAATCAAGTGATCGTTAAACTAGACTACCTTGTGCCCTTGAATCGGTAACCATCTTTAGAACGAGGATTAGATTAATATTGTTATCTGAATTTCAATTTTATTGATAAAATATTCCTTCAAAAAAAAAAGATAAAAATTAATATTATAATTTTTTTTGTTTTTTTTAAAGGATGACATCTTTTATATTTTACTCGTGTTTAATGTCCGAGATGTTGGTTAAATACTTATATGGATAATGAATGTTTAAAAAATTCGGTGATTTCAATAGAACGTTTGGATTTGTTTGTTAACTTATTTAAATTTGGTTCAAATGAAAATATAAGTGGAGTAGATTTGTGAGTTCCATTAAAATTAATTTGGGTTAAAAATTGAACCAACTCGAACTTACTATTCATTTAAAAAAATACATTAATATATTTTTTATACATGTATTTATTTTAATTTTATGATTATGATTTATTTGAATGTAATTTTTTGAAATATAAGTTGAGAAACTAAATAAATAAATATTTTATACATTAATAAATATTAATATTTTACTTTTATTAAAAATAAAAAAATGAGTTGGGTCTAAAAATTATTACCATTACTAATATAGACAATATAATATTCACGTGTTTAAAGAAATTAATTTTTATTTAAAGTAAAGGATATAAAAACTCTCTCTTTCTATGAGTGTTGTAGGAAAGAGATTCCTAACTTGTATCAAATCAAACCCATCTTGACCGTCAAAAGCATCAATGGAAAGGGGGGAGAAAGACCGTTTGAAGTAGAAAATCATGTTGAATTTCTCTTGGTTCTCATCTTATTCAACCGTTCAATCATTGAGATCAAAGCTACAAATTTAACATGTTTATAATGAGTGAAGTATTCACTCATTTTCAACCGTTTTTCTTCACACGTGTCTCGATATAATAAATAGTTGTCATATATCTATATAACCCTTTAAGAATGTCCTAATAGTTGTCATAGATCTCTATAACCACCCGAGAACGTCCCTAATCGATCCACTGACATCCATTCTTCATAAACAAGGTCAGGACCGATAATCTAATAATTAACTTGGACAGTTGAGCTTTGGTTCCCTAGAACCTGACCTTAAATGTTTGGCTCCTAAGGAGGTCGGTTACGGTAATAGAAAAATAATCCTCAAATTGACGGAGCTCGATTTCAGTAGACGGTAGACGATATATTTTAATCCATTAGCAAGAGCATTATAAATTAAAAATATTACAAGGATTTTTAATCCTCAAAATTATTTTAAAAAAAAAACATGTATTTAATCGTTAAAAAAAAATAATAATATGAAATAAAAACGGCGTAATGAATCCCATTCCGGCTTAATTATGGGCCGGAAAACTTAATGGGCCTGGCGAGAGCCCACGGCGGAGAGGGGCGGGGAGGAATAAGGGAAGCGCCGAAGAGGACAAAGAGCAACGAAGATGGCAAATAAAGAATAATTTCGAGGAAAGGAGGATCGGTAAGGATGTAAAGTTTTTCAAAGAAAACACCTCTACATATATGGAATGGAAGCCAAGATTGCTTTTATATCGATTGCCGCTCCCTCTTTCCCTTCCCCTTTCTCCCTTTCTTTTCCCCATTTCTTCATCTTCCGCTTCGTCTCGCCAAGTTTCTTGGGTTTCCTCTTTCGATCGGCCTGCTCCAGCCGCAGTCCGCCGTTCACTTCTCCTCCAGGTACCATCTCCGTTACTATTTTGTTCATACTACTGTTATATTGCTCCAATCATGTTTTTTTTCTCTGATTTGTTGCCTATCTTTTTGTTTCTTGTTTGTTTCTGGTATTTCTGCTAGGTTTTAATGTGTTTGTGCTTCGTTCTGTGTTTTCGATTCTTGCCTTTTTCCGTTATTCGGCCTAGTTCCGAACTCTTGAACAAAGTCAGTTGAAGGTTTTAGCACGTCTGTTTCAGATTCGAGAAGATGATGCTTTGAATTGCTTGTACTGACGGTTCGATTTCTCTAGGGTTTTAAATGTGTTTTTTGGGGTCTGGTTAGGGCTTAAATCTCAACAATATATTAGCTAAATTAGGGGTTTTATTATTTTTATTTTTTGATGTTCATTTGGGGTTTTATTGTCATTTTTATTTTATTTTTAGTTCATTTGGGCCTTTATTCTTAAATCACAGTTTCAAGGGCCATGATTGGAGAAAACAATCCTTGATATAAATGGTCGATTTAGATGGTTTATACAAGTATAAATAGTTTATATAAGATTAAGTTTGAATAATAGAAATTCAAAAATCGGAATCATCGGTTTCATATTTTAAACTTCGTCACGGTTCTCCGAACTGTGTATAAATTAAACAGATTTTCATTTATAACCACTAAACAGGTTAATTTTGATACGCACTGTCGTTAAAAAAAATTAAACAGATTTTCAATTGGGTATCCTATCAATATTCCATTTCACTGGCCTTTTCGTCCTCTCGATTTTGTTCTTGATCAATGATGCGCAAAGGAAGAGAGGTCTGTGTTTTTTGTTTCGTTTTTTTAACGTTTAACTCATTTGTTCAATTCAATGTAGACTTCTAGTGAATTGCATTATGGATGATTCAACCTCGTAATTATTTAGATCTGAATTACTTCTTCATTTCTGTGGATGATTCTACTTTTTCAGGTCTGAAATACACAAAGGGCTGTCGGAATGAGCATTCAAAGTACAAATGATCTACATGAACGGAGAGCAAGAGTTGTTGAGAGAAGAACAAGATTGGACATTGACTTAAATTGTCCACCCCCGGATGAGTGCATTGACCCAACTGGCCCTCACGACGAAGTGGCACAGTATAATAATCATCACCGAGAACAAGCTACGGACGCAGTTGATGAGGACATTGCTATAATCTCCCCTCGGAAATTTGCTGAAGTATGCAGTATTTTTGGTAAATTATTATGATTATATGTCTAACTAGGCCACATGAGGAATTTAAGATGGTGCCAATTTTTTTAGGCCAGGAAGAATTTTCGAAGAAACCACTTTGAGAGTAGCTATGGTGTAGTCGTCAGACGTAATGGCAGCACAGAAGTTTATAGTGCTCTCACAGGTTTATTTCCTTTTCTTTCCAATTCTTAAACTTCTTGATATATATTTCAATAGTTGGTTATTTCTCTCAGATAGTATGGCTACATTACCATTTCCCGGTATTTTATAAGGTACACTCAAGATGTTCTTTTAGAATGTTCAATATATTCACATTCTTGGATTTTTCTTATGTACTTTGAATCTTCTATATCTGGATCCACAAGACTGGTTGAATAGAAATCAGTATAATGCATATTTGAATTATATTTCGTTAGGTAAGAGAAAATCTTATGAAATCAAATCCCTAGTTCTTAGCATGCAGGCTGTTGTTTAAAGTTTTTATGAGCTTTTCTGGTCGCCTGTAAGCTTCCTCAAGATGGATTCAAGACTTTGTATTTCTACTAATAATCATATGTTCAAAACTTGTTCCTCTTTTCATTGCCGATCAGTTTGTCCAACTTCATTTGCATCCAATTGCCGATAATTTAACGAACACATTCCTGCCCGAACTTTGAAAATTATTTTGATTGCAGTTAACCGAGAAATTACCGTTCTTTTGATTGAAGGCCTTTTTTGTAGTTCGCCTCCTTTTTTGTGTCTCTTTATATTCTTTCTTTCATTTATCTCAATGAAACCTGGTTATATTCATAAGGGGAAAAACAGTGAAATGAATTAACACATTTATTATCATTTATTACTCTGTTGCCAAGCTGCTTATGTGTTCTTATTTAACCTGTTTTCAACTATTTCGCAGATGTATCAAGTTGGCCCCCCTTTACAATTTGGTCGCCCCGTACGAATAGGAATAGTGTATCCATACAGGAACAACAAACAACTCACAACTTGGACCTCCGCTTAAGCTGTGAAACCAGTAGTAGGGCCACTAAGGTAATACTAATTTAGTGGTTATTTTCACCTGCAAAAACTTGGAGTTGCCTGTTCATCTGTGTATATTGAAACTGAATATAAAGTGTTTTGAAAAATTCAGGCTTCATTCGATGAAAGTTGCATTATTGATTTCTGTTATTAAATAATGTGGCTGTTTACTGAAGATTTATTTGTTCCTTTCTTCTACACAGAAGTATAACCCAAATGGGAAAAAAAGGAAAAAGAACTTTCCTAAAATCTCTAGGAAAACCTTGATTCAAGTTTTGATCCATAAAGTTCAAATCCTTCGGTTAATCCCTTGTGAATTTGGAATATCTTTTAGATGCTTTTCTTCCGTGCAAACATCTCAACCAATCTGTTAAAAATTTGCTTCATCTTGTGCAATGATCCAAGTTTCAGTTGGCACAAAACTTGGGCAATGATTTGAGCGAAGTCTTAACCAACTTCAAAACCACAAAATATTTGAGGTTCAATGCGTAATGATGCCAATATCTGAAGTAGATCTATGATGTTAAATCACTGATTAACATCATTTTCCCATCCTTGTTTAGTAGAACTTGAAATTGAACTGTTATCTCCTTATTGCAGGTAAAAACTGACATTGTTATTCCTTCTGCACCTGCACTAAATAGTAGCATCACACCTGCAGATCGGAAGTTGCGGTGTGCGATCTGCATAGAACCATTGGTCGAAGAAACGACGACAAAATGCGGGCACATTTTCTGCAGGAATTGCATTGAAATAGCCATTGCAACTCAACACAAATGTCCCATATGTCGGCGTAAGCTTAGAAAACGAGATATTATTCGGATTTACCTTCCTTTTTCGAGTTAAAAAAAAAAAAAATGAACACAACACAAGAATATTGCTTCTGTGTATTATGTATTCTTTTTCTGACGACGACAACGACGACTAGATTTGTACTTGCACACAGTTGCATTAACAAATATAGATTTCTTGATTTCTTCTTTCTGTATGGAATGAAACTAAAAACAAAAAACAAAAACCTGTTTGATGAGTTGTACTCTCTACTTGTATTTGAGTTTAAATAGTTCATTGATTAGAAAGGGGTGAATGAATGATTTGGCCCTCTTCTTTGCCTTACAATGCCTTTCTCTCTTCTTACTCTAAGCATATGTTTTGTGTTCTCTTATGTTGTGTTCCTCAGCCTGAACAAGGCCTTTATGAATGTCTTTCTTCTTCCTTGTTTATCCATGGCGGTACGAATCTCAAACCAGGTGCCTTTGCCTCTACTCAATTCTGCTTTTCTCTTTCTTTCTCAACCAAATTAACAAGAAATGCTAATTATATCGGATCCCGTTTTTTATTTTCTTTTTTTCTTTTGGGTCGGAGACTAGTCGAGGATTTTGATCATCTTTTATGATCTTTGAGTGTGTTACATCAGTGTCGAGAAGTTTCTTTGAGACGTTTAACTTGAGCGTGTGTAATCAGTGTCGTGAAGTTTCTTTGAGGCATATAACTTGAGTTTGGCTCGGTTTAGAGAGTGCTCTTCAATGGTCGAAGAGTTTATTCTTTCCCCTTTCGTGAAAAGGAGTGTTTTTGTGATATTTTAAACGATCTTTAGGTGGAATTAAATATTAAAGATGCACCTAGTTTCGTGAAAATGAGTGTTTTTGTGATATTATCTTTAAGTGGAATTAAACACTAAAGATGCACCTAGTTGATTTAGTGTACAACCGATTCAATAAAAATAAAATTTTATTTCACGTTTTAAAATATATAAATTTAAAAATTAAATCAATGGTTCAAAAATTGTGTTATTATTTTATATATTATATAGTATTGTACATATTTTAATTTAACAAAATAATTGAGTTTATTAAAATGAAATATTATATGTACTAAAGTTTTTATCTAGTGAAAATGGTAAAAAATTATCTAAATTACGCGGTGAAAATTGATTTAAGTCAATAATTTAGAGGTAAAAATTGAAATTTTTACTATATATTTTTAAAACTCCTTCCGCTTCTCAATTACGCGGGCAAAATCTTGCATCCAAAGCCCCCCATTATTCAAGCGCTCGCCACGGGGATACAAAAAATTCTCTCCACTTCTCTCTCGTTTTGAGTTTCGCACAGGGGAATAACGCGAGGAATCTCTCTCGGTTCTGTGCGAATTCCGGCTGTCGATGAAGAAAATAATGCCGGAATCGATGGAAGCTACACCGTCTGTGTCTTCAAGCCTCGATCTCCAAGCAGTTCGCAGGTTTCTCTCTGTCTTGTTTCTGTGTGCACTAATTACGTGTAGCAATGTATAATCCGACGTCATTTTTACTTAAACTGAAGTCGCATCAGAGAGCTAGAAGAGTTGCAGAGATCTTTGGCGGAAGATGAAGCTTATAGCACGGATTCATTAGGTTCTGAAAAGTTACTGAAGGAATGCGCTCTCCATCTCGAGGTTTTCTATTGCCGATTATTTTACTTTTCTACATCCCTTACTTTTTCTCTCTCGTGTTGAAAGAAAAACTCGTGGCTCTTATTCTTTGAAATGTGCAGAGCAGACTACAGCAGGTTCTGTCAGAATGCTCTAACGTTGATAGTTTCTTGGGGATTGATGATTTAGGTAATTCTGTTAAGCTTACTTATGAATTTACTATGGTTTGAATGCATTTATGTGTGTGCATTTCACAATTTCGTCCTCCGTTCTGTTAGATGATTTTTCCTTCATTTTAGTAACTGCTACTAGATCTGATTTATGTTTCCTTTCCTGCGTTTTGATCGATTTCTCCAATGTTTTTTTTCCTTCACAACTTTTTAAATCTCTCTCTAGATGCATATGTGGAACACATGAAAGAGGAACTCGTTGCGGTGGAAGCTGAAAGCAGCCAAATCTCCAATGAGATAGAGGTTCTTAAGAGAACCAATATAGAAGGCAATCTCTTCGTTTATGTTTTGATTTATACTTTTTAGCCTCCTATTTGTATTGACGTCCTTCTTTTGCTTCCGATCACAGGTTCTAATAAATTAGAGGTGAATCTCGAATTATTAGACGTGTCGTTAGATCGTTTTACATCACAGGTTAGTCTCCATTGCAAAATAATTTGTACGACACCAACAGTTACTAGACTAGGATGAGCGGAGGAAGACAATGATTTAACTTAAATTTTCTTTAAAAGTTGCCTGACCTAAATGTTGAAAAGAATTAAATCCAACTATGGAAGGTGTTTGTGACTTGTATTCATTTCAGTAATTGGACGAATGAGAAATTAGGGCAAAAACAAGATATATGAAGCTCGAGGAAGTGTAATATCTGAAATTTTTAGACGAACTCATATTATGTAGGCTCTTGCTCCTTACGTTATTTAAAGAAAATAAACTGTACAATATATTGGATTAGATATTCTGCCAAGCTGTTTCGAGACATTACTACTAATGTTTGATTTTTTTTTTTTTTTTTTTTTTTTTTTGCAATGATTAAGTTCACTTTTTCCTTATTTTCAATTTGATTTTCTCTATTATTTTTGGCGTATGATTAACATAGCTTGTTTATAGGCCTAATAAAAGTTCGTCCCTAGTGAGAACGTCTGTCACCATTTTCTCCTTATTACAATCTTGTAGGATCCTGAGAAGGAAACATTTAATTTCTGCTCTATGAATGGTGAAGACCAAATGAACGTGATAGTTGACCGTGAACGCAATGCTTTTGAGGTCTTTTCTATTACCTTATTACTTCTAACTTTGTTTTTATTGTCACATGTTCTTTTTATTCAATTTTGATCAATTATAAGCACGTTTCTAGGGAGCAGTCGATCTAATGAGCTTAATTAAGGCCATGGTTCCATTTACTGTTTCAATCATGGTATTGTAGCTCAATGAAAACTATATGTGGTTTGACTAATTCTGAAGTGGTTCTTTTCTTCGAAACTCTTTATGCTTCTTCCAGGTTTTGGAACTTGATAGTCATATTGAGAAGAATAAAAGAATTCTGAAATCTTTGCAGGAAGTAGATGAGATATTTAAAAGGTAATATGTGTTTTGAGGTTTTAATTTTTGTATCCAAATCTCCCGACCTTCAAACCTCTTCAGTTATGCAACATAGTTATGACTTTAAACCACTTCTCCCGATCCAATTGTTCATCTGATCCTCAAAAATCTCTTTTCTCCACCCTCAGCTTTGTCACCTTGCCCTCAGGTTTGAAATATCATAAATCTGAAAACTTTCTCTTTGTTGAATCCTCCTTCCCTCGGAGCATGAAACCTTCGTTTTATAAAAGGGATTATGATTATGCCACGATCCTATAGGGAGTTGCCATGGCGCTGCCCTCGATTTAGGCAGAAATTAAAATTTTGGAGTGCCATGACCTCATAAGGGAATTGACATGGTGTTGTGCTGTAGCATCACTGCGCCTTCTTGTAGTGCTCTTTTCTTGCCTTTTCTTTGTTCTGCAGAGCCCCACGATTCTGTAACAACCACCTAGGCACCATTCTCTTGCCGCCTTTGTATGGTCTTCTTCTTGCACACAGGCTGATTTTTCTCTAAATATCTCTTAAAACCTTCACTTTCTCTACTTGTTTTTGTTCTACACAATAAAAATTCACGTGCACAAATCTGACACAATCAACACAAAACTAACAGTAATCAAGTTATAATCCTTATGAATTATAGCCCACTAAGTGCTATCAATCTAGTAATGACTTCTCTCTCCCTCCCTCCTCATAACTCTCTCCCTCTAGTTTGGATGTTGTTGAACAGGTTGAGGACACAATTGGAGGTCTGAAGGTCATTGGTGTTGCTGATAATTTCATTAGATTGTCATTACGTACACATATTCCAAACTTGGAAGATTTTTCAAGCTTACAGAGACTTGAAGGAATGATCGAGCCATCAGAATTGAATCACGAGTTGCTAATAGAAGTTTTGGAAGGAACAATGGAGCTAAAGAATGCTGAGGTATCCCTTTAATTGGTTATGTATCGTAACTAATTGTATCCACGGTTATCACGGTCAAGTTCTTATTAGAGTTTAAAATCCAAGTAATTCCATCTGTTGGCACCTCTCTCTCTCTCCCATCAATGTAAATTCTGTTGAAGGAGCTTAATTCATTAATAATTTCACAGATCTTTCCTGGTGATGTCCACTTGCACGATATCATCAATGCTTCAAAGTCAGTCAGGTTTGTTTTCTATAAGATTCATGTATACTCCACTGTACTCAAGAATAATTGAGAGGTTGGTCTTTTATTTTACAGTAGTATAGCACTGACAATGTTACATACTTGTAGCTTATTCGTTTACATATTCTTGTTAGATGTTAATTTGATCTACCTGCTTTATTAACTGGCGTTGTACAACTTTCACCAATTATATTGGTTTGCTGGAATCATAGATGAAACTGTTTGAGTTGAATTGCAATGACATGAGGGATAATAATATGTAACTAAAAAAAGTTGGATAAATATCATATAATAGTGACATCACCTCTATTTATATGTAATTGTAATGATTTGATCATAAATTTTCCAGACTTTTTACTTATTGAACAGAATGCAATTTATCTGACCCGTTCATTTTGCTTTTGACTGAGCAGCAATTCATTGGAATGGTTTGTGAAAAAAGTACAAGATAGAATTGTTTTGTGTACTCTTAGGCGATTTGTTGTGAAGAGTGCAAACAAATCAAGGTGAGACCCGTAAAATTTTCAGATCTTTTGTATAGTTAGAAGTAATGTATAGGATAGGTTTTTTTTTTTTTTTTTTTTTTTTTTTTTTTTTTTTTTTTTTTTTTTTTTTTTTGTGTGTGTGTGTGGAGTACTCTCTATTTCCATACAAGAATTTCCCAGCCCATATTTCCCATTTTCGAAAATGACGCGGGATCGGGAATGCACTATGTACCTTTCAGTCGGTACAGTGTCTTTCGCTTTCCCCACTCTTTTCTCCTTCCCTTGTTCTTGGCCATCCAGTTAGATATGTATAGAAAGTTCTTTCACCTGGGGATCATACCTTCTCCTTTCGAGTCACTTTTGGCTACCATTGGATTCTTGGTAGATAGGGTTTCCTAGGCTCCTAGGCTGGGATAGGTTGCTTTCAGTCCTCCTTCCTATACAACCGCTTAACAGCCTTTGCATGGCTATGTACGACTTCTTGGTAAGACTATCAGCAGCCACTAATCATCATTATTGCCTTACTTCATCATCGTATTTGAGAGTAAAGTAATGTAATTCTATATTTTAGTTGTTGTTGGGACTGAAATGCTTATCTTGATGCAGTCATTCCTTTGATTACATAGATCAAGACGAAACGATAGTATGTTGTATGATTGGAGGGATTGATGCGTTTATTAAGGTGTCTCAAGGCTGGCCACTAGCCGATTCTCCACTGAAACTTGTATCACTCAAGAGCTCAGACCATTATACAAAAGGTGCTTCCTTAAGCCTCGTTTGCAAGGTGGAGGTAAAGATGGATCTTTTTAGTTTTTGTTCATTGTCTTTGCCTCTCTTTGATACCTAAAAAGGGCTTTGGTAAATCAAATTATTTTTACTTTTTTATTTTTATTTTCTATGGTTATCATTAGGGTATTACGTGCATATTCACATTCCGATTATGTTTGCACCCTTCAGAAAATGGCAAATTCCTTGGACGCACGTATTCGCCAAAATCTATCAAGCTTTGCAGACGCTGTTGAAAAAATATTGAAGGAGCAAATGCATTTAGAACTCGAAGCTGACGGCGGTCTTTGACGATTAAGAACTTCGGTTCATCATGCAATTCAGGTTTCTCAATTCTACCTCCTCTACTTGTATAACGTGATATTGCTGCTGATGATTTTTCATGCCGAAAATTTTAGCTCGATTATTGATTGCTATTATTATTATTGTTATTTGCCTTTTGTGTGTATAGGCTTAAAACATTGTTGTTTTGTTTATTTTAGTATAATTGGGATATCCAAAGCCCATCCCAGTAGTTTATAGAGGACTTGGGGAGGCGACAAGTGGTTAATTTTAGGCTAAATCATAAAAATAAAAATAAAAAGTCCTTAATTCCTAAAGTTGTAATATTACCTAACCTTTTATAAATGCTTTAAAACTAATGAAGTAGAAATATTGTAAAATTTTGATTGAAAGTGGGACATGGAATAGTGTGGTGATGACCTAGATCGAGTTAAAATTTGAATTTTCATTTTAAATATTAGAATTTGTGATGACCTAGATCGAGTTAATTCTAAATATTAGGCATCTGAAGCTGGGAACTTAGAAAAATTCTATAAACCTCTCAAGTAAATCTCTCAAGTTGTTAGCAACGTATAAGAAGAATTAGGTAAAGTAGCCAATAGAAGTGAATGGATGTGGCTTTTGATAATAACGAAGGATTCAGTTGCCAATTTGACTTGTATCAACAATACTCAAATTACTCACTTCTGAAACAATTACAATTGTTGAATAATCAAAACCAAATCTAAATGTTGGAGACTGAGAGAACAAGATTGATATAGAACCTTCCCAAATCCAAATCCAAACCCAAACCCAAACCAAAATCCAAATCCAAACCCTAACCCTAACCAAAATCCAACCCCAAACCCAAATCCCAACCCAATCCCAACCCCAATCCCAAACCCAAAAACCCAAACCAAGGATGTCTACAGAAATTTGAAATGTATCCTCAAATGTTAGCCTGGTAACTTCTATTGAGTACCTTACCTTGTTTAATACAATCTGTAATATATATTTTCTGTTCTTCTCTTTTTTAAAACTAGTATTTAAATTTGTACCTCACAAGATGAAACGTGAGAAGCAGTCTCTTGAGAACTCCATTTGCTAGTGTGCCTGCCACTTGGTTTGGCTCGGTGCAACAAAATAACAAGAATCTTCCATCCAAAAAATTGCCCCCTACCAATGATATTTTCCTGGATGATGAGCTCTGAGAGAGAACTTGCAATTCTAAACAAAGACATACTTGTGGGGGGGGGGTATATGGATGGATGGTGGGAAAAGATTGGGCCTGTGATGCTCTGCTGCTTTTAACTTATTGTTTACAATGGCTGCTGTGTGCTAGTCAGAATTTGTGTTGTTGGTATTATGTCGTTGTTTCGGCGACCTAGCAACAGCTGAGACTTCGGAGGAGGACGTATTACCCATATCCCTGGTTTTATGCAGCAGAAAAGTTCCCGAAAGAATGGTAACAAAACCACATAGTTCGGTAGCTATTTGTGATGCACTTTGTGAATCCCATTCCTGTAGGTAATAATACAACCACACCACAAAGAAGGGAAATTAAATTAGGAAAAACGACCTATAACATATCTTGGTGCTACAAATATTTCCTCATAGTACTCAATGGCCCGAATAACTCAGATTTTTAAATAATTAAAAATTCAACAATAACCTAAACAAAACTCATCCAGTATGTACCTATGTACCATATCTAAAGACTTGTCCGGGCCAACATAAAACTTTGACACAAAACACAAACAAAACTCATCTACGGGTATAAAAAGAATAGTTTAAGCATTATACTTTCAAGGATGTTTGGAAGTAATTTTGAAATTGTTAAAATTTCTTGTCATTCAAAATCACTTCAGAATATTCTTTTAATTTATACTTTTAAATGTGATTGTTATGTAATTAAAATTGATTTTGAATCTGCATGGATCTTGAAAGTAAAAAAAAATTGATTTAACTTTTTTAAAAACCATTTCTAAACATGACTTTTGACCAAGTTTTGCATTGCATTTTATTATATATATATATATAATTTGAGGAAATAAAACAGTTTTAAAAACGACACACATAGGCATCAGTGAGAAATGGTGATGGTGATTATAAGTCTAAATGATCAGATTTTAGGGGAAGAATAAATGGGTATAAATTACCTTAAACATAATCATACTGGCAAGAATGGTGAGTGATGTGAACATCACATAGTAAACTGGGGAGACTACAGCAGTGTTAAAGGTGTCCAGAGCCTGCAGAATGAATATCAATGGTATTCCACTACCATCAGAATATTTAATATCTTCATTTTATTACATATAAACAATATGAATATACATACTAACAGAAATGCTTTCTAAGATTTTGAATCAAATTTATTTTAAGTAAATATTTTTAAAATTTTGTATAGTTTTTTATCAAATAACCGAGAGTTATTTTTCAAATTTTAAGCTTCCTAAAAAATACTTACTGCTGTGCTCATTTTCACTTAAAATGTTTTTTTTAAGAAATAAAGAACAACGAAAAGTACTCTAAAAGTTCTAAAAACTGAAAGGAAAAAAAACATAAAGTACTTTGCGTTCAAGCATTTAATTATTTTTTGAAATTAAAAAAAAAAAGTATTTTCTTTATGAAATACCAACAGAAATGCTTTCTAAGATTTTGAATAAAAAAGTGTTTTTCATTAAAAAATATTTTTCAAAATTTGTGTACTTTTTGTAAAATTATCAACGAGTTATTTTAAAATTTTTATACTTTTCTCTAAATTTTTTTTTTTTTTTTTTAAATCTCTCTTTCAATTAAAATCTTACAGTGCTCTTAAACTGTTTTTTAAAAAGATCAATAAAAACAGGAGGGGAATAAATCAATAATGAAACAAAACAAGTATTTACCTTGTTTAAGTAGTTCACCTGCAAAATGCTACCTCCTATCACAACGATGGTAAAAAACCACGTCTCAAAGTACTTAAACTGATTCATCCCGGAGAATGTCAGCTTAAGTGCAATTCCCACTGCTTTAACGCTCATAACCTACAAATTAAATTCCAAACTAATTGAAGACATGGAGAAAGTACTGAAAATGATTAACATGTATGAAATGAAGCTTAGTGAGATGGTGAACCAACCGTAAGAGAACCCATTAAAGAACAAATTCCAACATAAACAACCATGTGGGTCTGTCCATATTTTGGCACATATCGAACAATCAGAACAGCAACTAGAACCAAAACTATCACCGAGTATACTAGAAAACCTGGTAACAACCAATGTGTCGTGTTAATTATCTAAAACACCAAACATGTTGTGCTTAAATCAAATTAGTTATACCATACAATACGCCCTTCTTCACAATTCCGTTTCAGTTTTCTCTATTTGAAAAGTTTCAATTTTACCTCACTCTTTTAACTGAGATTAATGGTAAAAATACTGTAGTTTAACTGAAAGTTTTATTTTACCTCTCTTAACTTTTCTGAGGTACTACAATGGAAGTTGCTGTTAAAGGGCTATTTTAAAACAAATTAAAATATTGAGGTAAAGTAAAACATTTAAAATATTTTGTGCTTAAATCAAATTAATTATACCATATAATACAATTAATTTTACCTTCCATTTTCTTCAAAATCTTAGAGATAAAATTAAAACCAAATTAATTGTAAAAAAAATATATTCCAAATAAAAGGTAGCAATTAAACTATATCCATTTGGAATATTTTATATAATTTAGACCATATAAAAGGTAGCAAATTTAATATAATAAATAAAAAGGGAGAAAATAGTTCTTATCAATAAATTTTTACCATAAATTTTTTATTTCATTAAATTAGGTGGTAAACTAAAAAAATACATGGCAATTTTTACTATATTTTTTCAAATTTTATTAATTTCAACATAAATAGGCATTGCACAAATTTAAATTGAATGAATGCATAGAATTGAAAATTGAAAATCTTTTAAAGCTGGCAAATTCTTTTTTTTTTTTTTTTTTTTTTTTTTTT
>NW_019268553.1:1405496-1420561 GCF_002738365.1 Cucurbita moschata | reverse complement strand
TTTTTTTTTTTTTTTTTTTTTTTTTTTTAACTTAGTACTAGACATATATTTTATATTCCAGATGAAAAATAGTTTCATGAATGATTTTTTAAAACAAAATAAAATATGGTGAAAAGCAGATGACAAACCTGGCTCCGTAGCAAGCATCCAAACGTCCTTGACAGAATCAATGTTTCTCTCCTGAGGAGCATGCAAAACAATAGTTGTAGATCCCACCACACACAGAACACACCCGAGCATGCCGAAGATGTGTAGCCTCTCCTCCAAAATGAAATGGGCTAGTATTGCACTGCAGAACGGTGTCGCTTCATTAAATTACTCAACTCCAGCCATGCATACCATTCCCATCAATGTATTCCAATTACCACACATTACCACACAATAACGATATCGAAATTTCGATTTTACAGATATATCGACTGCCTATAATCAGTAAAATATTGATATTGATATCGATATCGACATATATTTTTGTAAGTCAATAAAATATTTAAATGAATGATTAAGTTGTTTTTTTACTTTCAAACTTAATTTTAGATAGCGTCACCAGTATTCATATTCATATTAAGATCAATCGAGCATACTTTTTACGTTATGCTGGTATATATATAAAAGATGTCAGAAATATCGACATATTTCTAATCTTTAGTACCAATGTCAAACTCTCTGATTTATGATTCGATATTTGAATGATAGAATTTTAGTATGTATTAGAAGTACCTGAATATTATACTTAAAGCTCCCAAAGGAGTCACAAGAATTGCAGGAGCATAAGCATAAGCAGCGAAATTAGCAACCTCTCCAATAATCACTACACAAAATGAAATAAACTGATTGTTAGCAACAACAAAAAAAAAAAAAAATATATCAAAAAAATCAAAAAAATCAAAAGCAATCTGATACGTGCATCTGCTTCTATGTTTTGGTAACTAAGAAACAGAACCGAGAGAATTATATCCAATCTGTTTATTAATGAATCTGCTCTTACTGTGATCTGCAAAAGGCTGTTGCAGTTATCCAACTCCAAATCGCTCTTTTCAACAGTAAGCAACTCAAGAAGCCTTATATTGATAATTTAAACCATCGGTGATTAGAAAGCTCTGGAAAAAAAATGCTATGAATGATTACCATGTGTTTATGAACAGGTGAATGAAACCTATTACAACTGGAACAAGTTGGTCAAAGATCATGTGTTTGTCCTCTCTTTTGGTAATTAATTACAAGCATGCTTCGGCTTGGACTTAGGCTCTACTCATGGTAAATTAGAAAACTCCCAATTCCAAAGTGAAAAGCAGCGGCCACTGATTTTGTTTTTATCTTGAAGCGTGCACATTCATATATATATATATATAAGGATGCTTCGACTTCCTAAATCTTATCTACTTGGAATTGGAAAATGAAACACCTCAAGAGATGAATCAGCAGGAAAAAAGAGAGTGCAAGTGTGATAATGCTTATCAAACAAAAATGAGTGCAAGTGTGATAATATTTTCTTGAGAATGGCTGCAAGCTGTAGTAATCGAGGTTTGAATAGGATAAAATCATCGTAAGCAACCAAATAATTGAATAAGAACTTACTACTTATCATCCCAGCCCACCACATAGGCTCGTGCAAATACGAATATCCTCCAGAACCTGATAACGCGAAAACATGTTCAATAAAATAGAAGAATTCTAGACATTATCAAAATATCGGTCCTAACTAACTACACACAAATCGCTGTCAAATCATGAACAAATTCGCTTCTACTTTTGTGTGAACATGACATTCAACCATTAAATCGAAACTGTGGAGATTGAAAATGCTAGAATCAACCAAACCTGCTCTGGTTCCAGAAGCACCGGCTTTCATGAGACCTTTCTTCTTGATAATGAAGCTACTACCGATGAAGATACTCGAAGAGACGGCGAGAACGAGGCCATGGATATTATCGGAAGATAATCCCATTGCTTATACAAACGGATGAGAAAGATTCAGAGATAATCTTCCGATGCCAAAATAGACGATACGTTTAGTTCCTGCGGATCGAACATAACGAAATTTCATTAGAGAGAAAGCAAACGACGAATGCATTATGATTAGAGGCCGAAAAAGTTTGCACGAAGCTAATTGCAGATTAAAAAAAGAAAAAGTCAAGGACATCTAACCTTCATAACATCAAATTGTTGATGGATTTGGAAGCTGGAGATCGAGGAAGGAACGAATTGGATCGGAAAGGAGAGGAGAGGGCGGGAGAGAGAGGGAAGGAAGGAATGGGGGTATTGGAGGCGCGAAATGGCAAAGGGTGAATCCGTTACATTTGTTTCTTTTTTGGTTTTGTTTTGTATTATTTAATTATTAATTTCACAAAAACGAACTACGATTGGCCACAATCGTAAACTTTCGCCTCCCAATCCCGCGTTTTTTGCTTGCTTTCTTTGCTATTTAATACCACAAAGCTGAAAGGGACGACGTCGTTTCGTTTCTTCCATTCATTCTCCTCATTTCCGCTAAATACTTTCAGCGGGAATTCAAATTTGAACCTCCAACATAAAAAGATTAGAAATTTTGATCTCATTGCGTTGAAATTAAAATTAACTTCAAATGTTGTTATTCTGAGCTTAATGATAAGACACAAATTACGGTCTTAAATGTGGATGATTCAATCATCCACATCGACAATTGCTGAACTAAAAAAAACTTTCACGCTGGCATTTTCGGAAGCACGGGTCATTCGATACTTGGTCATTCATAACATTACTATACCTTCTCTCTTCATTGCAACTTGGTTATTCGTTAGCACGGGTTTAAGAGCATTACTAGACCTTTTCTATTCATTGTAGGTTGGTTATTTGTCAGCACTGAGTTTAGCGGGCATTACTATACCTTCTCTATTAATTGCAGGTTGGTTATTCGTCAACACGAGTTTAGCTTACAATGTTTTTGGAAACCCTCGTCCAAATGAGTATTTTAAGAAAGCCAGCCAAAAATTCGAGCTGTTTTGATTCTTTGGAAACTCACTTCAAAACTTTTTAAAACCATTCCAAATTTGGTTAAACTTTATATTTTTTTCAATATAATTTTAATAATATGTCGGGAGGTAGATGCAAATTTCCAAACTACATAATTTTATTTAAAATTTTGATTAAAAAAAAATAACGATTTCCGTAAACTATCAGAGTAATTTAAAACTCTTATTTATTTATTTATTTATTTAAGAGTATTAATGTGAAGCTTTAAATGTATAATTATTTTCTATAATTTAGCCCAAAAAAAAAACGCCCAATATTATCTAGGGGTTATTTAGAGTTCTTTAATGTATATATATATATTGGCAACAGAAGCATAAGAAACTGTATGTACAATTAAAGCAAGGTTTTGGAATTTAATCAAAGCCAAAGTAGATGCAAAAGATGCTTATCTATATCCTATAACCAGATTATACCATAAACATGATGAGGATTTCAAGCAGTGAGGTTCGACATTATAAACTCGGTGCTCAGTTCCTTCAGAAACAATAGACCGAGCACGAAGCAAGGCATCGTCATCCACCTCATCCAAGTCGGAACCCGAGTTCAACATCAAAGGCAGCCTATCCTACCAAGAAATTATTCGAAAAGGAAAGAGGAGAAGAGAGCAAACACCAGAGAAGAAGACTAAACAATTAAGTTTTGACCCAACCAAACCAGTAATCACATAAATTACCATTTCAAACTCAAACAAAGAACGTTTTTCTCCAGGTCATACTTGACGTATCACATCTGTCACCCCCACAAACAATTCACACTCAATTTCATCAATCGAGATGGTACCTTTTCAAACTCAAAGACATTATTACTATGATTCTTATAGGAAACAAGAACTCAGACATTAGGTGCTACAAAAAGTAAGTTTATCATTCAAAGAAAAGAAAACCTGTAGGCACATGCATCGAGTATCATCATCATAGACTCATTGTCCAACATGCACTTTCTAGCTTCTTATATATATATTAGAGAATCCAAACCTATAGATTTCCCTATAATTATCTTCAACCAATTACAGACAACATTACCTGCCATATATATATTCGCACTCACCGCGAATAAAAACACTTCCAAGTGAGTCAGCCAATTCTGATCATGCCCAGAAGGACGAAATTTTGATGCAATTTATCCCAGCAACATCTGGTTTCAACCGACCTTTAACAGTAGCTTTGCCTAACGAAAAATAAAATTTGGGGATTGGAGGAAAAGAGGAAAGGGAAAGAGAAAAAAAAAAGGAAAAAAGAAGAAAGAAGAGATATGAGGGAAGAAGATAACAGCACCACAGCAAAATTGTACTGCGTAAAAAAAAGTATATGAAGTTCCAAAGTATACTAATCATCGTGTAAATGATATACAGGACTCTTATAAATGGAAGCTTGCTGCTAATAACTTCCCACTGCAAAAGCATACCTTCGTGTAAACAAGAGAAAATCAACCCCGACAAACTTCGAATGACATTCACACCGAATAACCTGCATGTATATTGGATAGAACAGGTCCAATGCCCATTCAAATGAGTATTAAAATGAAACCCATGCATCGGCCACACATCAAAAGAACTTCTAGTGTGAGCACTATAAACCCTAACCTAAAACAGGAGGTATTATATTGATTGTGTATTGGAGGAGCCCTAGGAAATATAAACTCGAAACTCATAATGAGATCGACTCTTTAGTCCCAACTACGGTTACCCTTTAAGAAAACCCACAAAGAAACTAATACAAGAAAAGAAAAAATAAAAAATAAAAGTGGCAATACCAACATACTTCAATTCCTAATGCAGCAATCCTTGTTCAAATAGACAGTGCTATCGAAAATTCACCACGTAAAGGAAGGTCATAGTTAAACATACATCAAGTAGTAAAAGAAGCTGGCTACAGATACTTGGTGTCTTGTCTCGTAGACAAAAGGACAGCAATACCAACATCAACTGAAAGAGACTCTGCTAACCTGCAAAAGATAATCAAAGACAAGAGACATGGATGAAAACTGAAAATCTGAGAACCCAAAGAAATTGAAACAAATCTTCAATCATGTAGCCTCTTCCTCAAATGAAGCAATGATGTCCTTGAATACGTCAACAAGCCAGGCTGAAATTGCTGAGCATGAAATTTGACCCTGGTTATCAAGGTACTCAAGTCCGAAATAGTCAGCTATTCTAGTAATTCACGAGTCACAGTAAAGCATTTCCATATCACATTTTAAATGTAACTTAATCTCCTCAACGTCATTCACCAGAAATTGCAACTGTATAAAGGTGACATCGAGCATCTACGGTCAGCATCAGCCAAGGAGAACGTGAAATATTACAACCTCCATTAAACTCTAACTTCCTGTGTTAACAACCAAGAACCTATTTGTGTCAACATAATTGCAATCAGAAAAAAGGAAACCCAAAAGAATCGCATTTGCTGATCTTACCAGCTAAATCAACTTTGCTCATCGTCAATCGTTTCCATTTTGCTTCGTTCCTCAACATTAGAATATTGGGAATTTAACTCCTTTCTATCCTGATCATTTCCCGGCATATCGTCTATATACTTCGAGAGACTAGCTTCATGCCCTGAAAATATCAATCCATATCCATCAATGTTTATATGCTTATGACTCTTCAATTGTTCATCAATATTTTGATATCTTCAACCAATTAATTGTACTTACCTCCAACATGTTCTATTGTTGACTGCTCTCCATGTTTAAATTCATTTACCTCTGTACTTGGAGATAAATTACTTTCTCCATTTTCTCCTGACATTGACCTAGACCGCTGTCTTTCGTGATGCTTTGAATGTTCAGCTATGCATCCATTATCTATATCAGTAACATGAACATGAGGCTTATCTTCAGGTGAGAGTGATCTCCTTCTACGTTTTGATTTATTTTCTTCAGAACTGGTAGGAGACAGCCTGGTCCCTCTTTGATGCCTAGCCTCAGGAGATACAGATCTAGATGGCGTTCTATCATGATGCCTCAACCTTTTATCTCTGCTTCTATCTGATTTCTCCTTCCTGTGGTGCTTACCATCCACAGATTTTGACCTGGATCTCCTTCTGCTACGATGTTTTAGTTTTTCATCTCTAGTGCTATCCACCTTATTACTATCAAGGAGATGTTTACTTTCTGAAGAACTTGATCGAGATCGCCTTCTACCATGATATTTTGATGAAGTATCATCTACATCCTCCCTAGAGTTTGATCTAGACCGCCTTCTATGTTTAGAAATGTTCTTGTCCATGCTTCTAGGTGATGATCTTCTTTTGCTATGCTTGTCTTCGAGTGAAGCAGATCTTGACCGCCTTCTATCCCGAGCTTTTGATTTTCCATGTCGCGTATCATTAATTTTTTCATCATAATGATGTTTAGTCTCAAGAGATTTAGACCTTGACCGTCTTCTATGTTTTAGCGTGTCACCATCATCCTTTCTTGGGGATGATCTGCTTTTCCCATGATGGCGACTAGGTGATCTTAAATCAGAACGATCTGATTTCCTACCTCTTTGTGGTGAACGTTCCCGCTGGTGATTGGGAGAATCAGAATCTTCTCTATATGATTTTCTTCTGCGAGGACTTATGCTTCTACTTCTATTTTTCCTTGAGACGGGTGAACGACGACTTCTTGATCTATCTAGATCTCGCCTTCTAGATCTTTCACTAGCATCTCTCATTTCTCTATAAGCCCTCCTATGATCTTCATACCTAGAATAATGACGAGATCTCACAGGTGATCTAGATCTATGATCTCTTGAGTGACGATAAGGAGGTGAATAAGTTGGAGATCTCTGCCTGCTACGGTACTTGATAGGTGATTTGGATTTGGATTTTGATCTCTCCCTGGACAAGGAAGGTGACCTGCAAAGGGAAGGGGGAAATCAAAACTATGCTTATTAAGATGGAATGAACTCAATTTGAAGTGTATAAAACCTGGACCGTATAAACATTACATACAACACTAAAGAAAGGCATACAAGTTCATGAGCCATTACTTCCTACCAAGGCAAAAATATGGAGAAACAGAATAATGGGGTTGATATTATGTAATGAAGGATTGCGTTACCTAAGCCATCAATGCTCATTGCTTGCATATTCAAGTATGTCAAATTTACTCAAGAACCCAGAGGTCCTTTTTCCTATTTAATTTTATAACTAGAGGCAGGAATTAGTTATTTTACTTATAGCAGAGGGTCCAGGATTAGTTGTTCCGGTATATCATACCTAGATTTTTCTTTTGTCTCAGTTTCTTCAGTCACAATTCCATCAACTTTAAGTTTTTTGCTTATTTCTGCGGCTCTAGCTGCTGCCAACTCTGTTGCGGACTTCATAGTTGCTGCACGATTAGCAGCCTGCTGAGCTGTCATAGTTTGCTGCATCAACAAAGCCTGCTGGAATTGCATTTGTTGCATGGCTACAGCTTGCTGCATCATCATCGGCAGAGAAGAAGAAGCAAGTGAAGGGTTCGCTGCAGCTGGTTTCTGTGGAAGTGACTTTGCCATCTCTACATTTAAAGGCCGACCTCCAACATCCATATTGTTCAATGCCAAAGCAGCAGTGGCTTCTTCAGGCTTTGAGTATTCTATGTAAGCAAAATGTTTTGAATCAGTAATGGTACACTCAACAACAGTTCCACAAAAACTAAAAAGTTGCTTCAGCTGTTCCACGGTGAGAAGTGGGCTAAGATTGCTAACTTGAAGCGTTCTCTTCAGAGCATCAGCAGCCTTCCCAGATTTGTCGGATGAACCTTGCCAGAGAAACATCCATAAATAACCAGAAGCTCATTAGGAAAAAATATATACATAGTTTATGCAGTCTACAAGTTAAACAACAGTACATAAGAGAGACAAAACATAAACAAATGCACTTGAACACACAGTAAGGTGCATAGGAGAACAGTCGCAAAAATAAAAGAGTAAGCATTGAGTTAGCGCAAAAACTGAGAATACCAGAAGAGTCTTTTGCAGACTGGGCTTGTTGAGCTTGCACTTGAGCAGCATGGGCTTGAAGGGCTTGAGCAGCAACAATAGCCTGAGCAGCTGCCATAGCAGCAGCAGAAGGTGCCATAGGCACTTGACTGATAGTTCCCATGCTGGTTGTCGCAGCTATTGCAGTCATGAGCAAATTGTGAGGTGGATGATTTAACTTACAATCTGTTTTTGCACATTGACCATTAAGGTATTCTCGACATACTTCGCCAAGAGAGGCTCCAATTCCAGGCAAGATAGCACCACCAGAAGCACCAGCTACAATGCCTGGAATCATTCCCATCAACCCAGGAAATGCCCCCGAAACAGACCCTGAGTAATTAGGCATGTTGGGCATATTTTGATTAACCAAATTTGGAAATGACGATGCAGGAGCTAAACCCAGGAGCCCACCAGCACTTGTCCCTGGTCGGTGACAACAAATGGCTCAGTCATCAGATAACGTTGCATTACTAAATGAAAGAAACTGATGATCCAGTAAGATATGAGGAAAGACAAAGCAATTAAGGATAACCAAGGAAACAAATTATCAATGTCTAATAAGTATCCGTATCATTTTTCCATTTCCCCTTCGCTCAAGCCCCATCTTTATTTCACTTTTATATTAAAAAATCTCAAGAACAAACACACAAATCATATGAAAAGAAGGGAAAAGCGCTGCCACACTTGCCACCCGGTTCTCATCCAGGCAGCCCATTCCAACTAACAGAGTGAAAAACAATTTCTTTTTCCCTCTATTTGGCATTCACATTCACTATCCTTCTTCTCCAACCCATTCATTCCGATGCATGAAAAATAATAACACAAGAATTTCATATCATCAAAATATCCTAATTAATTCTAAGTAACGCATGAAGCATTTGGAACTCAGGATATTGTATATACTTCATAGATTTTTTTTTTTCCTCTTTGGACATAATATGTACCTGATAGATTAATCAAACTTTAAATCTCTAAATATATACAATAAGAACGCATGAACATTACATAATCATAGAGTACCTGCACTAAAGAACACTGGGAATGGACTACCCATGATTGATCTTCCGTTACACTCAATATTAACCATATAATTTCCTCTTTTTGGCACCACATATGTGATCGTATATGTACCATCATTCATATCCTTCACAATGCCATCTTGCTCGGTTCCACCAACACCTACCCCAGGTAACACCTTTACTTTAATCTGTGCACCACCATGGGGAACTTTCCTCCCATCAACATCCTTAGTTACCACAGTAAAGGAAGCTGGCACACATGCTGTGCCCCCAGCTATGCCTGCTCCAGCTGCTGTGCATCTAGCAGGGTCTACAGGCCCAATGGGTTTGTGTTCCAAGTCCTCAGCATCTTCAAAATCACTATCTGAGGATGCCGCTTCTCTTGCAGGATTCTTATCTACGCCTTTAAAAGTAGCTTCGAAAGCAGCTTTGGCCGCTGCATCTTTTTCAGCCTCGCTCTTCAGTTTCGCCTCTTCAGCCTGCTTCATCCAGATTGGTTTTGCGACCACCAAGTTACGATCAGCCATCGAACCGAACTCTCCCCGATTATCAGGTTTGCAAATATCAAACCTCCAATCCAAAAAAAAAAAAACCTAAATCAAATCAACCCACCAACTTTTCCACAGCATCAAAATTTACGCCACGGCACTCAAATACAACAAAACAACTGAACCCAAACAGGTCAAGAAGTATATAAAATCTCAATGGCAGGGTATTGACGTCCAAACACCCAATCACAACAAGAAATAACCCGCTCGTTTACAGAGAAGACTAAGTTTCGCCAATACTGTCCTGATAGTTGTTAGGTCGAACAAAAAACATAAAATCGAAGATTAATCCTTGTACTTGCCGGGAAAATTAAAGAACAACAGAGTGAGCAATCCCCTAATCTCCCAGGAACCAGTCAGTTAACCGATCGGCAAAGAGAAGGAGCCCTAGATCTGGTGGAAGTCTGACGAAGAGTAAGCCAACGGCGCGCTATCCATGAAGAATGTCGAAGGAAAACGTACCTATTTCAGCGACGGCGTTGAGATAGGGGCGCGCGATTGAATAGAGGGAACGTGGAGGGCAAGCGGCTTCTTTGAACCCCGGATTTTTCTCTAATATTTTATATTCGTTAATTTACAAAATAAAAACAAATTTCTTCTAATTCAAAATAGTTTATTATCTAAAATGTTAATATACTTTATTTATTTTTAATTACGAATAAGTACTTTTAAAATAAATCAAGCTTTTCAAAAATTGTATACCAATAATTCACCAAACAATGACTATATTCGTTATTAAGACCCAACTGATATCCTCCCTCGATTACGTCGGTCTGTATTACCATAGTTGTCCACTTGCTAGAACTCTCCAATGATTTGGTACTGTCTTTCCACTTGTCCCCGAGTATAAACACTTTCAGGTTGAGACACTTCAAACCACCTAGGAAAGTCACAAAAATGGCGACTTCCCTACTCAGATGTGACAAAACTAGCATTGGTATTTCTTGCTTGAGCTAGGGAGAGCGCGCCCCGTGGCTATCATGGCTCCAAACTGTCGTATTATCTGAATTACGTAGAGATCTGGAATCGACACTCTCTCGTCTGGCTCTACATCCCTTATTAGAAGCAAGAATTGGAAGCATGTAATTCAGCCTCACTTCACCTAAATCCCAAGAATAACCATCAGACATGGTGACTTTTGCTTGTTTGGCCATTAGAACCAACCAAAAATTGACACGTGTATCATAAAAAAAAGCTTAATTTTTTATTGGCCAAATAAAATATTTAACTAAATTTCATCATGCATATTGTTTTTATTATTTAAAATTTGCATAGAAATCTTAGCCCGTATCGAAAAATATTTTATATGAATTATTTAATAGAAATCTAATCCATACACATATTGTTTATTAACATAGTCAATATATGTTTTTTTCTTTTTTTTTTTTTCTTTTTTTGGCTTAAAGTCATTAGATGATAGATTAATGATAATGACAGATTAAAAATATTATTAACATTTTTACCTTTTAAATTTTAGAAAACAAACAGGGACGTCATTATTTATTTATATATATATATATATAGTTTTTTTTTTTTTTTTTTTTTTTTTTTAAGAAAACGGATATTTATAAACTTATATATGAGAGGGGATTTTTAATTGCATTTTATTTCGTTCACGCAAAGTCTGGAGTCAAGTTTTTTTTTTTTTTTTAAGAAAACGGATATTTATAAACTTATATATGAGAGGGGATTTTTAATTGCATTTTATTTCGTTCACGCAAAGTCTGGAGTCAAGTTTTTTTTTTTTTTTTAAGAAAACGGATATTTATAAACTTATATATGAGAGGGGATTTTTAATTGCATTTTATTTCGTTCACGCAAAGTCTGGAGTCAAGTTTTTTTTTTTTTTTTAAGAAAACGGATATTTATAAACTTATATATGAGAGGGGATTTTTAATTGCATTTTATTTCGTTCACGCAAAGTCTGGAGTCAAGTTTTTTTTTTTTTTTTAAGAAAACGGATATTTATAAACTTATATATGAGAGGGGATTTTTAATTGCATTTTATTTCGTTCACGCAAAGTCTGGAGTCAAGTTTTTTTTTTTTTTTTAAGAAAACGGATATTTATAAACTTATATATGAGAGGGGATTTTTAATTGCATTTTATTTCGTTCACGCAAAGTCTGGAGTCAAGTTTTTTTTTTTTTTTTAAGAAAACGGATATTTATAAACTTATATATGAGAGGGGATTTTTAATTGCATTTTATTTCGTTCACGCAAAGTCTGGAGTCAAGTTTTTTTTTTTTTTTTAAGAAAACGGATATTTATAAACTTATATATGAGAGGGGATTTTTAATTGCATTTTATTTCGTTCACGCAAAGTCTGGAGTCAAGTTTTTTTTTTTTTTTTTTTTTTTAATAATATTGTTTAAATTATATATTATTTTTATTTTTATTTGTATTAAAACCATTTAAACGGCATCATTTGTTTTAATTGTCAATAAATACAGACCATTTTAATAATAGAGACAAATAGGTAAGATAAAAGGATTGAATTAGTAAAAAATGGACAAATCTTATCCATCGAGTTATTAGTTCATAAAACTACAAGTTTTTTTTATGTCTTGTTTGGTTGACTATTTCGTAAATATTCATTAAATATCAATACCAAAGCATGTTACATTTCACGAGCACGAATTCGATTACTCTCATTTTTGTTAGTAGGCGCCTATTGGATCAACATCTTCTAAATCTTCTTCTTTGGTGGTTTTTTCGGTGCCTCACGTGCATCAGAGAGAGTAAGAGCAGCCAACACTTGTACTACTTGAGAATGTTGAGTCCGTCGCGATTTCTGATCATGTGGCGATGAGGGTCTTTCTAACTCATAAGAAACTCGCAGGCAGACGATGGCAAGCAAGACAAACTTGCCAAGTTTGATTGATATGTTGCATCGGTCTGTTGATTTGATGGACTAACTAGGTAGGCATCAAATAGTTGCCTAAGCCGATCCCTTACCAACTTCTCTATAGTAGATATTCTATTCATACGAGTTAGTGTAACGAGAATGAAATTCTTGAATGTGGTGCTTGGGGAAGGATTTGATGGACTAACATGGTTGGGTAAAGCTACTTTTAGGTAAGAACCAAGTTGTTTGCTTGGGGAAGGATTCCTATTTTTATACCATTGTTTTTGTAGTCAATTGCTTGGTTTACATATTAATTTTATTTTGCATCCATTAATTATATAATTTATCATATTCAAATATTTTTATTTAATGTGTTATTAAACTAATTAAAAATTAGAATATAGTGCATATACATACATATCATTAAAATTTTAAATACATGAAAAAAAAGAGACTAAATTAATAAAATAGAATTAAAAGAACTAAAAAATAAAATTTTAAAAAATACATTTAATCTAAAAATAAATATAAAATATATAAATTTAAGAGATAAATATTAATAAATACTCGAAAACTATTAATATTTTGTTTGAAAATCCCCTTTTTACTTTTGAAAGAGTTTAAAAACATCTTTAAATTTTTACAAATTTTATTGCTACTCTTAAACCCGAATAGTATTGCCGTGTAATTGTACTTAAATTAAAATTTAAACTATTATTATTTTTTTAAAATTGTCTTTTTAAAATGGTGTATTTAAACTATTAATTTTTTTTTTAAATGGTATTTTTTTTAAAATGACGTCTTGTCAAGTGATTGTACTCAAATTAAAATTTAAAGTATCAATTTAAAAAAAATATTTATCATGTTTTTATTTTTTAAAAAATATATTTTTGTGTTTAATTTAAGTGAGATTTTTTTTTTAATAATTTAGTTATAAAGTCATCACTTCTATAGATCCGTATATAATTAAACTAATTAATGGATATGTTTATATTAAATTATCGATTCCTATTTTTTTTAACTAAAAAAATTGTTTTTAACAAGTTAAATTACCAAATTGCCCCTGACATTTGGTGTATCGTAAGTTAATTCAACATTTTAATACAATAAAAAAAAAAAAAAAAAGGAATATAGGGATAAAAATAATTAAAAAAATAGAAAAGGATAAACTGTATATTTATTTTAAACTACATGTCGTGCAAATGACTCGTTTGGACGTCCGGTATAAATATCAGAAATACAGAGGACGGAAGATAGACGGAGAGAAATAGAGAAATGCAGTGCCCCGATTTTACCTTCTCAGGGAGCGATTCACGCTTCTACATCCCTTCGAGCCCTAGCATTACCGGCCGGCGACCCATTACTGGCCACCGATCTGGTATTTTCTTTCCTAACACTCTTCCGTGCAATTTGATGCGCTTGCCGTCTCTTTCGATCAGAGCCAAGGCATCGTTCAACGAAGGAATTGTCTCCTCCGAGGTTGCCGATGGCTCCTTCTACGATTTGCTTGGTGTATCTGAGTCCGTATCCTTGGCGGAAATCAAGCGCGCGTACAAGCATCTAGCCCGGAAGTACCATCCGGACGTGTCGCCGATCGGCTGTGCGGAGGAGTATACGAAAAGGTTCATTCGTTTTCAGGAGGCGTACGAGACATTGTCAGATCCGAGGAGGAGAGCTCTGTATGATAGAGATATGGTTGGAGGCCTTCAAGTCGCGTTCTCTGCTTGGAGACTATACGACGCCGATCAGGTACTAGTTCACTCTACCGATTTTAATTTGTTTTCCGGTAATTTAGGGGTAATCGTGGTTGAATGTTTGCGGATTTTGAAATCTCCTGTGTTGATTTTGTGTTTGCCCTTGCTTTTGAGGTGATTTCTTGTTTAATTTCTCAGATGTTTTCCGGAGAGATTAAAATGAGTGAAGTATTTGATCTCAACGTATATTTGATTTTGGATTCTTTTGAGTGAGGAAATGAAACGTCGTTTTATTCTGCCTCCTGATTCTCTGTCTCTTTCCTTTTTTTTGTTTTTCTGGTTGGAGAGTGGCACTGTTTCTGTTGGAACAAGGTTCTTCCATTCGTTATCGTGATTTATTCTGTAATTCAGAGATTGAATGGGATCGGTCAACAGATGATTTCTCGATAACTTACTCCAAATATGGAATTTCGTTACCTTCTCAACATCTTCTGTTTATATGCAACTTTTTTCACATAATTTTCTTTCAGTTTTCACTCTACTGTTTGTGTTCTAGCGAGTCTGTAGAAATCTTTTTCCTCCATATAGAATCTCCAAATTTGATTTGGATTCAGGAAGCTCCAGAGAAAAGTGGATGGAGGAGTTGTTGGCAATCTCAGATATCAGAATTGAAGAGAAGAAGCATGAACAAGGATTCGAGTCAAAATATGTCCTGGGGAGCTCGAATGCGCCGGCAAATGAATGAACAGGTCTGATGGAATTTTAGACTATCGAAACCACCATGTTTGACTTCAGTATATTCATACTGGAGCAACATAAGTTAATAAATAATACGCCCAATTTGATAACAATAATTTTGTTGCTAGTTTTGTCGAAGTACCATTTTCCCCATTTCCTCTTACAATATGCTTAAAACGTTTCTCAATCTAAAAACTAAACATACTTAAAAGAGATAGAAAATCAGCTTTCGTTAGTTCTTTTTTTTTTTTTTTTTT
>NW_019268553.1:1393706-1404854 GCF_002738365.1 Cucurbita moschata | reverse complement strand
TTTTTTTTTTTTTTTTTTTTTTTTTTTTTTTTTTTTTTTTTTTTTTTTTTGGTGATAGAGCGAGGTTGGAAATGAATTTTGTCTCTATTTTGCCTCCTTTTAATTATTTATTAGTTCTTTTTTTTTTTTGTGATTTAATCTTCTATAAGAAATTATTATACATTAATTTTAAAAAATAAATTAACTATTTTTTTTGTTGAAATTTTATAGTCAAATACTTAATTTCTCAAGATAAACTTTGTATAAATTATTATTTTTCCACCGATAAAATTCTTAAACATCTAATAGAATTAATCAAATTACATGATTATTCATAATATAATTCTAATGTTGACCATATAATTTAAATATATAAAATTATCAAGTTATTAAACATTTAAATTTAAATTTAACGATAATAGTTGTAGTAGCAATGGTAATAACAATAGAATTAAATATTTACAAAAAAAAAAAACAAGAAAGAGATGGAACCGGGCTATTTGCAGCCTTACAAGAAAAAACACTCGATTTATGTAACTGATATTCACATATATTTCGGATCAATAAATTTATTGAACACAACTCAACCATTTAACTTCAAAATATAAAAATTGAATCTTATTTAGGATCGGTTCTATAAATGGTATATTTATGTCTTTGAGTTATACACCGTCAGTAATCGAGTAGCTGCAGCTGTTTGATGAATCGGAATCCTGCCAGTTGGTTCCACAACTTTTGGCTTCAAAGTCAAAGTGGGGAATGAAAAACGCAGTGTGTTTTCACTTGAAGGAGTGTTTGAAGCCAATTTGTTCATAAGGACTGCTTTTTAGACCAAAACTTTTACCCCACAGCTAATCAATTATGAGTTTGTCCTTTTCCCATGTTACAAAAAAAACAACGTCCAGATGCATTTTCTTTGTTAGGAGTTCAAAAAATTATCCCGAATAAGAATCATACACGTGAATTTGGTCATAGTTCAAAAAATATAAAAATAATTGCACCTTGTTTTAAGAAAGGGAAAAGAGTGCTTTTCGGGAACCATGAAGCTGAGTCGAAAGGAGAACTCAGTCCCGAGCAGGTTGAAACGTCGAGCCAAGGTGATAGATGACAACTCTTTGCTAACACAATTAACCCATTGTAGAATTCTAACCTCGACATCGGAGAGACGTTATAAATACGAGAGTCTACTTCTTCCATGAAAGGTAAGTAACTTAACATGTGCTTAAATCGACAATACTTTATGATCGAGACCACATAAAACATTAAAGCCCGTTAAGTAAAGCACCGTATCCGTGCAAGATCTCTTGTTTGACTAAATCTTTGCATCAAACCATTTTAAAACTCCCTTTTTTTCCCTTACATTTTTACTTGGCAATAATTTCTTGAGACATAGATGTGAACGAAAAATATGTTAAATGTTTAATATGATAAAAACCATTATTTTTATCTATTGTTGTATGTCTTTGACTATGACTCGAGAGAACTCTTTGTAACCCATTATTTTTTTTACGCATCTTCAGATGAAAGTTTTTCGCGTTAAAATTATTGGTTTCGGCATTAAAATTATTGAAATCTTATACTTAATTTTTATTGTTATTCACGGGAGAGAGACTTGAATATTACTTTTTTTAATTTAACATTTAACTTGCGTATATCAATATTTGAATGTATCGCCCACATGAACGTTCAAATCTTCATCTCCATGTTCGTTAAACTAAACAAGAAACGCTCGTTGAAGGAAGTTTACATATATTTAGCCTTCCAACTTATGTTGGTGTGTAGGAGCTAATGAAAAATAAGTAACTATGACTAAATTCTACACTTCTCTATCTCATAAATCTATCAAGGAGTTCCGTTCTAGAAATCTACCTTCCCTTTAAAAATGAAAGGGAATTGCTTAATAAGCTCATGCATCTTGCCTACCGAGGAACCTCATAGGCTTGCACTTGGCTACATAAATGAATTGGGAATGTTCAGTGTTAACTGGTGAAAAGATCATCTGAATCCCAGCCCGCCAAGCCAGTAGCGAGTTTGTGCGTCGATATCGAGCACGAGCATTATCAATCACGTTGGTCACTTCAATTTGGATGTTTAATCAATATGGAACAACGTACGGTAGAGCGCAGATAGCAACCGAGTCAATCAGCATTGCCTCTGCCCATACATACAGCGTCGTCGTTTCCATCTCGAACCCGTGTGCCTTCAGTTTCTTCAATTTGGAAGCATTGCTGCTATGCAGCAGCCAGCCTGCCAAACCAGTAGCGAATTTGTGTGTCGATATCGAGCACGAGCATTATCAATCATGTTGGTCACTTCAATTTGGATGTTTAATCAATATGGAACAACGTACGGTAGAGCGCAGATATCAACCGAGTCAATCGGCATTGCCTCAGCCCATACATACAGCGTCGTCGTTTCCATCTCGAACCCGTGTGCCTTCAGCTTCTTCAATTTGGAAGCATTGCTGCTATGCAGCAGCCAGTCTTGGTCACAAAACTCTGACAAGTCCTCCATTTTGGGAACTAAATACGCCTGGCTTAAATGCTCCAAATCTGGATGTGGTGGCTTTGAGTGTACCTTTGACAATTTGGATCAACTTGTTAATAATTCTGTTCAACTTGTGTTCTTTACCGTATGATTTAAGATCATAGGTATTGGCTGTTACCTGCCAATTTGAAGCAGCTGGTCCAGAAGATTGGCATGATTTTACCATCTTGTGGTTAACTCTAGGATGATCAGAGGAGGAAGTGAACCTTGCAGAGTTACTGGAAAAATGGTCCATGGCTGTTGAAAAAGTAACCAAAAAATCAACAGTGAGGTAAAAAAACTGCCCGATTAACAAAAAAAATTACAAATTTTCATGTCAATAACCATGGCTAGTAATGAACGATATAAACCAAATGAACCATATGAACGATGTGAACGATATGAACCATATGAACGATGTGAACGATGTGAATGATATGAACCATATGAACGATGTGAACGATATGAACGATATGAACGATGTGAACAATATGAACGATATGAACTAAATGAACGATATGAACGATGTGAACGATATAAACGATGTGAACAATATGAACGATATGAACTAAATGAACGATATGAACCATATGGACCAAATGAACGATATGAACCATATGAACTAAATGAACGATATGAGCCATATGAACCATATGAACGGTATGAACCATAAACGATATGAACAAATTATCTCAAATCTTCATGATTAGTAGTAATCTCAAGAGGAACAGTTGCTCTTTCTAACCTGCACAGTTTCAAGAGGAGAGATCGAATGGATCTAATTTTAACACAACATTTCAACTCACCAAAGATTCCATTGCCTTCAAAGTCCTTCCTCTTCACGAGATTTCGCATACTCGCAACAGATCGATGTCTGTCCCTGAGAAGTTGTGATGTTATTATCGAGTCAGCACTGGTATTGTCGTCTTCGTTGTAGCGTTCTTTTGTTTTTTCCAGGTTTCCAATCTTTTGTTCAAGTTTCTCCTTCTTTTTCTTCTTTTTATCTCTTTCTTTATCCTGCTTATCTTTGTCCTTGCTTTTTTCATCCCTCCCATTCCCTTTCCACTTCTTCCCTGAATCCACCCCATCTCTAACCATTGACTGAACAGTCCCCATCGTACTAAACTTCGACGAATCCTCTCGTATTCCTCGATCGCCATGTTTTTCCACACAACTTTCCTTATTCTCGTCCTTCGTCTTCCCTTCACCGAAACTCCGAGTGACCTTAGCCACTGATCTATCCATCAAATCATCTCTCTCTGGAAGACAAACAGACAACTTCTCCCACAAAAGGGTCCTAAATGCACTGTCACCGTCCTCGGTCCTCCCCGGCAACTTGGGCACAATTTTGAAGGCACTAAATTTATCAGGCAGGTGGCTACCATAACTAGACTCGCCTTCACTATAACCAGCTGACTGTCCAGCATGTTTCTTCCTGGTTAGCCTGCAGTTATCCTCGACCTCAAGATCTTTCTGGTCGAGGAACTGTCGATTGTGACAGTGGATTCTATCCGAAAGTTTTGACTCGTCCAAGGTTCTAGCTTTATCTTTAACTCTGTCTTTCTCCCTGTCTCTTTTATCTCCATTCCTGCTTTTTCCCTTTTCTTTGTGATCCCTCTTCTCCTTTTTCCTCTTCTTTTTATGCTTATCCTTTTTGTCAAAAGAATAAATCAATGAGCATAAAATAAGAACACACACAAAAACGAGCAACTGGCTACATATCATGTCAACAACCTTTAGTGTCTTATTCTGATGAACTCTGATTGTAATTGGTAAGACAAACAAAAGTAGGAACAAAAAAAAGATATCCCACAGATTGACAACAAGATGATTTACAAAAAGCACAACGATTTTATGAACATATCCCATAAGAATTTCAAGAAAGAAACTAATTGCAAATCGATGCAAACCCCGCAATCATCCAATTACCAGAGCAAAACATGCAAGAACAGTCACTTTCAATCTTATGATTAGCACATGCTAGAAAAGAGCAACTCATGGGAGCTTCAATTCAATCAATTCATTACATAAATCGCCTACACAGACATGGTTTAGTATGATCTGAAGGGAAATTTGCTCAACCTTTTTGGCTAGGTCTAGATCCTGTATGCTAGCTTTCTTTTCATAACCAGGTGGTGGAAATGGAAAGCATCGCGACATTGTAACGACCAAGAACAAAAGCCGCCTTTGAGAAGGAAGAATTCTCGAATTACTTCACTTTTTCTTGTTGGGAATGAAGCAGTAATTTCTGAGCTTTCTGAGCTCCTACCAGAAATTCTCCCATTCAGCTGAAGGTCTTTCTCAAATTCGTTGTAGAAACCTATGCATTAGCCTTTGAGGAGAAGGAATTATGCCAAACTAATGAAAACTAAGCTTCTTCGCATGAATATTTGCACAAAAAAAGGAAAAACTATGTTAATCCAAATGGCTTCTTCAGTATGAAAAGTGGACCGCTGTAACCCAGTCTTCTAAGAAGTGCTCTTAGCCAGTCAAGAACAAGAAAATCCTCCTTGAATCCAGAGTCCATGGCAAGAATCATCCCCTTCTGAAGATCAAAATCCAATAACTCCAGAAACTTTATGTTCCACAGATCTGTTTCCCCAAATTATGAATCACTGCCAACAGGTTTGATTATACAGTGCCATCCTCTCCCACTCCCTTCTCATCAGTGTCCGCCGTCGTTTCTAAGTCAAGGATTGAAGTGAAACTCTAAAGCTCAGCAATGTCAAATCCTCGAGGTCACATCCTGGTAAACCTGGATCTTACTAAGTCAATCCCCGTGCTGAAGCAAACACTCAACGATTCAAAATTCCAGAGAGCTAAAAAAACAGGAAACAAAGAGAATCAAATGCTTCTTCAATGAGTGTGGCTGCGATTAGTTAGAATCGAGTCTAGAAATCCAATAGCAATGGAATTTTTGATCGGATTCGGCAAAAACACTCTGAGAATCGAGAAGAACATTCAACAACTTCCCTCTCGATTGACGAACACGGTAGAAGAAAAATTGCGCAATATGAACATCGATAATCACTTCAATCTTCGCACGAGTCCAAAACTCGTGGGGGTTCTAAAATTTTCCTCTGTTTTAGCAATGGAGACGTACTGGAGTTGTTCAGCTCAAGAATTTCAATCGAGAAAGAGAGAAATGGAGGACATGCGATCATGGAAACAGTGACAGAGAGTGATGAACAAGAAGAAGAAGAAGAATAATAATAATTAGGAGAAGCAAAAATGGCGTTTGGACGAATCGCGAGAGAAGATTAATGAGCGACAGTTCTGACCGAAGAAAGAAAAAAAAAAGAGCAAAACTTGGTGCTGAGTGCAGTCTAGTCACGTGGCCCAATCATATTTTGCCACGTGTAAACCAGTATTTTTCCCCGGTTTTTCCTCCATATTTTTAAATATTTTATTTTCCTATTTTCTTAAAAATTTCTTATTTCATATTAATTTTAAACTCTCTATTTTCAATAAAAATAAAATAAAATAAATTATATACATGAAAAAAGAAAAAATATTATACAACAAAAATAAAATATTTTAAGTAAATATCAAAATTAAGTGGTTTTTATTAATTATTATTATTTTAATAATTATTAGTGGTGAATAGGGATATGCGGCTGACTCGGAAGCATTTTCCACACAATTTTTGTTGCTTAGAAGTTTGGATAACATTCGAAAAGGGAAAAATAAATGAGATTAAAAGGGAAATGGAGAGGTCGAGTGGAGAACACGCGATAGCGTGCGCGTGGGAAGAGAAAGTTTAGGATTACTGCAAAACCACTTGCCCGAGCACATGGATTCTGTATTTGCAGCTTTTACATGTGGCACCCCCCTCTCTACCACAACTCACCACAAGCTCTTTCTTTCTGTCTAACACGTGTCGCCTTCTCATTCTTTCATTATTTTTTAAAAAAATATAATTTTCTTTTAATTCTCAAGCTTGGATCTTTATTTAAATTTATAGAAATTTAAACTTATTTAACCAAATAATAATAATAATAATACTAATAATAACAATATATATATATATAGGGACCCATTTGGGATGTCCACGAGATATGGTAGAAACTGAAATTATGAGTAAAGATATCCCGTCTTCGTTATTATCTTATTGTTTCAATTTTCATCCCTATGAAATTTTGATTTATTTTATTTTTGTAGAAAATAGGGTGAAAATTTGCCGCTAAATTTGTAGGATCATATTTTTTAAATAAATTTTCTATCATTATATATATATATATATATTTAAAATATTAACTTTAAATAAAAATTTTAATAAATAATTTCCATGGTTCAAATAATAAAAAACATCTAGTAAATTCAATAATATTTAAAAAAGAAAAATTAAGAATTAAAATAATTAGTATTTTTTATAATTGGACATATTTTAAAAAAATTTAAACGATTGGGCGTTAAAAACGTATGGGCCGGAGAATCGGCCCAAAAACAAGCCCATTTCCGATGCTTACGTGGCGTGAGAAAAGTAGATTGGGCCGGAATTAATTGCCCACAGGCCCAAAAGGTTATAAATTGAAAGCCCAGGCCCAAAACTAAACAGCGGTCGATTGTCAAGGAGTCAAACCAAGGTTCTGGCGCCATATATAAACCCTTGCCTCCACTGCCCGTCGTTGAAAAACTCCGACGATACATTTCCCTGTTGGCGTCGCGATGACAAAGCTTCGACATGGCGATGTATTGAGGAACTGATACAGAATCTACGCTTGACGACGAAGTGGAGTTCTAGTTTTTTCTGAGACATCTTCTTCAGTGTCAGCATTCTAATGCCGAACGAGCGTATGTCGATTATCAGAGTGAGAGCTTAATACTCCTTTCCCGCCATGGATGCAGTTGCTTATCGGCGGAATTTTTGCGCATGATCTTTCTCCGTGGACTTGCGCACTCTTTATTTTGAAAGGAATTTTGGATAGCAGTAAAAAGAAGGAAAGATGAGTACAGTGGACAAGATGCTGATAAAAGGTATTCGGAGTTTCGACCCGGAAAATAGGAACGTCATCACCTTCTTCAAGCCCTTGACTCTGATCGTTGGCCCTAACGGTGCCGGGAAAACTGTAATTGCTTCTCGAATTCCATTTTGATATTTAAGTAACCGGTGTTCGTGGTTTTTGCTTTGTATTTACTATAATATATGGCGATGAAGCACCTGCTTCGTCTTAATGGCGGTGACTTGGTTTTTTCCCCAGACCATAATTGAATGTTTGAAGCTCTCTTGTACCGGCGAGTTGCCTCCCAATGCCAGGTCTGGCCACAGCTTCATTCACGACCCGAAGGTCCGTCTGTTTTATCTCTTTTGGATTTTTCATCTGTTATGCTTTGTTCGTTGATGTAATATTGGTTTTGGATGGTTGGTGAATGGGACTAATTTATCCCTATGTAGGCCTTCCAATATTCTCAGCTCATGTAGCTTCTTCATTAAATAGAGGTTTTGGATTTTATTTTCTTAAAAGGCTTACTAGTTTGTCTCTCTGGGTCTTCTTGGACCCTTGTGTAGGTTGCAGGAGAGACAGAGACAAAGGGACAAATCAAGCTTCGGTTTAAGACAGCGGCAGGTAAGGATGTGGTCTGCATAAGGTCATTCCAACTTACTCAGAAGGCATCGAAAATGGAGTATAAAGCAATTGAAAGCGTGCTTCAGACGATAAACCCACATACTGGCGAGGTGTTGCATTTTTATTATTATCAATATTTATGTTTTTTTTTTTAATTATATTATTAGTTTTTACTTCACTTAGACGGATTAAGAAGGTTTCTCAAGGTAAAGAAACGAGGATTGTAGGTTGAAATGAAGGGACTTTTGAGTGAAGTTACAAAGTTTCTTCTTGCTCAATAGAAACTTGGACATTTAGAGTTTCCTTTGATGCAAGATATAGGCGAAGTAGAATTAGGGTCGAGGAATTCGACAGGGTGGTGTCAGCGGTATGACAAGAGGATGGAACTGAGAATCTAGTGGACAGTCCAAGAAATGACAATTTTTTCATAATGAATGTAGGGGTGTGTTGGAAGTGTGAAAACTTCATCTTATGATGGATAAAAGAGGATTTTCGATTCAGAAGGAAGGGATATGGAGATTTGAAGGAAGTTTAAACAATTAGAGTGTAATTTTCTGGGAGTTGAGGAACATAGATTTAAGAGGAAAGAGGCAAACAAAGAGAGTGGGAAAGTCAATCGGAGTAAGATGGTTGAACTTGATGTTTCGAGATAAGTGAAGAAGACAGAAGAAGTAGTTGACCAAATTGAGGGAAGCAAGCATAGGGCTTCAACAAAATTAGTTGGGAGAAAGCATTAGTTATCTGTATTAGTTTCTTCCATAATTGTTGATATGATATTTTGGAATCCCTGAAGTATACACTCTTTGAAGCTTTCACATTGACTCGATAAGTTGCCAAGATGGATTTATGAAAAGGGCATAAATAGGAAGTGATGGCTCTCTCTTTGTTTGCCTTGTGGTTTCTTCATTGATGTCGAGAGGGTGTCCTTGCTTTTGTTTGAATTCTTATACAATCTCTTGGTTCGACTTTTCATTTTGACGTTTTCACTACTTTCATTTTAACGTTTCATGGCAATTGTCATTTTCCCTTTTCTTAAAAGGAGCATTCCAATGTTTTCTTATAGAGCCTTCTATGTTTTCTTCTCATAGAAGCGAGGCATCCTCTTCCTGATGTAAATATTGACTTAATATTATCAGATTGTGTATGCCGTTTTGTTTTTAAATGAGGTAGGTAAATAGCAATGATGCAGTTATTGTTGTCTGTGCTTTTGATCATGCATACTTGTTTGACGGAGTAATGGAAAGGGGATGTGGTGATTTAAGCTTTATACTTTTGGTTAAATTTTGACATCCTTAATTCCAGTTATCACTGTTTCTGTTGTTGTAAAATTGCAGAAAGTTTGTCTCAGCTATAGATGTGCAGACATGGATAGGGAGATTCCTGCTTTAATGGGTGTGTCAAAGGCTATCCTGGAAAATGTGATATTTGTTCACCAAGATGAAGCTAACTGGCCATTGCAAGATCCTTCAACATTAAAGAAGAAATTTGATGATATTTTCTCTGCTACAAGGTACTGTTTCTATGTTTCCATGAAGTTGAAGTCTTTTGATGACTTGTCTTGACGTAATAAATAATATGGCTAAATTATGCTCTTAAAATAGTAAATATATACAACATCGAATCCTCAAATGGAGTACTGTCATTGGCCAGACCAAGCGCCAACTTGTATTCAAGTTAAGACTAAATTATCACCAGATGGTCACTTATCTATTTCGTATGATGCATAAATACTTTTTCTTTGCTGTTCTTAGAGGATCTGTTGACTTTCACCCTAGCCTCACAAGTCATTACTAGGTTTATTTATATTATTACCTTCGGGAAACTTGACTTGTCAATGTATTGGAAAGCCTCTTTTCACATTCATGGTCTCTGGTCTTTGATTTGTACTTATTCTTCCTGACCTTCTATGCTTGGGGGAACGGTGATTGATGACATAAGTTCATATTTTAATTTTGGAGTATATTAATGACCAGATATACAAAGGCATTGGAGGTCATAAAGAAGCTTCACAAGGATCAGGCTCATGAAATAAAGACTTACAAACTAAAGTTGGAGAATCTTCAAACTTTAAAAGATGCAGCATATAAGGTTCTTGTTCACGTTTTTGATTCAAGAATATTGATGTCGAACCCTCCAATTTACGGAGATATCGATGGATATTTCCATTCTTGTATAGAGCAACTCTTCTCTCTCTTGTTACTGAATAGTGGTACACAACCATTAGCGATCCGTTCTTGTGTGGTCCTATGATCTGTCCTTCAAGTTTTTATTTGATATTTGAAGTGTGAAAGAGAGAAGGATGTTAGATATCTTCTGTACTTGGGCAAAGGAGTTGTCTTGCTGACATATTATCTCACTATTACAGCTCAGGGAAAGCATTTCTCAAGATCAGGAAAAAACAGAATCTGTTAAAAGCCAAATGCAGGAACTGGAGAAGAACATCCAAGATGTTGATGCCAAAATTCATCATGCTGAAACACTTCTGAAAGATGTGCGAAAACTACAGGACCAAATATCTACTAAGACTGCCGAAAGAAGCACTTTATTTAAGGAGCAGCAGAAGCAATATGCTGCTCTCGCTGAGGAGAATGAAGGTCAGTTCTAGTTGGAGAGGAATAATTAGTTTCAAATTTCTTGATAAGTTATAGGAACTTGGTAAAGAAATGGGAGGATAAGCATCCTTCGTTTAGTTCATATAGAATAAGAAATTACTGAATGCAACAATATATTCGATCATTAACAATGTTTAAGAGTGGTTGAATTTGTTTGTTTCATCGTTTGAATTTGGTATTTAAAACATTAGAGTGGTTCTTTTGCTCCTCTAAATTTAAGTGCAAGCCCTTCTTGTAATTTTTTTAGTTGCGAACAGTTTATATCATTTTATTTTTCTATTTAGGAAAAGTTGATATCTTCTGAATTTTGTGTTGTCTGTATTTTACTAATTTCAATTTTTCTTTCTTTTGCCTGGTGACGTCATCATAGTTTTTATTTTTCTCACTATGGTCTTCAGTCTGTTTTTTTTTTTTTTTTTTTTTTTTTTTTTTTTTTTTTTTTTTTTTTTTTTTTTTTTTTTTTT
>NW_019268553.1:1378209-1393029 GCF_002738365.1 Cucurbita moschata | reverse complement strand
TTTTTTTTTTTTTTTTTTTTTTTTTTTTTTTTTTTTTTTTTTTGTCGGGGTTTCCTTTTCATTGATTACTCTCCATTGTGTAGACACTGATGAAGAATTGAAGGAATGGAAAACCAAGTTTGAAGAAAGAATTGCTATTTTGGAGTCTAAAGTAAGCAAGTTGGAGAGGGAGATGAATGACATGGAGACAAAGAGTTCCTTTCTTAAGCAGACAATTAATGAACATATATGGGAGATAAGCAAGCTTCAAACAGAAGCTGAGGTCAGTCATCTTTGAAGCAAAATTTTAACAATTTTCTTCTTGCTTTTTACCACAAGAACGAATGGCTATGCATTGCCTTCAAATGTAGAAGAAGATGCCTCAGTAATTCTTAAACTTCTACTCCAGGTGCACATGTCATTGAAGAATGAACGTGATTCTAATATTGAAGAACTTTTTGCAAGGCATAATCTTGGTTCTGTGCCAAATACTTCCTTTAGTGACGAAGTTGCATCCAACCTAACCAATAGAATAAAATCAAGACTGGTGGACCTTGACAAGGATATGCAAGATAAAAGGGTAACTTTCTTGGGACTTTATATTATCAAAGTTGGGGAATGATTTAGTATAGAACCAGTTTGTATCGGTTTTTTAAAACCGTTTCTTGAGAACCAATATAATAAGGGAGATGGAATTGCAGGTTTCAAATGATGTTGAACTTAAGACAGCGTGGGACTGCTACATGGGTGCAAATGATCGATGGAAAAATATCGAGGCCCAAAAACATGCTAAAGCTGACATTAAAGTGCGTCTGAAATGATTTTGAAACTTCAAAAACTATATGTTGTTTACTCTATTAATTGACTTTATGCAGAGAGGAATTGTGAGAAGGATTGAAGCGAAGGAGAGCGAGCGAGATTCATTTGAACTTCAAATTTCTCATGTTGATCTTTCTCACATTGATGAAAGAGAAAAAAATATGGTTGGTAGTAGTTGTCCTACTTCAATTTTTTAAAATTTGGAATTGCATAGTTTTGCTTGGAAAGATAAATGAAGATGATCACATATGGACATCATCTCTTGGTTATTGCAGCAAATTGAGGTCGAGAGAAAGACAAACCAGCTTGCTGAAAGAGAATTTGAATCAACAATACGTCAAAAGCAAAGTGATCTATATGGTATTGAGCAGAAAATCAAGGCTGTTAACAGAGAAAAGGACATAATGGCTGGTGACTCTGAGGACAGAGTAAAACTTGCTCTCAAGAAAGCGGAGTTAGATAATCATAAAAAGAAGCATAGAAAGATGTAAGTGAAGTATCTCTTTCTGGCTTATGTTTCATACCATGTCAGCTTCAATTGCAAATGTTTATGCTTTTGCTTTTCTTTCCTTACTTGTGTCTTCAGAATCGATGAGTACAAGGACAAAATTAGAGGAGTGCTGAAGGGGAGATTGCCTCCAGAGAAGGATTTGAAAAAAGAAATCACTCAAGCACTCAGGTTCTTTTAGTTCTATCCTCAATTCCTTTTCGCTATCTTCCCAAAGGATAATTCTAAAGTTGAATGCTTGACTGGATCAATTCTACCACATATACGATATTTGTAGATGATTATTCTGTTTACTTCAACTGATGAGGTGCTACAAGACAACTCTCTAACCTGTTAAAATAAAGAACTGTGGAACGATATAGACCGTATTTATAATTAAGGATCATGTGAGAGGCATGAAATTTGTTCAATTTCATATCTATCCCACTACATTCTGTGTCATCGTATTTGCTTGGAATGCATATTAAGATGAAGGTTTTTTGTACACACTGTTTACAGCCGGAGGACGGGGTAGCTATGCTATAAGGTTTCTGTTGTTTATTTGTTCTATACTTGGAAATATGTTGTTTGATCTTACATGGTTTGGTATGTTATATATAAATATTTAATTCTTTATTGCCAAGACATAATATCCTCCTTGGTAGAATAGTTGGGTTCTGCATTAAATTATTGGCCAAACCAATTTCCTGAGTTCTCAAGCATATCATTTTTGTACTTAGTGATTATCTATCATTTTTGAGTCCCATATTGACTTGGTGGCGTTCCCCCTTTCTTCTTTTCTTTAGCTTTTAGAATTCGGATGTTAGTTTAAAAAAGATTGGTCTTGTTGGGTGATAGAATAGAATGCGCTCTATAATCTTAGCAACAGGCACGGCCTTACCTTCCTTTCAAAGAGCAAGCTTAATCTTCTTCTCTTATCTCAGGGCTGTTGGTATGGAGTATGATGACCTAAATTCTAAATCTCGTGAAGCCGAGAAGGATGTGAATATGTTGCAGATGAAAATACAGGAAGTTAATAACAACCTTTCCAGATATCAAAAGGAAATGGAGTGTGAGTTCTCCGTTCTGTCAGTATTTTAGGAATGATACCATTCATAAATATTTTCTCTTCATTTATATTTTTTTATGTTTGTTGTTGAATTATTGTACGAAAATGGTTTTTCTACTTTTCTTTTATTTCATTCGTGTTTTAAGGTTGATTTGTTATTATGTTAGTTTCAATTTGTTTATGGTACCTGAATATTTATGCAACATGGGTTTGCCCCATTAAAGGAACCTGCTAAAAGAAAATCGAAGAAAAAGTCTTCACATAATATGTCTTTAAATTTACAGTTCCAATGAATTTAAATTTTTAGCAAGTATTTGTGTCGTAAATCTTTTATCTCCCAACCAACCCGCACCGCTATAGCAATACAATGATTTCTAAATCCCTCCCCCGCTTTTTCATGTCACTGGATACCACCATCCATTTTTCTCTATACAAGACTGTTTGATTGCAAATGTCTTTTCCATCAATTGTTTTTTGGTTTGATGCAGCAAGAAAGAGATTTGTTGAATCCAAACTCCAGTCCTTGGATCCACACTCTTTTAGTGTTGATTTGTATCTCAAGGCCTTGGAAGGGGCTAAGGAGAAAAAAGATGTGCAAAAAAGGTACAGTTGTGGCCTTAAACTTCATGATGCTGCAATTTTGAGATTTTAATTTTTATTGATCTATTTTCTTTCTGATTTTGATTAACAAGGTTTTTGGTGCATTGCCTGCAGCAAGTACAATATTGCCGATGGTATGCGTCAAATGTTTGATCCATTTGAAAGAGTTGCCCGTGCTCATCATGTTTGCCCTTGTTGTGAGCGCCCCTTCACAGCAGAAGAAGAAGATGAATTTGTTAAAAAGGTTGAAAACTGTATCTTTCATGCCTCCGATTCTTTTTTCCACCTGAATGCTCTTATGCTTTTTCCTGCACATTTTTCCTTATGATTCATTCTTCTGTATCTTTAAGTAGTTCTTGATCTTCTTTATTTTGGTATTTTCTTTAATGTGAATTGTATCTACCTGGTAAAGTTTTTCACTTGAATGTTGCTTTAACTCGGCCGAGTTATTTCTATCTCCTGAAAGTCTCTTTATTTATTGGTTTTTGATTGGTCTTTTCTAATTTCAGCAAAGAGTGAAGGCTGCAAGTTCTGCTGAGCATATGAAAGTGCTTGCCATGGAGTCTTCCAGTGCCGACTCCCATTTCCAGCATCTGGACAAGCTCCGCATGGTTTTTGAAGAATATGTCAAACTTAGCAATGAAACAATTCCTAAAGCAGAGAAAGAACTTCATCAGCTTAACGAAGAGCTGGATGAAAAGTCACAGGCCCTTGACGATGTAATTGGCATATCACCTTTTATGTTCTGCCTCTTCTTCTTCTTCTTCCTTTTCTTCTTCTTCTTTCACTCAGGAAGAACACAAAAATAGAAATATAAGATATTTCAATTTGGAAAGGAGTAATTAATGACTCTTTTAATTCTTCTTTCTAGAGCTGAGAATTGATTTTATGAAAGAGTCCTGAATTCAGGTTAGCGAATATGCCGATTTCTCCTACTTGGCTGTGGTCTTTTGGATGGGCAAAGTTCGTTTTTGTGTAGGAAACCCTTCAGCCATATGCTAACAAGGTTTTTCAGTTGAGGAAGATCTTTGTCGTAGAATTAATTTCTTTTCCTTTTTTTTTAGAGGAAACGGAATTTCATTAAGATCTTTGTCTTAAGTTTTATTTATTTATTTTTGTGGAAAGTGGATAGGGACAAAGTCTTCTTTCAACTCAGTTGGATAAATTTCTCCTCAAATTGAACTAGTGTCAATTTTCCCTTGTTGAGAGAGAGGTCCAGACATAGGTGTTTCTTGTATACTGCGCATTCATTTGAGAAGGATGTAATGCCTACAAACAATGGCTGAAAAACTGACTTCTTGTATTAAAGATGTTTACAAGTAGCATGATGTAACCTATCTTTACCTGTAGGTGGTGGGCGTCTTAGCTCAAGTAAAGGCTGACCGGGACGCAATCGAGAACTTGGTGCAACCTATTGACACTGCCGACAGACTTTACCAAGAAATTCAAACTTGGCAAAAGCAAGTTGATGACTTGGTCTACAAGCTTGATTTTCGAGGGAAAGGTGTGAAAACAATGGAAGAAATTCAGTCAGAGCTGAATGCATTGCAAAACACCAAGTAACTAACTCACTTGATGTTATATCTATTGCATAAAATCATACTTTAAATTCTATTTGTTTACCCTTTAAGTCAATTACAAAGTGCTCTCTTCTTTCAGCTGATTTTTGTCTCTTTCTTATAACTGTAGAATAACTTTTTGTATTTTTTGGAAACAGAGATGGTTTACACAATGAACTAGAGAAGCTAAGGGATGAACAAAGATATATGGAAAATGATTTGTCCAACATTCAGATAAGGTGGCACACTCTTAGAGAGGAAAAAGTGAAAGCTGCTAATACTTTGCGTGACGTTAGGAAGGCAGAAGAAGAGTTGGACCGTCTGACCGAGGAAAGAGGTCAAGTCGATCTTGATGAGAAGGTAATTCTTTTTTCTTGCTCGAAAATAAAGGAAAATATGAATAAGAAAAACAAATTTCAAAGGTAAAAGAGGTCGAGGAGTGCCCGTGCAAAAAATGTGTCCATTCAAATATAATATAAAAGAACCAAAATCTGAAAAGTTATTCTCGATCTTGCAGTTCGCTCTAAAAATTCTCGATTTCCTCCCAAAGAAACAGCTTTGATATGAAGTAGAAATGGACAATTTTTTTTCCTCTGTAGGCTTTACTCCCATAAATATTCACATAAAGGATAGAATAAAGATATGTCAGGAACATTGTGTATATGTCAAACAGATACATAAATTATCTTGATAGCCTGTAAGCAAAATGATGCAGGGAGAATTAGGTTAATCTTGGATAATCCTAGGTTAATCTCCTTTTAGGTTAATCTTGGATAATCCTAGGTTAATCTCCTTTTACTATCTTTTTATGTACTAATCTTGCTATAATCTTGCAGCATTTGGCAGAAGCTCTTATCCCTTTGTCAAAGGAGAAAGACAAACTACTTAACGACTATAATGAACTAAAAGATAAACTTAATCATGAATACGAGGAGCTGGGTGACAAAAAGAGGAAATTTCAGCAGGAAGTCGAGACGCTTCTTAGGACAACTTCAAAGATTAAAGAGTACGTTCAACGAGTTTTCGAGTGATCTAAATGTCCTTTCATGCCCTCAAAGCTAATGTTTGGTTTGGTTTTACACTACAGGTACCTTGATTTAAAGAAAGGTGAGAGGCTAAAAGAACTGCAGGAAAAGAAAGCACAGGCTGAATCTCAGCTTCAAGGTTGTGACAGTAGGAAGCAGGAAATATTGGTTGAATTAAACAAAAGTAAGGACTTGATGCGGAATCAAGATCAATTAAGAAGGAACATTGAGGACAACTTGAACTACAGGAAAACAAAGGCTGAAGTCGATGAGCTTGCTCGTGATATCGAATCATTGGAAGAGCAAATTTTAAAGATCGGAGGGGTTTCAACTGTTGAGGCCGAACTAGGAAAACTGTCTCAGGACAGAGAGAGGCTATTGTCTGAGGTTTTTCTTTTCTTCTCCCTACAAATATGAAATCTTACTTATCTTTTCCATCTAGGCTGTGCATCCAATTAATATATAGTTACGTATTCCATTGATACACACGACTTTAATATCGATGCCTTGATCTTGTTTACTTTCACAAATTTTCTCCCACGCATTACTCGATAATTATATAAAGGTAGATAACATCCTGAATGGTTTTGTGTATTTATGTTGTAACAGCTAAACAGGTTTCATGGGACAATGTCTGTCTATCAAAGCAATATTTCAAAGAATAAAATTGATTTGAAGCATGCGCAATACAAGGACATTGACAAGCGGTATTTTGATCAGCTAATTCAGCTTAAGGTTTGATATATATTTTTTCAGCAGCTAATAGGTTCTGTTTTTTCTAATTTGGTTCCATTGATAACCTTAGTATTTAATGACAGACAACTGAGATGGCAAACAAGGACTTGGACAGATATTACAATGCCCTTGACAAGTGAGCCTTATAATGAGTTATAATTTTGAGGCTAAATTACGAGTACCATTGCTAAATTACGAGGAGTACCCGTTTCAAACTACTTTTAAAGTAGAAATTTGTTAGAATATTGGATGAAAATTTGGAGTTGGAATGATATACTAGTGACTCTAAACAGAGATTGGGACTTGAACGGTGTCACACCATTCCAACTCACCACCATACCCATTACGAGTTCCAGTTTCTATCCTAGATTCTAACGAGTTTCTACTTCTAGAGCAAGTCGATAATAACATTACTACTTTTAAAAGCTTAGGGGTATTTTTTAAACAAACATCAAACTTTTGGGGCATTTTTTGTAATTTAGCCTTATAAGATTTCTTTTATATATCAAGAATTGTGTTTTTTTCTTTATTTCAGAGCACTCATGCGCTTCCACAGCATGAAAATGGAGGAAATAAATAAAATTATAAGGGAGTTGTGGCAACAAACGTATAGGGGACAAGATATTGACTATATAAGTATTCACTCAGATTCTGAGGGTGCAGGAACTCGTTCATATAGCTACAAGGTCCGCTAGCTCTCTATTACCGCTGCTTTCTTTGTCGGTCTCTTTTTTATTATATATTCAATGCTAGTCATGTATTGTAATGGCCCAAGCCCACCCGCTAACAGATATTGTCCTCTTTGGGTTTTTTCTTTCGGGCTTCTCCTTAAGATTTTAAAACGCGTCTGCTAGGGAGAGTTTTCACACCCTTATAAAGAATGCTTCATTTTCCTCCTAACCAATGTGGGATCTCACGTGTATACTGTTCAGGTTCTCATGCAGACAGGAGATGCAGAACTAGAAATGAGAGGAAGGTGCAGTGCTGGTCAGAAGGTAGGGTCCAATTCTATCCCTCTGTTTATAACTTGCGCTTTTCCTTTGAGGAATTGATCTAATATCATAGTTACAGGTTCTTGCCTCTCTTATAATTCGATTAGCATTGGCTGAAACGTTCTGCCTCAACTGCGGAATACTCGCTCTAGACGAGCCAACCACCAATCTTGATGGTCCAAATGCCGAAAGTCTTGCTGCAGCTCTTCTACGGTATCGATATACACATTCGTTTATTTCGTTTTGATTTTGCTTTGATGTATGGTTCCAACCTGGTAAAAGAACTGTGCTGTTGACTGTTAAGATAGTCGAGCCGAACATAATTTGCCTTTGCGACCAAACGTATGACTGGTAGGGTGCCATGTTTTTCTGCAGAATCATGGAGGACAGGAAAGGGCAGGAGAACTTTCAGCTCATAGTAATTACACACGACGAGCGTTTCGCTCAGCTAATTGGTCAGAGACAGCATGCAGAGAAGTATTATCGTGTAACGAAAGACGACCTGTAAGGCTCTCACTACATATGTATATGTGTGTGTATCAATTTGGTGTATTTGTAGTGTTATTTGCACAGATTTTATTCTCCTTATTCTATTGCTAATTCTGCTTTACAGTCAGCATAGCATAATAGAAAGCCAGGAGATATTTGATTGAAGCCATGGAAGAATGTTAGTACTTCATTTGAATGGTGAAGCAACGGGTTTGTGTGGGAATGGTCAGGACGTCACTGGGCGGTGACACAGAAACATGACAGGCAACTGAAGAAGCCATAGGGACACCTCGGAGTGGATGGGCAATTTGGTCTTTTCTGCCCTTTTCACCAACCTCACCTGATGCTTACGTGTACCAACCCCATCAATCAACTTGCAAGTGTACGCATAACCACTGTACTTACCCGCACCTGATCACCTACAGCTATACTTTCAAAATGTGCATTACAATGGGAATTTTTTAAGTACATATATTATGAGATTGTTCTCAATTGTAATTATCTTAGAAACTCCTTTAGAGGAAGGAATTTATACCTTTTTAATGATGTTATATTATGTGATTATGTGGCTGCAACGTGGACATGTAGTAGTAAATTATGTTTTTTTCTTTTACTTAAATGATATTATCAAAATTTAAAAAAAAAAAAAAAAAAAGAATTATGTTTTTCTTGTACGTAGGGAATTTCAATAATTGAGAGCTTTGTCTTCTTAAAGATAGGTTGTTCGAGTGGAAATTTCTTTGGGGTGATTTTTTTCTGACTGCATGTGCCACTTGTTTGAAAAACGAAAAGTCTGGGTTTATTCGATTTTTGGCCCTTACTCATGATTTTATAGAAAAGGAATAGAAAACTATTTAAAATATGTTTTACAATATTATTGAAAATGGAAATTAAATCTATTTTCTTTTTGAACTTTTGTATTTTTTTAGTTTTAATCAATGAAAAAATTGAAAAAAAAATTGGAGGGAAGGGGGGAGAGGAAATTAGGATCCTCACCGTACAAACGATCAAACGATCTAATTTCCCGCGCTGAACGTTAAGAAATGGCTGAACAGTCGACACGTGTCACTCTTATGGTCCATGTGGGCCCCGCATAACTCCCGGGTAGAATGCACGCTGCTTTTACCAGATCCACCAACCCCCCCTGAGACCACATATCTCATCACAGATAAAACGTCGTCATTAAATCTCAACCGTCCATCACACTCCCATTAGAGCCTATATAAACTCCCTCCATACTTCATCTTCCTCGACTCGCTCATCTGAAACATACAAAAATCCCCATAGCCACTTTCAAATTCGAATCTCAGAAGAAATAAAGTATAGAAGTCGAAACGAAAGTTCCATTTCGTTTCGTTTGAATTCGATTTGATTTCTTTTTGTTTGGTCATTTTTTTATTCAATTTTGATTAGCAATGTCTCTATTAGTAGACAAAACCAGCAGTGGCCGTGAGTACAAGGTCAGGGACATGGCGCAAGCCGATTTCGGTCGCCTCGAAATCGATCTCGCCGAGGTTGAAATGCCTGGATTAATGGCTTGCAGAACTGAATATGGAAAATCGCAGCCTTTCAAAGGAGCAAAAATCACCGGATCTCTTCACATGACGATCCAAACTGCCGTCCTCATCGAAACCTTAACCGCTCTAGGCGCTGAGGTCCGTTGGTGCTCCTGCAACATTTTCTCAACTCAGGATCACGCTGCCGCGGCCATTGCTCGCGACAGCGCCGCCGTGTTCGCTTGGAAGGGAGAGACTCTGCAGGAGTATTGGTGGTGCACGGAGCAGTCCTTGGATTGGGGCCCCGACGGTGGTCCGGATCTCATTGTCGACGATGGTGGCGATGCTACGATGTTGATCCACGAAGGAGTGAAGGCAGAGGAGATCTTTGAAAAATCAGGGACGCTACCGGATCCTTCTTCAACTACCAACGCCGAGTTTCAAATCGTTCTCACCATTGTTCGAGATGGATTGAAGACGAATCCTAAGAGGTACCAGAAGATGAAGGAGAGATTGGTTGGTGTCTCGGAGGAGACGACCACCGGTGTGAAGAGGTTGTACCAGATGCAAACTAATGGAACTTTGCTGTTCCCTGCCATTAATGTTAATGACTCAGTCACAAAGAGCAAGGTAATAATTCTTTGGGTTGGATGTGTTGGATGATGAAAGTTTCACGTCTAGAATGATTATGGATTTAGAATGATTATAGGTTTATAATCAGGAATACTCTCTCAATTGTTACTAGACCTTTTTGGGAGCCCAAAATAAAGCCAGTTACTAGACCTTTTTGGGAGCCCAAAATAAAGCCAGTTACTAGATCTTTTTGGGAGCCCAAAATAAAGCCATGAAAGTTTATGCTCAAGTGTACAATATCATACATTGTGGAGAGTCATCTAATATAGTATCAGAATCATTCCTAAACTTAGCAGTGCCAATAGATTGGTAAATCCTCAAATGTCTAACAAAGGATTCGAGTCCGAGTCTTGATTAAGGGGAGACGTGCTTTGTTCGAGGGAAGGTGTTTGATGAAAGTCCCACATCAACTAATTTAGGGAATGATTATGGGTTTATAATCAAGTAATACTCTCTCCATTAGTATGAGGTCTTCTCGAGAAATCCAAAGTAAAGCATAGAGTTTATGCTCAAAGTAGATAATATCGTACCATTGTGGAGAGTCGTGCTTTGGTTATCAATTTTGTGCTTGAATCTGGCTGTTTTTGAGATCTTGTATGAACATTTCATGGACTGATTAAGCAATTACTTTGAATACTTGATGAAACAGTTCGATAACTTGTACGGTTGCCGCCACTCACTTCCTGATGGTCTGATGAGAGCTACGGATGTTATGATTGCTGGCAAGGTTGCTGTGGTGTGTGGCTATGGAGATGTTGGCAAGGGTTGTGCTTTTGCCCTCAAACAAGGAGGAGCTCGTGTCGTCATCACGGAGATCGACCCGATTTGCGCCCTTCAGGCATTGATGGAAGGCTTCCAGGTCTTGCCACTTGAGGATGTGGTATCACAGGCAGACATTTTCGTCACCACCACAGGCAACAAGGACATCATCATGGTGAGTGATATGAGGAAGATGAAGAACAATGCAATTGTTTGCAACATTGGTCACTTTGATAACGAGATCGACATGAATGGGCTTGAGACTTACCCCGGAGTGAAGCACATTACGATCAAGCCTCAAACTCGGGCATCATCGTGTTGGCAGAGGGGCGGCTGATGAACTTAGGATGTGCCACTGGCCACCCCAGCTTTGTGATGTCCTGTTCATTCACAAACCAAGTGATCGCACAGCTAGAGCTTTGGAATGAGAGGAAGTCTGGAAAATATGAGAAGAAAGTGTACGTTTTGCCTAAGCGTCTAGATGAGAAAGTTGCTGCTCTTCACCTAGGCAAGCTTGGAGCTAAGCTCACTAAGCTCAGTAAGGACCAAGCTGACTACATTAGCGTCCCCATTGAAGGTCCTTACAAGCCCGATCACTACCGGTACTGAAAGGACGGTGGGACGGGACAGTATCGATCGGGACGATCCAATTTTAAGTTGTTTTGTCAAAGATCAAATGGATTGAATAAGGTTGGGTTGGGTTGGGTTTGTGTGGGATTGGCTGCAATTTTCTCAGAGTGATGTTGCTGAGGACCAGTGGGATCCAAAAGCTGTGGCTACAATGTATGAAGTTCAAAGGCAATTCCAGTTAAACATCAAAATTCTTTTAACTTATCATAATAATTCAACACTACTTTTTACAAAACCATATAAATAAATCTTCATGCTCCATCTCAATGAACAAAACATCCTGGTTGATATTTGCTTCTGGGCGCAACAGTTGAAGGGATCCCAACAACAAGCTTCAAAATTACATTCTCAGAGTTAAATCACGGTACTTAATCTTTGAGATGCAAGAAGATACGAGTAATATAAAGCATAACTGAGATATGATTTAAATATTATTTTAGTCTCTAAGTAGGTGAACACAATTAAAGTCCACCCTTAGAAGTTTAAATATTATTTCAGTCTCTAAGTAGGTGAACACAATTAAAGTCCACCACTAGAAGATATTATCCGTTTTAGCCCGTTATTTTTCTACCCTCTCTAACTGAGTGGGATCTCACAATCCACCTCTTTGGGAGCCAGCGTCCGTGCTGGCACATCGCTCGGTATTTGCAGTGTCTGGAGAGGTTTCCACACCCTTTAAAGATGAGTTTCATTTCTCTCTTCAACCGATCACACAATCTACTCCTTTGTGGGCCAGCATCCGTTCTGGCACATCGCTTGATATTTGCAGTGTCTGAAGAGGTTTTCACACCCTTTAAAGATGGGTTTCGTTCCTCTCTTCCGTGGGATCAAGCATCTACTTTTCATATAGTTGTTGTTCACAAAATGTGATTCAAAATTTCTATGGAAAGCCGTAAAGAACAACATGGTAGACTACTTAGAGATCTGCTAAAAGTGATGCATAAAGGAGAGAAGCTTACATAGAATCATAGATCATGTAAGCTTAATCTCTAATCCTATCTTAGTCAGAGCTTAATCTCTAATCCTAAATTTGTTTAAACATCCCCAGAACTTTCCAAATATGACAGAGGATTCAACATATCTATCTACCCATGGAATTCGGTCCAAGACAATGTCTTAAGTTTGATAAGACAATCCAGAACAGTAGTTGTTATCAAGTCAGATATCTCACGACAGGTAGGGGTGATCATCAGTCAGTCGGAGATCATTGGTTTTGAAGGGCTTTGTGACACTGACCAACTCACTACATTGGTTCTCACTCGGTTCTACCGAGAAAACATTGAAAAATATGAAAGGAAGGAGGGATGAAACGACTGGGTTACTGCATATGACAATAGACAAAGAAGAAGAAATAGAGAAGAAGAGAAGAGAAAGGAGAAGGCCTGCATTCAACACATACATACGCACGTCGATCGACAGATTCAACACCGATCGAACCGGTATTCAACACCGATCGAACCGGTAAGTACACCGTCAGTTTTTTCAGGCCAGTTTTTTGGTGTTGTTTATGTTTGATCACCTTCACTCCCAGGAATATGCCCCAAGATATCTTCACCTCTCTCTCTCTCTCTCTCAATAGACTTGGTTTCATGAAAATTACTAGTTCTTCTCCTACTATTTTCCATGTACTTCACAAAAGTTGATTTCTTCACACCCACAATGTCCCCATTGTCCTAATTGTGATATACATTTCACAAGAGTCTCCAGAAAACTTGCCTTGAGAAAGCACTTTCAGCACATTTTCCAATACTAATCAGTTTCAGCACATTTTCCAATACTAACCAGTTGACGTCGCACTGTAACCGCACAACAAGTACCCCGTTAGCATATCTTGTGTTAGGAATCACAACTCTCAACAATGGTATGATATTATTCACTTTGAGCATAAACTTTTATGGTAACAATGGTACGATATTATTCACTTTGAGCATAAGCTTTCATGGTAACAATGGTACGATATTATTCACTTTGAGCATAAGCTTTCATGATTTTTCGCAAAATGCCTCGTACCAATGGAGGTAGTATTCTTCACTTATAACTCATGATCTTCCACTAAATTAACCAAGGTGGGACTTACTCCAAATAATCTTCAACATCATGTTTCGTTTCTTTCTCCAACCGATGTGGCACAATCACACCTCATCATGTTTCGTTTCTTTCTCCAACCGATGTGGCACAATCACACCTCATATACCTCATATCCCACGTTTCATATCTTTACATCCTCCTTATACCAATGAATCCCCATTTCCAGCAAAGAAAAAACAACCAGGAGGGAAAGCACTAAATGATTTCTAGTATAGTCGAGATCATAAAATCAGTACTTCCCTATTCCATCGCAGTAGATTTATCAATTTTAATAATCTATTAGGATTCCATCACACCCAGAAAAGAAAAATCAACGTCATGAAAGCGTCTGACATTCAAAGATGTTCTGATTTCATAACTCGACTCAACCCCAACCCTCATCACAACTTCAAATCAAGTTATCTTCTTCTTCTTTATAAACCAATAACTAAGTTGCCTGAAGATCTAAGAAGAAAAGCTTTCTTCATTCCTATCTTCTTCTTCTTTTAAATAGGAACAGAAGAGAATGATATCAGTTATGAACACCCAATTGGCCAAATTTAGGATTGCTAGACGAAATCACAGACTCCAGTCCACAAAATCCTTAAAACCAGAGAGCAGAGTCAAATCTCGAGGTTTTCCCCCACAGGAAAGCCCAGATCTCTCAAGAAATCAACAATGCACCACACTGGCACAGTCATTAAAACCCAGATATACCATTATAAAAAAAGACCACCAATAAAAATAATAAATAAATAGCAACTCTATTTCTCACCTTATTAGTGCCGTCGTCATCATCAAGTGTTTATGTCGTGCACATCTCTAGCACATCTGGTAATGACCTCGCAGCCTCTGTCATAAGAATTTGCTGGACCAGGATGGCATTCATAATATGAAACGCCTGGTCTTGAACAAGGAACCATGTCCCTCCTAAGGGTGTCATAGCTTATATACTTCTTCTGCATCATCAGAACTCTCCTACTGACTTCTGATTCCATTTCTGGCTCAGTCAGGCACTCCCCGATCTTCTGATTGCAAACCCCTTTTGCCATAACATCGATTTCACTGCCCTTCAAAGATCTAAGATCAAGAATCGCATCACAGAATGAGAAATGGGTTTGCAGGAAAACAAGTGGAAGAAGGATGGAAAAAAGGAAGAAGAGAGTGGGATTTGGCATTTTGAAGCTGTTCTTCACTGTTTCGTCTCCTTCTCCAGCAATATGGGCTCTGAATGTGAGATTTGGTTGAATGGTCATAAATAGTAAAGCTTTTTTGCCTCCGTTTTACCAAAAGTAAATGGAAACCCATAAGTTTAAAATGAAAATGAAACCTCTCTCTATCAACACAAGTTAGTTGTTATCCATTGTCAACCACTCCTCAGAATTCACAAAGACGAGGATTTTGCATATAATTTTATGACATGAAAGCATATTCTATAAACATAGAAATTTCACTTTTCAAAAAAAAAAAAAAAAAAAAAA
>NW_019268553.1:1316982-1376785 GCF_002738365.1 Cucurbita moschata | reverse complement strand
CTTTTTAAAAAAAAAAAAAAAAAAAAAAAGGAATCTATTTCTTTTCTATAAGTTTAAAGATAGTTCTGACTTTGAGAGACAACAGTGTGTTTGTATGATAAGTGATAACTTGAAATAGAGTTCACTTTGTGACAAGTCAATTGATACTTATTCCTTCCTCCTCGTGGATTGCAAGCAGCTAATTTTTAAAAAAGAAAAAAATAGTAATTATTCTATATTTCTTTAAGAAAATCACGTACTCCAAAAATACCATTTTACTATTTGGTACGGTAAAAAAAATTGTAGCCAAATGATTTATTTCCCAATAAGATTTTAAAAGAATTAAGTTCCACCAAAATTAACATTTACTTCTTTAATTCTATTTACTAAAAATACTTTAAAACGGGACTCTAAAAGAAATTACAAAACAGATCTTGTTTATAAAAGAAAACTGTATTTTTTTCCCAGAAACATCAACGTAGTTTATTTATCTATAATCGACTCAATAAATACTAAATAAAATTTAAATTTCTCGGAAAGAAAAGAAAAAAATTGAACTACATAGTGAATAAGATGGACAGGAATCCCGACTGGCGATGGATTTTTAAATCCCCTACCCGACCTGACCATTAATTATAATATTTATATTTAAAAATAAAAAATAAAATATAAAAACCAAAATGGGGCAATTTTGGTCGAAAGACAATCAATTTGCCTTTCCCTTGACGTTAGGATTGTTTGGGAGAGTGGGTTAGGTCAATTCCACAATGTTTTACTGAATTAATTTGCAAGCAAAAAACAAAAAATTAAATCAAATGTAGGGATCGAATTTAACATAAGGAATGTAATAATGAGTATGGTCAATATTTTGTTGGTTATATTTTCAATATCATCCAAAAATAAGTATTATTGGCTTCATACTTACCTCAACAATAAAATTTTCAAATACTTACCCAATTTAAGCTCTATTAAAATTTTCAAATACTTTTAAGCTCTATTACGAAATCAAAACTAAATCAAAGGTTAGAAAAAGGAGAATGAGCTAGATCCATCATGATTAATTGGATCTATATGATTGAATTTGTTCTTCCGAAAGGTAGTTCTAACATTGATTAATTAAAAATAAGATCATGAGTTTCAAGAAAGACATCTACGTTGATATCAAAACTATTAAAATTTATGTTCAAAATCGATAATATCTTTCCTTCGTTACAAAAACATCATATAAAATTTGGGATCGTTTTGAGCATAAATACGCTACTGAAAACATGGCAGAGCTTGTGCAGTTGAAAGCTAAGTTGCAAGCGACAAAGAAAGACGGCTCATCAAGAAAATAATCTATAGAAAAACTGAATTCCTATGCAGATATGTTAAAGTTGTGGCAAGAAATAAAGCTTGAAAGAGTCGATGTTAATGCATTTGTAACTTTTTCAGTTCAAATCAAGAGAGAAGGGAGTAGCAATCAGAATCACAGTTAAGCTTAAGCTAACCGATCAATAAAGTACAGATTATTAAGAACGATTACTTAATCAATTTTACCTCTGATCTTCGAAACTGGAGAAGGTTACAGTATTCTCAATTGGTCCGGACTGAAAACTCCATTGAAGTGGTACGCGCAGCTTCTCAGGTTCTCAGCCAACAACTTCCGGCCCAAACCATTTTACATAATTAACCTCTTCCTTCTTGTAAGGCAGAAGAACTTCAATGACGTTGAAATTTCGATTGGACCGCGTTGTATTATAAATTGCATCAAAGCGTGATACAGAGCCTAAGAATCCTAGCAAGAGAAGGCTGAGATTAAGCGGCAGAAACGGAGAAGAAAACCGACGAAAAACAGAGAAGAAAAAGCCATCGAAGATGAAGAAGGCGGGAATGTGAGAGAGAATTGAAATTTTCACTATTTATAAGGTGAAATATTTTCGTAGAGCGCTACGCGGACGGCTTACGGTTCAGCCGTGGGCTTCAATTTAAGGCCCAAATAGAAGCCCACTTACCAAGTTGTCCAGATGTACTTTTCGGCCCATTAGACTAATCAAAACGACTTGGGAAAAAAAATACATCAATTTTAACAATTCAAATTATTAATTTCACGTAAATAAACGTAATTTTTAATGCTTCCTTCTTCAAATGGCAAGAAAATAATTTGGGATTATTACTTTTTTTTATTTGGAAAATGACTTATCACATTCTACCAATAAAAAATAATTTTTGATATCCGAGGAGGGCGAGCAAAATGATCATAACTCATTTGAGATTAGGGTTTGTTACTGTTTTGGCGGGGTCAGAGGGGCCGTATTCATATTTTATCTCTGTGTCCATGTTCATATTTTATCGACATGCTCACTGAAAATACCGATGTTTCATCAATTTTGATATTAAATCATTGGCTAACATAGCTTGTTCAACAACTCAGAGTGTAGATCTTTTTTTTATCATGAAACTAGAATGAACAAAGACGAAACTGCCACATCTTGGGCTAGTGGTCAATAAAAGTCGATGTAAATATGTAAATAGAGAAAGAGGAAATACATTCAAGCTACGTAGTCGTCTATTTAAGATTTAATATCATACAAGTTTCTTCGATGACTAAATTTTGTACGGTAACGTCTAAAAAGAAATGATTTAAAGAAAAATAAAGAGGATTCATAGGCTCCAAGACAATTTATTCCAGAGAGTGCACTCAACATCCAAAATGGTTAAGCAACTCAGCATAGACACATGCGCGCGCGCGTGTTTCTTAGCAAAATTTTCCATGAATATACAGATGAAGTATTCGAGGTAAGTTGTGGTTAAGTCATCTCTAAGCTAAGGTAGTTAATAAGTTGTAAAATTGACCTTCCTAATCACTCTCATGAATGAACACCATTATGCACGGTTGTAAGTGTACCACGAAAATGTTAGGAATCATGAATCTACACAATGGTATTGTATATGACATTGTCCACTTTGAGCATATGCTCTTGTGGTTTTGCTTTTGGTTTCCCTAAAGGGCCTCGTACCAATGGAGATGTATTCTTTACTTCTCAACCCCTTAATTAGCCAAGGTGGGACTCCACTCCCAACAATCTTCGACAGAAGATCTCGGGCAACAGCGTACGAGTAACTCCGAAAAATCACAAAGAAACTAGAGAAAGTAACAGCAAATCCTAATCAGAATTCACTTATTGTTAACTGAATGTCAAAACTAACTATGTGATCTATAGAAACAGAGAAACCTATATTAAGTGTTAGAAAACCTTTGGAATTACCTGTATAGTCAAAGAGATAGGCCAGATCTCCCATCATATGGCTCCTTGTATAGATTTTCCCTGTGGTTAGAATCTGCCTCTTCACTTTCAGGACAACCTGGTCTTTCGGTAAGAAACTGTTCCCAGAAAACATCATTGACCCTGATAGGAGCAGCTGGAGGTCCATGATTGTTCATTGAGGTGTCTTGGGGACAACCCAGTCTCATATCTGATTCTTTTGCATTTGAATCTACCTTTGAATCTGGGGATTTTCGAACATTCTGACTCTGTTGTGGCGTTCTAACCGAACAAGCAGTGTCGTTGTTTCGCAGCGAAGAAGAAGCCAGGGTGAGATTCAAATGGCAGGAGATGTGACTTTCTCCATCTTCTTTGGAACTAACATATGGTTGCAATAAGTGCAGAAGTGGGCTCTTGTCATTAGGCGATTTCCCTGACAAAGATGAATCCCTCTTCAATATAAACGATGCCCCAGTGTCTGAGAGATCTAATGTTTCAGCTGCAAAATGAAGATGTTCTTGGACAGCTCTTGACATATTTCGTTGTGAACTTCCCCCTTCTTCATTTGAACTCTGAGTGCTACATGAAATCAAGTTAATATCTGATGCACATGAAGTTTCTAATCTCAGCTTATGTGAGAAATCTTGATGAAAAATAATCCCAGGCTCAGATTTGGAACTACAATGGCTATCCAAAAAACTGTTTTCGACGACTGGCTGTGAATGATCGGCAGAAGGCAGTCGTCTCTTTTTGTTAAATGCTGTGAAGTCCATAGACTCGACCCTTCGAGCAAGATGTTCAACAAAAGAAGGGTTCTGAACAGCCTTTTCTAAGAAAGCCAATAAATTCTTCTGCCTTTTTTCCATGCTTTCCACCTTCATCGTTAGTTCTTGCAACTGAAGTTTAGCACTCGATTTTTTCTGTTTGAACCTTGAGATATTAGCTTCAATTGTTGTTTTTTCACTAGATAGCCTCCCTATTTCATCTTCAAAAGCAGCTCTCTCTGGATCTACATGAGATCCTTGAGGATTACTGTGACTGTGAATTGGTTTCCGACGGTGGATGTTCTTCAGCAGATGTTTTTTATCCTTTATGAAATCTTCATTGGCAAATTCCCACCTCTCAGCATCTTTCTTTCGAAAGCCCTGCCAACAAAATTTTCAAACCTCTCAAGTTCATGCTACTTTTTAATCCCATAGTCACTTCAGTTTTTCAAAACGAAAGAATGATATAATTTTCTTGTAAAATGAGGTGTAGAACAGTAGCAATTCAAGAGATTTTAGCATGACAGATGGAAAAATCATTCCCTCCGAAGGTCCATTTCTTGATATATGAATCGAGTAATAACAAATTGGGAGCGCAAGCGTAAGTGGAGAGAATTCTCTTCTTGTAGTATCTCAACTAGAAAGATCTGTTGGAAAATTCTTCTCAGAAAACTTCCCAAAGAAGGAGGCGATTTGAGAATCTCGAAGCTAATAGATTGCGTAACAGAATATGATTAACAAACGAAATTTGGTTTATCAACGCAACTCGTGATATGTAATTAGTTAAATCCCTACGAGTTACATCAATTGAAGCTCGTAAATACAGAAACAACTGGAATTGGAATGTATACAGAACAATTAAGAATCGCTAAAACGCATGAGATGAATGTATTATGTTTGAACACATATGCATATTATGTAAATGAGGGAGAAAAAACAGCAATAAAACCATTATTACGCAGTAAGGAACATACTCAACGATCAATTAACGGGAGGAAGAAACTCAAATCACGAAGACGACGAAATCAGAACACGGAGCGAAAGAGGAATTTCCAGAAACTTACGTAGGTATTAAGTTGCCGAATGAAGCTGGAGAAGTTGTTGTGCTTGAAAAACGTAGGAAGAAGAACGCGAGCGAAGTCAGGGGGATTCCAGACCACAAAGCTGTTCTTGGAAGAGGACCATGAGACGATCTCGTCAGTGGCGGAGTCGTCAACCATTTCATAGGTCTTGATGAGAAACGGCGCCGGACCAGCGCCGCCAGCAGCTGCCTCCATTAGCCGTGAACGACGGCGGATCAGGATCTGAATTGATCACCAAAAGCGGCGGAGACCGAATTGAAGTGGAGAATTGGAGACGAAGATTACGGAGGTAGAGGATGAAGATGGTGGTTAGTTTTTGGTGTGTAATCGACCGGTGAGGTTCTTCAAGATTGACTTTGAGCTTATTAGTTCTTTATTTTCTGTGCTAAAAATAAATAAATAAATAAATAAAAGCTACCTACTATTTGTCTCGGTGACATTGGTAAACGGGTGGAGAGGGGTCGTTGGAGAATTTGGGAAGATTTTTTTCATTAAATAATTAGAACCTTTTTATTTTTTATTTTGTTTTTTCAAACCCTACATTTTAATCTAAATTTTAAGAAAATGGTTTATTTTTTATCTCAATTTTTTTTATATCTTAATGGAGAGGAGTTGACTTTATTATATAAATATATATATATATATATATATATATATATATATATATATATTTTCTCGTTCTTTTTCTTTTGCTCACTCCTTTTATGTTCACTTGTGTGAGTCTCTTGAAAGCAAGCAGGAATCTCTTGTGTTACAAGGGATGTGAGTGAGCACAAATCAATCGTTCCATATTCAAAGGACGTGAGCGAGTCCCTCAAAAGCAAATAGAGAATCTCTCGTGTTATAAGGATGTGAGTGAGCACAAATCAATCCTTCTGTATTCAAAGGACGTGAGTGATGTTAAACATATAATAGGTCATATTTATACATAGTAAAAGATGATCTGCTGATTTACTGGTTTGTTACCATGGATCAAGGCCCACTGTGTAATCCTCATTATACACATCTATAAATACATAAGGTCGTGACCTATATAGCTCACAGTGTCATTCAACCTATCAAGTGAGTCCCTAGAAAGTAAATAGGGAATCCCTTGTGTTACAAGGGATGTGAGTGAGCAATAACTCTCTCGTTCCATATCCAAAGAATGTGAGCGAGTCCCTCGAAAACAAACAGGGAATCTCCCGTGTTATAAGGTATAGCATGGAATCTCCCTTGTTACAAGGGATGTGAGTGAGCAAGAACCCCCTAGTTTCATATCCAAAGAACGTGAGTGAGTCCCTCGAAAACAAATAGGGAACCTCTCGTGTTACAAGGGATAGCAGGGAACCTGTTGTGTTACAAGGGATGTGAGTGAGCAAGAACTCTCTCGTTCCATATCCAAAGGACGTGAGTGAGTCCCTCGAAAAGAAACAGGGAATCTCCCGTGTTACAAGAGATAGCATAGAATCTCCCATGTTACAAGGGATATGAGTGAGCAAGAACTCCCTAGTTCCATATCCAAACGACGTGAGTGAATCCCTAAAAAACAAACAGAAAATCTCCTGTGTTACAAAGGATAGCATGGAATCTCCCATCTTACAAGGGATGTGAGTGAGTAGAAACTACCCCATTCCATATCCAAAGCCCGTAAGTAAGTCCCTCGAAAACAAACAGGGAATCTCCCGATCAATCGTTCCATATCCAAAGAATACGAGTAAGTCCCTCAAAAGCAAACAGGAAATCTCCCCTTATATGTCAAGGGATGCGAGTGAGCATAAAGCAACCATCGACAATAGCAAGGAACAACAAAGGACGAAAAACAATAGAGAGCGGGGAGAAAAGAGAAAAGAGACATATTATAAATAAAAATGGGACATAATTAAGGTAATTTAGCCTAATTTTATTCATAAATAAACCCATTTTTAGACTTTTGTTCCTTTGGTACTAAAAGGAATCCAACAAAAAAAGAAAAGAAAAGAAAAAAAAAGAGTACATATAGAAATGGGAAGCAAAAAGAATGAGAAGAAATCTCAAAATCCCCAAATTGCTCCACCACCAAGGCCAAATCCCATGTGAAGATTAAGAGAGAGAGAGAGAGAGGAAAAAAGAGCCCCCAGTGCCCAGTCCCCACGCCAACGACATCCATCCCTCCACCCACACCCACCCACCCACCCCACCCTTGGCGGCGGCTTACATGCCCATCGCCCACCATCCCATCACCCGCCCCGCCCAATCCACTTTCGCCATGTCACTAGTTTCCCTCCTCCTCCACTGCGCCCCACGCGCACTTTATCACCTCCCTCCCCCGGCGCACCTTAGCCCTCCCCCCTTAGCGGTGGCCTCATCCTCAAATTCCTCCCCCCTTTCCTCTTTCTCTTTCTCTCTCCGCCGCTCTCTCTTCTTCGACCCTCTTCCTCTCCCAGATCTACTCCCTTCCCCTTCTGGGTTCTCTCCAGATCTCTCAATTTTCCATCCTTTTTCGTGAATCCTTTATGATTTCCTCTGCCATGGGATCTCCTTCATCGCCGATCGATGGATCCCCCCCTTCTTCTCACCCTTCCAATCCGCTTCAAGCGCTGCCGCTTTCAGCTCCTCTGCCTCCTCCGTCCAATCCGCCGCCGCAGGCTACGGCCTCGTCTCGCCGCCTTCCGCCTCCCTGCTGGTCGCACGATGAGACGATTGCTCTCATCGATTCTTACAGGGATAAGTGGTATTCCCTTCGTCGGGGGAATCTCAAGGCCACTCACTGGCAGGATGTTGCCGATTCCGTTTCACATCGTTGCCCTAACGCGTCGCCGCCGAAGACCGCCGTGCAGTGCCGTCACAAGATGGAGAAACTCCGGAAGCGGTACCGTACTGAGCTTCAGCGGGCTCGGTCTATGCCGCTTTCGCGATTTACATCCTCTTGGGTTCATTTTAAGCGAATGGATGCTATGGAGAAGGGGCCGTCCGCAAAGCCGGAGGAATCGGATAGCGGTGGGGAGGAGGAGGAGGAGGAGGATGAAGATGATCAAGAACTGTACGAAGAGTTTAGGAATGCTGGGGCTTCTGGGACTCGGAGTGTGAGAAAATTGTATGGAAATGGAATTACCAGTGGAGGGAGTAATAATGGTGGCGGTGGAAGTGGCGGAGATGGAGCCGCGGCGGGAGGGTTTCGGATTCGAATTCCAACTGGTGTGAGTATAGCGCAACCAGGGTTGAAAAATTATCCAAAAGCTGAACAAAAGATGAACCCTAATTCAAATCCAGGTTCAGGGATGAACCCTGCCGCCGTTAATTTCGGTACCAGAGTTGTGAGGGAGTCAAATCCGATGAGGCCGGTGACGGGGAAGAGAGGGGAGAGGGAAAGGGAAGGAGATCCAGTTGCAGAGATGGTGTCCGCCATTAAAACACTGGGAGATGGGTTTGTAAGAATGGAGCGGATGAAGATGGAAATGGCCAGAGAGATCGAAGCTATGAGAATGGAAATGGAGATCAAACGAACAGAGATGATTCTTGATTCACAGCAGCGGATTGTGGAGGCTTTTGCCAAGGCAGTTACTGAAAACAAGAAGAAGGCGAAGAGAATCCCTTCTCCAGAGGCCTAAAATGGCTGCCCCTTCCTCCATTTTTGAGCTCAATTTGCTCAAATTCCAATGGGGTTTTCTTCCTTCCTCTCAAAAGATGATTGGTTGTAGAGAATATCAGGTTCTGAAACTCGACAATGATCCTAGTTAGGTTCTTCCTCATGTTTTGTTCCACTTTTTTTCTTCTTCCACATTGTTCTGTTCATCTTTGACTGGATTAGCTAGATTGTGATTGTCTAATCAATGTAGCCATAAACAAAAGCTTTGATAAATTTTCACATATAGAGGTAAATTATTATTACTATTCAGTTTGGTTGTTCTCTGCAAATTCTAGTCTCATTGTGTTCATCTGTTCAACGGGAAGAACAACAAGCTGTTCTTCCTGTTTGTTTTGTTCTATCTGAAACTCTGAACTTGCTGCAGTTTGTAGCTTCCAAACATGTGGAAGGGAGGTTCAAATTGTGAGAAAGAATCAGATTTTTTGTTTTTTCGTTTCTTTTTCTGTTAAGTTTTTATGAAGAAGAAGATGAAGATGAAGCAGGTGTTTGAACTTCTTGTTGCTGGGTGGTCTCTTGAGCATCTGCAGCTTTATCCTTGTCTTCGACTGTTTTTATCGGGGGAGGCGGCCGAAACTCTTTTTTCTTGAAACCAAAAGACGAGCAATGATACCTGGGTGATGAGCGTAGGGATCAGGCAGCTCAGGAAAGAAGGAACTCTAGGAAACTCTTTTTTCTTGAAACAGGATGTGCAACGGTATTAGGGTGATGAGCTTGGGGATTGGGCTATCTCATGAGGTGAAGGAACTCTTTTTCTTGAAAGTAGAGGCCGAGTGCCAGTAGTAGGGTGATGAGCTTAAGGATCAGGGGCGAAGGAACTCTTTTTTCTTGAAACTAGAGGACGAGTGACAATACCAGAGTGATGGGCTTGAGGATCAGGTGTCTTAGGAGCGAATGAACTTAAGAAACTCTTTTTTCTTGAAACCAGAGGACAATCAACGATATCAGGATGATGAGCTTGAGAATGAGGTGGCGTAGTAGGAACCCTTTTTCTTGAAATCAGAGGACGAACGATGGTATTAGGGTGATGAGCTTGAATATCAGGCGTCTCGGGTGCGAAGGATTGGTGGGTGAGTTCATTGGCTGACCATTTTTTCTCTTAAAAAGGGCCAAATTCTTTTTAACCTTTTTTTGAGCTTAAGATCGGCTCAAAAGTGCTCGGGAGTGATTGCAAGGAGATGTATTAGAAAGTGCTTTTACTTGCACTCACCTTATCTCAGCTCTATAAACTTTTTAGAAAATTATATAATTCAATAAGTATTTAAAGAAAATTTAATTAAAAAAAAAAAAAAAAGGTTATCGAGCTTAAATTGTTCAAACGTTTTGGTTCAAAGAGGATGACCTGTGTTTATAAACTACAAAAAGAGGATGACCCGTGTTTATAAACTATAAAAATCAAGTACGTTTACTTCTTGACTCCATCTAAAATCTTATTCCATTTTCTAGTTCCTCGGGCCCACATGCCTCTAAAATCTTATTCCATTTTCGGTTCCTCGAGCCCACATGCCTCTTTTTCTGTTCTTGACAATGAAGTTTATCTCCCATCGTCTCATTTGTTAACTTTGACCTCCTTTTTTGAGATCATATCTAGTATTTAAGATTTGCCTCTCGATTTAATACTGCTCTTGGGGCTCGTGCTCGTACTGAAACAGTGCTTTACTCTTGTATGTCCAATCGACTGTTGCGTCTTGACGCATTTCAAGGGAACCAACTAACTCAAGGTTCGAGGAACCAACTAACTCAGGGTTCAAGCCTCAACTCATTTCAGAAGAACCAACTAACTCAAGGTTCGAGTAATATTTCAGTTCTAAACGTTATTTTTGTCCTCCATTATTTACCTCCTTTTCCTCCTCAAATGTTTATTTTATTATTTTTTTTCTTTTGGGTTATCTATTTAAGTAGGTTAGAAAAATTATTTTTCATATTTTGATATTTTTTTAATATAATATAGTATAATAATACTACATTTTTAGTATTAATATTTTCTTTTGTTGAATAAAATAATAGGTTAAAAATAAATATATATCATCCTTGACCGAATTGAAGTAATAAAGAAAAAAACGCATCATATCATACGCGCCATCAGACGGTGATTAAAACGCTCACACGGTAAGGGCGTGGACCAAGTGGCACAGACAAGTAACTCCTCTTGGCTTATAAATCACGTCCTCGTTATTAGGGTTTCTAATTTTCCACCGCTCTATATATGCTCAATTTCTTATCTCTCTTCCATTGTTTCTAGGGTTTTTTTTTTCTTTTTTTTTTTCCCTTTAATCTTACGATTTTGAAGCGCTTGTATTTCCGGAAAGATTTCGTATTTCCACCACACGATTTGCATCTCTCAGAGCTTATAGGGTTGTACATCTTTGACGTTTCAGATCTCTGTAGTTGTTCTGATAATTCTGCGAATTTCTCGAGATGCCTCCAAGGACGGTAAAGAGAGGGGGGGCGTCGGCAGGTTCGAAGAGAGGTGGGAGGGTTACCAGAGGTACGCCGAAGAAGCAGGAGAAGCAGGAGCCGGTGGTGGAACGGGAGGTTGTCGAAGAGGTAGCGAAGGTAGAGGAGGTCTCGGTGGTTGAGGTTGAAGAAACCAAGGAGCTTCGTGAGGAAGTCACAGTGCAGGAAAAAAGCCCTGTTGTCGAAGATAAGCCCGTTATTCAGAATAAACCGGTAGTTGTCGAGGAGAAACAACGGATTGCCATAGACGTCGAGGAGGTTGAACCTTCGCACGAAGTTAGATCGAAACAGTCCGCTCCTCCTAAAAGTAAGTACTGCCCTCTGATTTCGAGAACGTTTGCAATAGGGTTGGGAATCGTTGATTTTCTTATATATATGTACGTTTAATTGATGGGTATTAGTAATTATATTTGTCTGGTATACAACTGAGGAATGTTTAACGACTGATGATCTTTTCCGTAGTTCGAATTTGAGACACGATATTACTTCTTGCACCCTTTTCCTAAGTGCCTCCTTTCCCAAAGCTTAAGGTGGATGTACTTATATGGCGATGAAAGTACTAGTTTTCCAGGGGAAATATTAATTAAAATGATCTTTTGAGGATGGAGACATGAAAATTGCGATCGTCTCAGAACAATGTGTTCTTGTGTTACATTCTATTTATGTTTTTTTCGTGGAATCTCATTTCTTAACTTACCCTCTTTCCCTTAGCTCATATTATTGAGGTTTTGTTGGTATAAGGTGTGCGAGTACTTGGCCTGAAGCTGGAATATTTCTATCCCAAGTTCCATGGCTATGCTTGGTTTTTACTTTTTTTAATACCCAGTGTATTTTCTTGAGTGAATTGTTGACCGGGATAGATCTTCAATGTACATCTCGTTTCAGAAGATGAAGAAGAAGTGAAGGACGAAGAATATGGAAAGGATGAGCGCTTGGATCTTGAAGATAATGATCCCGAATCAGAACCTGAGGAGGATGCAGGTTTTGAGTTTGATGAAAAAGAAATTGAACAGGAGGCTGTTCAGGAGGTGGTAGATGGAGAGGGTGAGCCTGTGGACAATGTGGGCCATGAGGAGGGTGATATGGGTGATGATGATGTTGACGATGCTCAGGAGGATCTCGAAGGAGAGGATGATGATCAACAAGCTGGTGAAGACCGTGATCATGCTGGGATGGTTGATGTTGATGAGGATGAGCATCATGAAGTTGTAAAGGAGAGGCGTAAACGCAAAGAATTTGAAGTGTTTGTTGGAGGCTTGGACAAGGATGTAAAAGAGGAGGATTTGAAGGAAGTTTTCAGTGCAGTTGGTGAAGTTACTGAAGTCAGACTGATGATGAACCCCCAGACAAAGAAGAATAAAGGTTTTGCATTCTTACGTTTTGCTACGGTGGAAGAGGCAAAGCGTGCTGTGTCGGAGCTAAAGAACCCAGTGGTATTTTAAGCAATTTTGAATATTTTCCTGTTTACTTAGGATAATGGTAAAGATTTGGACATACCCCCTCAAGTTCATTATATTTAAATGCATGAAATTCCAGATTAATGGGAAACAATGCGGTGTGACTCCAAGTCAAGACAGCGACACACTTTTTCTTGGTAACATATGCAAGACATGGAAAAAGGACATTGTAAGTTGTGGGTTTATCAAATTCTAGTGATCAGTGACTACTCTTTTTTTTTTGTTATAAGGAGTTTTGAATTTCCTGACTTTATGATATTACTGGAACCAGCTGAAGGAGAAATTGAAACATTATGGAGTTGATAATGTTGAGGATCTGACATTGGTAGAAGATAGTAATAATGAAGGATCAAATCGTGGATTTGCCTTTTTGGAATTTGCATCGCGTTCAGATGCCATGGATGCCTTCAAGCGTCTACAAAAAAGGGATGTTGTATTTGGAGTTGATAGACCTGCCAAAGTGTCTTTTGCTGATTCTTTTATAGATCCTGGTGATGAAATTATGGCACAGGTTAGCATTGAGATAACTATTTAATATTCGTGAATTGAAGTGTTGTGTATCTAATTTTCTGACAAATTTACCAGTTGGAATTAAATTATTGGTATTGCTAGCATTATTTTTTGCTTGCGAAGTATCAGAATTTAGCATTGAGATAACTATTTAATATTCGTGAATTGAAGTGTTGTGTATCTAATTTTCTGACAAATTTACCAGTTGGAATTAAATTATTGGTATTGCTAGCATTATTTTTTGCTTGCGAAGTATCAGAATTTAGCATTGAGATAACTATTTAATATTCGTGAATTGAAGTGTTGTGTATCTAATTTTCTGACAAATTTACCAGTTGGAATTAAATTATTGGTATTGCTAGCATTATTTTTTGCTTGCGAAGTATCAGAATTTAGCATTGAGATAACTATTTAATATTCGTGAATTGAAGTGTTGTGTATCTAATTTTCTGACAAATTTACCAGTTGGAATTAAATTATTGGTATTGCTAGCATTATTTTTTGCTTGCGAAGTATCAGAATTTATCTTTGGATAAAAATGTGGAACTTGTTATTTCAGGAAATATTATTTGAGCCAAGTAATGTTTTGTTTTTATTATTTATGGTTAATTATGATGCTTGTATTTTTTTGTGCTATCAAGTATTTCTCTTGTTCTGTTGACTGGGTGGGTATTTGATATGTGGATACTGTTTTCACACTCACTGTTGGAATGTTCGATGATATTAAATTATTATTGTGACACACAAACAGGTTAAGACTGTTTTTGTTGATAGTCTCCCTGCCTCATGGGATGAAGAATTTGTTCGAGGACTCCTTAAAAAGTATGGAGAGATTGAAAAAGTTGAGCTTGCCCGAAATATGCCTTCGGCAAAGAGAAAGGATTTTGGATTTGTCACCTTTGACACACATGATGCTGCAGTTTCCTGTGCAAAAAGCATCAACAACTCAGAGCTGGGTGAAGGGGACAACAAGGTAAGCATTTTTTGTTTTTTGTTTTTTATTGTTTCCGAATTAATGGATTTACTTTCTAAGGTTCCTGTTTCTGAAACAATTACTTCTTCAATTTGCGTTTACTAGGCTAAAGTAAGGGCTAGATTATCCAGGCCTTTGCAAAGGGGCAAAGGAAAACATGTTAGTCGTACTGATTATTGGCCTGGTCGTGCAACTGGACGAGCAGTAAGGGGTTCTTGGGGGCAACCAGGTCCACGAAGTCTTCCTGTTCGTGGAGTAAGAGGAGTTGGCAGCCATCTCCCACCTGTTGGTGTAAAGAGGCCAGGTGGGCTTAGAGATAGACGTCCTGTCAATGCAATGCCAGCACGAGGAAGACCAATTGCTCCCGTAGCTAGGTCTTATGATAGGGGACCTCCTGGTATGTATACTTTTTATATGGACGATGAATTTGGTAATCAACTTCAAGTTGCTGATGTTTGTTTTCTGTACAGTTGCTTCTTATTCGAAGAGTAGCTTGAAGAGGGATTATGGTCGACGTGAGGAACTGCATCCATCCAGAAGCAGGATGCTTGTAGACTATGCCTCCAGGGTTGTACCTGAGAGAAATCCATCCTATAGAGATGATTATGCTTCACGTGCTGCTGCCTTCTCTGATCCACCTCGAAGAGATGCACCCAGGAGAGCTTACGTAGATGATGGATATGGCCGAAGGTTCGAGAGACCCCCTCCTCCAAGCTTCCGTGATGTACGTGCACGTGATTATGATGCTATAATAGGATCAAAACGCCCATATTCCTCGTTGGTAAGATTTGTCATATGCATTATTTTAATACAGTTACATATATTTCTTGTTAGTAGCCTCTTAACTTATTTTGGCCTACTTTTTAGAGTGATGTGCCTCCAGCTTATGCTGATGCTGGTGTTCGTCAATCAAGAAGTCGTTTGGACTATGATTATGGTGCTGGTGCTTCTCAATATGGAGACGCTTATGACAGCAGGTTTGTTATTCCCCACATCATTGGAACACTAGTATAGGGAAGATTTAGATTGTCTGCAATTAGATTGATGCAATACAGTTGCAGTTTACTATTAGCTTCTAGTGTTATTGTTTTACTGACCCAGATTTCTGGTTTGATAGGATCAGCAGATCAAATATTGGAGGATATGATAGTCGAAGCTCTATCTCAGGTCAGGGTTTATACTAGGTGTTTATGTTGCGGCCTTCAGGCTATGAGACGTGGAGGAAGTTTCACGTAATGCTAGGTTGATAAATTCAAGACATTGTTTTGCTTATGATCCTTCCGTTGATTGTTCAGGTTCCTTTAGTAGTGACGTTGGTGGAATGTACTCGTCCAGCTATGGTGGGGATTACATGACTCGTGGTAGCAATGTATGAATGAATTTTTATTCAATTTTTATGTGAACATTTTATATTGAGTTTTTTTTTAAAATAATATTGATCATGTCTCTTTTTATAGGCGGGTAGCAGCTCTTACTCATCTATGTACCCTGGACGTAGTGTGGGAGGAGGCGGCAACTATATGGGCAGCGGTGGGTCTGCATCATACTATTGATGCAAGTCATACTGCTCTTTCATTGTTCCATTCTTGCCATGATTCTTCTTTCTTCTCTCTTCTCTCTTCTCTCTTCTTTCTTCCTTTTATTTCCCCTCCTGCACTTTCTACGTTGGAGACCTTTTCTCCATAAGAAGAATGCCCTTCTTCTTTCTAAGAAGAGTGATTGGTGGAAGTGGAACAATATGGTCACAAGTTATCTGTTTATGGAACAGACTTGATATGAAAAAGAGGCTCCTATAGTATGTGGACGATGTTTGGAAGCGTACATTATCTGCCTACAGTTGTGGGAAGGAAACTTTATGAAGATTAACAGCCTCGAACTTTATTTCTAGAATATGTATTGAACCATGGACCCGACTGGTTAAGTTGTTAAGACCTTGGTTTTTGATATTTGTAATTCTGGATTGGACCATGTAAGGGAACTTGTGACGTATTCAGAAGTGAAGAAAGACGTGCCTGATTGTGCATATTCTCATAAGTTGCATTTATGTTTTTCTCTTGAGAACACTTCCCTAAATGGAAGGTGGTGTTGGGGGTCACAAGTGAAGAAATTGAATATTCTTCTTATGATGCCTTGATGGATTAGTGCAGTCTTGGAAACCCCCTCTATGGTTTGTAGGACTGAGAGACCAACTGTTGAATTCAAGTAAGTTTTGCCCATGTGGTCATTTGATGCAAGAAATATCAAGCTTTTTGGATACTTTCTAGTACTAATAAAGTCTTTGGAGTGTTGATTGATGATGATGGCTTAACTAGAGATGTACTGGAGCCTTTTATTCAATATATTTTATGACTTACTGGTATGCTCTGATCTGATACTGACAGGCTTTAGTTTGTTCTTAGACTGGTGGGGTATCTATCTAACTTTGAAGTCTTACCATTATACAGAGCTTTAGAGTTTTTTCTTAGACTGGTGGGGTTACCAAACTCACAGAGGTTTTGCCTTCATTGAGAAACCAACCAAATTTTAAGTTTCTTTCAGTTGTGAGCATTGATATTCTGACCCTCCGTTTGTGTGAGAGGAGAGACCCGGGCGGTGGGGTGGGGGCGGGGCGATATTTTGGAGTGTGGGTGCCAAATTTAATTGAAGATGGAATCAACATATGGTGATGATGAGAGTCTGGTTTCTTTTTTCTTTAGTGGTATTAAATTGGACAAAGATTTATGAATGGCACACACAATAGTAGGACTCTATGTTCGCAGGGTATAGGAATGCCATGCCATGCCATTGACTCTATGTTAGATATAGTAGCGAAACGGGTTTGTTTTGTGGAACTAGGATGTACTGTCTTTTCCTTTTACCTTCATCCTTTTGAACCTGTTTTTTGTGGCATTTGATTTGATTCTGATTTTTTCTGATTCTAGTAGCCAAACGGGTTTGTTTTGGTGGTCTTGTTTGTACTTTATATTTGTTGCGAAGTTTTGCTTGCAGGTTATTGATTTGTGATTAGTGTAGTAAGGCACCAGTCGGAGTCGCTTTTGTTGGTTGAAGACCGACCGACCGACCGAACATATAGATAGCTAAAAAGTCCTGTTTTTATCTTTATTTGTATGTGTATACTCAAAACCTAATTCAATGTCATATTGTAACTTATATATAATAGTGTATTTTGGTGCATCTTTCACTTGTTTTGATGGGAACCCTATTTTAGAGGCAAAATTTGGCGCAGTACTTGTGAGTTCTTAAAAGTTCACAGGTTTGGAGAAACGTTCATTTTGGTTGATGTATCTATGTTTAAATGACCATTTAATCTCCAATAATCATTTGATCAAGGCTTTTCGAGCCGAAAATAATAGCTGCTGCAGATATGCATTTAATTAATGTATGCTATTTATTTCAATATTATTCTACTATTAATGTGGGGTGAAATTATGACCTAAAATGAAGAAAGCCATTTCTTTTCTCCATTTTTTCTTAATATAAATACAATTTTGGTTCATTAATATATCTAATTTAGGCTTAATATTATCAATAAATTTGAAAATTTGAAAATTTTATTGATTTAAATTTGAAATTTATTTATGGGTCTAATAGGGACTAACCATAAAGACGACCATAAAGGAGGTTTTTCACCGCATCTGTACGGACGTCATGAATATTTTATTGAAAAAGGGGAATTCATTAATTTCAAATTTTTATGTAAATGTTAGCCGATGAGGTATAGAACTAAAATTCATTGCCGCCAAAATACGAGAATAAGGAAACTCGTTCGTGAATGGCAAGATTGCTCTTCGCTGGCCCTCGGTGTCATCGTCATCCATACTTATTCGCGAAATTCATTATGATTGATTGAGAATTTCTTGTTCGTACTTACAAATCCCCTCTCATCCAAAACCTTGCCGTCGCCATTTTCAGTTCTACCCGATCAGATGGGCCGCAGGCAAAGCGACGCCGAACGTGGCGTTTGTGCGCTCGCGATCATCTTTCTGATGGGCATTTCCTCCTGCATTATGGTCTTTCACTTTCTAATCGGGGCCATTCGGCCGAGCGCCGTCGAGGTTTCTTCTACTTCCGATTTGGTCAAGAATGAGGAGCACGAAGAGTGTTGCCGAGGTACTGACCATGTGGAGCTTTGGGGAGGTGCCGTGAAATGGGGCGCTAATTTTAAGTTCAATTCGTCGAGGGAGTGTTGTTTGGCTTGTAAGGCCATGTGCGAAGATCAAAGAGGTCGGTGTTTGTGTGATTCTTGGGTGTTCTGTGGCGATTCTAAGATTTGCGGATCAAGATTTGGTGAGGTATGGCTCTGGACTATCACTTTTATCCCTTCTTGCTCTGTTATAATTTAGGGTTTTCTGTGAGAAAGTTAATTCTCAGGCCATTCATGGTAGGAAGAACACGAAGTAGGTTCAAAATCTTTCTAGAATATTCAAAATTCTTAGTTTCATGTTCATGAGATTACAAAATACCAATTTCTGTTCTTGGATTGTTCTGGTGCGACTAGGAAATATAATATTTGTATTTGTGACATCCATATCCATATCAATTTGAGAGAGAAACGAGTGTCAGTAAGGACACTAGGTCCCGCGAAAGGAGTAGATTGTGAGATCCTACCTCTGGATAGGGGAACAAAACATTCTTTATAAAGGTGTGGAAACCTCTCTCTCGACGCTTTCTAAGAACCTTGAGGAGAAACTCAAAAGTTGCTAACTGTTATAAATGGTATCTTAACCAAGTTTCAATATTGGGACAGTGGGTTATGGGCCCACCACGCTTCCGCTGCGCCATTCTAATTGCCAGTGAAGATGCTGAGCCTTGAAAGAGGTGGACATTGGGCAATGTGCCAACGAGAACACTGGGTCCCGAAGGCGGGTGGATTGTGAAATCTATCCTTAATATTCGTCTCTATTTAGCTAATGATGAGAAATTTAATACGACATGGGATCTCGTAAATTTGATGATTGGATGAAAATTCATCATAGTTAGAAGGTACTTTGATTCGTTTAGTTCAGTGAATTTGTTTGGGAATTTGATTAATTTGAAGATTATAGTGTATTACCTGCGTGCCAGTGCTGGTTGAAGAAACAGAAGGATATAATGAACCCTGAGAGAAGAGAGTCAGGAGGTCAAGTCGGGTGGACTTCTGGCCTTGTGTTTGGGAGAAAACAGGTACTTTTCTTTTACTTCAACCTCTTTCTGTGGACTTTTGAGGCTCTGTGATCCAATTGGATCTTAGTTTTTATTGAATTTGTGTGATTGTTAGTAAGATAGGAGTTTGAATGGATTCAATCTTATGTGAATATGTGAGCAAAGTAGAAGGAATTAGTTCTCAAGTTTGAGAATAAGTTTCTGCGGTTTGTAGGACCAAAGACCATTTGAAGGTACGTGGCCCGCCCCGCCTAGAACAGTCATCTTCGACTGGGCTTACACACACTCGCTCACTTACCCTAGCCTCGGAAGTTTCAAAAACCGAAAGTTTAGTCCGTGACCTTTAAAAATAGTTCTAAGAGGTTCCCGTACCATTAGCGCTAATGAAAAACCTACCGTCAACTTTCTTCCCCTTATCTTCTTCTTCCTCCTTTCTACTTCTACTTCTCCGGTGAGCCCGCCGCTATCCCGGAGAAGAATGGGTGCATATGTTTGAACCTAATTCCCTATTTGGGTTCTAGATGGAGTGATTTTAAACTGCAAGACTCCATGGATTAAGAAGTAAGTGTTTGTTCATGTGATCAAGTTCTCATGGAAGTTCATTATTTTCAACTTAATAATGTGAGATGTGAACAAAGAAGTTCTGCCTGATCCAGACTTTGTTTGTGATCTATTTTGAGCCTCCATTAGTAAATGATCTCTCTTTCTTTTCTTCTTGTGAAGGGAATTGTTCGAGTGGAGACGGAGTACGGATCTTTTCGCATGAAGGTCGGTTGTTTTCTTCGTCTTTCAACTATTTTGAGAAGTTGGAATATGTCCTGTTTTTTCATGAATGTTTCAAAACTACCGTAGGAACTTGGATAGAAATTAGAACTTAGAATGGTATGGTGATTCAATAACCTAGGATCACGACTTTGATTTTAAATTGGAATTTAGAAGGGTGCGGCAATTTAGGGACTTAGGATCATGACTTTCTTTTTAAATTGGAATCTAGAATGGTGTAGCGATTCAGTGACCTGTGATTGGGACTTTGTTTTTAAATTGGAATTTAGAGAATGGTGTGTCGATTCAGTGACCTGGGATCAGAAGTTTGTTTTTAAATTAGAACTTAGAATAGTGTGGCGATTCAGTGACCTGGGATCAAAACTTTGTTTTTAAATTGGAACTTAGAACGATGTGATGATTTAGTGACCTGGGATCAGAAGTTTGTTTTTAAATTGGAACTTAGAATGGTGTCGTGATTCAATGACCGGGTAAGCTGACAAATTATAGATCGACCATAATAGGTTTGAGTTTAACAAACTTCATTTCACATTTACTTTCCCTCTCTTTGTTCTTTCACTTTCCTTTTATTTTATGCAGAATTCATCAACCAGAGGAAATATAGTAAGGACTATAAATTTGATATTTGACTCTCTCTCTCTCTTTCTCTCTCTCTCTCTCTTTTTCTCTCTCTCCCAGCTTTTTCCTGACTGCGCTCCTCATTCTGTGAACTTCATTCTTGAGCTCTTAGCATTGGGTTGTGTTGGTTGCCAATTTCATCGTGCTGAAAGTCGCGGAAGCTTCTGGTTTTCCAACGGGGACCATGTCGAAAACGTAAGCGCAACGAGCTCTATGACTTATTGTCACTGCCCTAAAGGATTTATATATCAGGTTTCAGTAATCTCATAGCCTTAATATGGTATATTTTTCATTTGTTGTGTGCTTTTTATAGGCTCCATATGGTCCTCCCTTTGCTCTAATCCAAGGAACTCTTGAAGCTCATGGAATCGTATTCGAGGAGAATCCCAAGGAATACTGTCCAACCATTAGAAGAGGATCAGTTGCTTGGGTTGATTCCGGCCCGGAATTCTTTATCAGCCTGGCCAACCACGACGAGTGGCGTAAGGCACACACCGTGTTCGGATCTGTTCTTCCAGAAGACATGGAAATCGTAGAGAAAATAGCTCAGCTTCCAACAAAATCGGAGGTTTGGCAAAACGTAGATGTCTCTGTTTTGGAAAAGCCTATTCCTTTGCAGTTAAAAGGAATGAAGACAAATCTATAGACCATGAGTTTGGTCACAGTCCTTTGTCATTTTGGCCACTTGGGTCCATAATATGGGAGTTTTGAATAAAGAATGTGGGTCAAAGTTGTTCTAAAAGGTGCTTACAATCAAACCACTTCTACTAACATATATAACTTGTTTCAAAAAATGCGATAATAGATTATTGAAGAGATGAAGAATACGAACCCGAGCAAACCCGTTCTTGGTTATTGAGCTACTTTCCCTTTATTAAGGAGAAAAATACACGAGACCCGTCTTCACACACACACCAACCCTCGCTCTATGAGAAGTATAAACGAGTTCATAATTTTATTTTCATCCAAATATCCTCGAGAGGAACATATGGCTCCGCTGCCTAGAACCACTAAGGGCAGCCCCATCCTCCACCACCAGGGGTTAAAATCTGAAGAATCTCCCCAGCTTTCACAGTTACAGTATTCTTGCCACCGAGATAGACTCTTCTTTTATCCTTTTTTACCAGAAAATTAGCCCCACGAGCACCGTCTTTTCCTCCGTTCAAGCCTCTCGGCGCATGGACACGTCTCTCTGAAAGTATACTCACCACCACTGGTTGCTTGAACTCGATCTCCCTAACGAGCCCGTCACCCCCTTTGTAGACTCCACTCCCTCCACTGTTCTCTCTGAGTGCAAATGTATGTAAAAGAACAGGATATCGCTGCTCGAATATCTCGGGATCAGTCATTCGAGTATTAGTCATATGGCATTGAACTCCACTAGTTCCATGCCAAGAAGGACCAGCTCCACTTCCCCCGCCAATTGTTTCGTAGTATCCAAATGTAGAGTCACCAAATGTAAGATTGTTCATACAACCTTGGGAACAGGCACATGCCTGAAATGCTGTGAGTATGACATCGGTTATCCGCTGAGAAGTAAGAACATTCCCTCCTACAATGGCAGCCTTCTCGCTTGGGGAAAGGAACGAGCCTGGTGGAATATATATCTTGACAGGAGCCAAGCAGCCCTGGTTGAGAGGAATATCGACATCGACCATGCAGCGAAGGCAGTATATAACCGCTGCTGCTGTTACTGCTTCTGGGGCGTTCCAGTTGCCATATACTTCGGGACTCGTCCCACTAAAATCGAAATTGGCTTCGCCTTTACGAGGATCAATCGTGAGTTTCAAATGAATTACAGAACCATCATCCATGTAATCCTCTTCTTCGATTGTAATGGAGCTTCCCTCCGCAGATCCAGCTGAATTAGATGAAACTCTAGAGGCCACAGATTTCAGCATTTCTCTTACTGCCCCTTCTGCATTAAGCTGTACGTATGTCATATAAGCCTGAACAGTATTTAAACCATATTGTGCAATAAGCTCTTTGATTAGTGAAATCCCTCTGTGATTTGCAGCAACTTGTGCATGAAGATCAGATAAATTATCATGGAGTCTACGAGTTCCTGGGATGACACCTTCATCAGAATTAGGGAACTGCAGGAGCTTGATAATTCCTTCTTCTTGAAAAATTCCCTTTTCGACAAGCTTGAATGCTTTTATTGCAGCTCCTTCTTCCCAGATGGATTTTGAAAATGGTGGCATGCTTCCAGGAGTTATGCCCCCAATCTCGGCGTGGTGCCCTCTACTTGCGACGAAAAAAATCAATTTTCCATTATCAAACACGGGCGTGATGACTGTTATATCAGGAAGATGGCTACCTCCAGCACATGGGTGGTTGGTGACCAATACATCTCCCTCGTTCAAATTGTCGCCCCAGTAATCGATTTGCCACCGAACGGTACTCGACATTGCTCCTAGGTGGACAGGGACATGGGGAGCATTGGCAACTAATCCTCCATCAGGACCAAAGAGGGCACAAGAGAAATCCAGGCGTTCCTTGATGTTTGTTGATATAGAAGTTCTCTGTAATGTCCTTCCCATCTGTTCAGCTATACCCATAAACCGGTGGTTGAAGATCGATAGTTGGACGACATCTGCAACCTTTTCTGATACTTTTTCCGTGCAAACGGCGGAATCTATTTCAACTTTGATGTTTCCAAATTTGGTTATCGTAGCTTTGCAGCTAGGATCGACGATTACGGTACTATTTCCGTTCATAATGATAGCAGGCCCTGAGATGACATGACCAAATCCTAGATTGTCAAGCTTGAACAAAGGTGTATCCTGCCATCCATTTCCAAAGTAGACCCTGTAGTGACCTTCAATTTTAGGGTCACCTGCAAGTCCTTCAAAAGCCCGTGGCTTCAATACATTTGTGACTCCGATACCACGAACTCTTATATCACATATGAGAATATTCCTATTCTGCAATTTAAATCCATACTCTTGTTGGAAAAGCTTCTCGAACACAGCTGCAAAGTCGAATCCTACTCCATTATCCGCTTTTTGGCTCCTTACCATGATGGCAGTGTCTGTACCTTCATATCTCAGATTCAAATATGTTTCAGTTTTAATGCTTCCCTCGCTGAATCCTTGTCCCTGCAGCTTTTGCTTTACTTGCTTAAGTAAACTTGCCTCTCTTCGAGTGACTTCCTGGATAGACTCCGAACAATACACGGCCGAGTACGGCTCCTGCTCTTCTTCAACAACATCCGCCAGTCCCATACCATAAGCACTTAAGATCCCACAAAATCTATGAATAAATATCTCTTTCATACCTAATAGCCTGGCAATGGCACATGCATGTTGAGGTCCAGCACCGCCAAAGCAAGCAAGAGCATGGTTTTTTGTCTCATGGCCCTTCATCTCAGTCAATTGTCGGATTGGACGGCACATAGTTTCATTTGCAACATTTATAAAACCCAGAGCAATCTCCTCGATTGTCATAGGCTTTGAGGATGGATCCTGGATTTTTCTGTAGGAATTAATTTCAGTTGCAAGCTTCTCAAACTCTCCTCTCGTGGCTTCGATATCTAGAGGCTGATCCTCGTTGGGACCAAATATGGATGGGAAGAAATCAGGGATAACAAAACCTAAAACCAGATTTGCATCAGTAACAGCCAGCTCACCTCCTTTTCTGTAACAAACCGGACCAGGGTGTGCACCTACTGATTCTGGTCCAACGCGGAAAGCTCCAAATTGAAATTTCAACTTTGAGCCACCACCAGCTGCCACCGTGTTGATGTCGAGTTGAGGAGCTTGAATTATTGCACCAGCGATCTGGGTTTCGAGGACCTGTTCATAACTTCCAGCGTAACGGCTGACATCAGTTGATGTACCACCCATGTCAAACCCAATGAGAGGCTTCCTGGTCTCAAGATCAAAAAGTGTTTGTGAGTAACCAACAACTCCACCAGCAGGACCAGATAAAACTGCCTTGTGGCCTGAAAACCTATTTTCTGGTGCAAGTCCTCCATCTGATTGCATAAATAGCACATTCACCTTCCCACTGCTCTCATCAAATTTGGACATGAATCCAGATAAGTACTCTTTGATGACTGGCGTCAAGTATGCATCCACACTGGCTGTAAGGCCACGTGGAACAGCTCGAACCATAGGGGTCAAAGCTGAGGACAAAGAAACATGTTTAAAGCCCATACTCCGAGCTAATTTCTCCAGAGCCAATTCATGTTGTGGGTAAGTGTATGAATGCATTAAGACAACTGCTAAACAGCTGATGCCCCTTTGCAGGAGATCCTTCAGTAATGGCTTCAAAGCTTCTTCATTGAGAGTCTTCACAATGTGAATAAGCTCACCAGAAACTCCTTTCACATATGAAGTAGAAGAATCTTGATTATCATCCCCCTTGCCATGAACAAGTTCGACTCGCTCATCTACTTCTATGACATCCTCATAAAGATTTGATGGTTTTGAGACAGTTAGGTCAAATATGTTCGGGCGGGCCTGGTTGCCAATTTGAAGCAAATCTCTAAAACCTTTAGTAACACAAAGAGCAATCCTTTCTCCCCTTCTCTCTAGAAGTGCATTAGTTGCCACAGTTGTTCCCATCCGTATCCACTCAATGTTTTGAGTGGGGATTTTTGACGTCCTTGGAATTTTCTTCCCACCATATTCTTCAAGAATCCTCCGAATTCCTTCAACTGGAGCATCATCATAATTCGATGGATCAACCGATAAAAGTTTTATAACTTTACCATCTGGACGACCAGGAATTTCAGCGTAGACATCAGTGAATGTGCCACCTCTATCAATACAAAATCGAAGTTTGTCTTCATTACTACTTCCCATTGATGATGCCTGAAGACAGAAACAACATTACTGAGAGACGTGTTCGTCATTCAATCTCGTCAAGTGAAAATGCATTTCAACAACTCAGAGATGAGCATCGGAAGACACTTGATTTAGTTATCGATTATGAAAGTTAAAGTAACACAACATATTGCCATGCAATCGGTAGAACAACTAATAAATACCAATCAGAGTCATTTAGTTCACTCAACCAGCGTATCTGCCAATCTTCCAAATGCATCCAGTTATGAAAGATCAAATAAGAATCAAAATCAAAGTAAAAAGAAAGCACAACATCACAACAAGAAATCGAGGAGTTTCAACTCCGCATTGATCAACACACACACACACAAAAGAAAGCGAGAAAGCCTAATCCTAACAAAAATATACTCGAATTCAAAGAATACAAGTTCGAGAAACCAACCGCTTCGACTCCGATCTGACACCGGCCGCAGTTTGACCACCTCAGCGCCGCGCGGTGTTAGGCGGGCTTTTATATCAAACTCGCGGGCTGCGGCCTGAAGGAGACGCGCCGATTGACCGAACACGCACCGTGGGGGCTCGTCGTCGCTGCTCGAGGCGGGGAAGAAGGAAGAAGGCTGAACAGGGGGAGTGCTGGGCCTGCTTCAAGAAAAGAGGGAGAGCGAAAAGGAGGAAGAGAGGCTTCACGAAGATAAACGAAGATGACGATGAAGCCGCTGTGATCTAAATCCAATTGGTCAAAGCCTTTAAATATTTTAAATATTTAATTCTTTAAGCTGTAATGTGAAGGAATCGATCTTTTAATGTTAAATATAAAAATTAGCTAAAATCAATATAAATACTTTTTTTTAAACCTTCCTTATTATCTCAAAAATACAGCTAAATCTTTTTTTTTTTTAAATCTGTATAATTATTATTAAATTTTCAAAAATGTTAAAAAAAAAATTATTATCTTTAGTTACCGATAGAAACCGTTAAAAGAACCCAATAATTTAAAAAATATCTTTGAAGTCAGTTTGAAAGTACCCTTTAATTTTAAAAAAATTATACGGATACCTTTTTATTTTTTTTTTTTAATCTATCTTTAGACTTTTTAAAAATCTTTTTACTTTTTTAAATCTATTTTAAACTTTTTAAAAATTTCTTTGAATTCTTTTAAACAATTAAAAAATACATTTATAGTAAGTCTCACGTTTCAAAAATACTCATAATAGTATTAAAACCTTTTATAGACAATCTATAAAGTGTAGATATACGGTTTTATATATATATGGTAATAATTTTTTTGAACTTCTTTAATGATATGTTTAAAATTTTATGGTTATTTTATAAATATAGTACTAATAAATATATATAAATTTTTAATGATAAATAATTAGTTTAATAATCAAATTGAAGAAATAATCATGCCGGTTATATTTCAAATTTTTTGTATATGATAGAATAAATTACTTTAAATTAATAAAAATAAATAAATTTTATAATTTTTAACAAATTAGAAAGAGAGATTTAGTTTATTAAATAGTTGTACACCTCTATAATCTTATAAATTCAATCCCTTCCCCCTTGTTTGGCTCTGTTCTAGAAATGCCCTAAAAATTCACCGATTCAATTCCCCGCTGCCGCCCTACGCCATGGCGATTCACCTTAATCCGTCAATGTTTCCAAGATCGCTTACATCTGACATGATCCGACCACCAGAAAATCTCCGACGAGTTTGTGGACGTCCTAAAGCGTTTCCAGTCGCCAAGAGTGGCTCGAAGATCGCCGATCTTAGCGACGATCGTTCGACAGCAATTGGCATGGACGGTGGAAACTTGGTTGAAATCATTGCTCCTCTGGCAAAATCCACTGAAGAAGAGAGTGTTTAGAAACCTAACCTTGAGATTGAGTTGCGGAATCACACCGGCGCGGATGAGATTGACGAGAACGTCCTGCTCCTTCTGGCCGGAGGTGTCGTTCCTCATAGAGTACCATTTATGGAAGAGCGCTATGGTTCTGTTGTTGGATCGAATGAAATAAAAGCCGGTGTTGATCGGATTTGATGCAGACCAGGGATTTCCGTTGAAGTGATCCGTGCTGATTTGAAGATCCTCTGTTTCGTCTTTGCTTAGCCTTGAAAATGGGTTCCTCACCCACATTACATCCGTATCCTGTTCAATAATAATAAATAAATAATAATAATAATGTGTGAATATTATTTTCATTTTCATTCCTATATATACTTTTTAAAATGGTTCATTTATATTTTTTCACATTACAATTTTTCGAAAGGTGGCCATAATGTTGTATTAATAAGTTTAATAATCATCTTTTTAAGAGAAAAAATAAATAAATAAAGAGACAAAGACAAGGTGCTAAAGTAGTATTTAGAAAGCTAATAATAACAATAATAAGTTTAAAATGCCTCCAATTTATGTTTATTTCTTCCATTTAAAAAATTAATTAAAATGTTTAAATTTATCACGACTAAAAAAATTGGTATAATTGTCGGGAAGTATGTTTCAATCTAATAAAAATAAGTATCTAAGCTATTAATTTTGTGTCGATTAGGTTTGTGTCATGAAATTTTGTAATAACCTAATAAATTTAATTTTTTTTAAAAGAATTAATTAATTTATTAGATATAAATTTAAAATTTAAAGTTTGTGTCGGAGTAAATTGTGGATTTTAATTTTTGTATTTAATACTTGTAAATCTTATTTAAAATTTTAGAGTTATGAAATTGGAAGTTTAAAGATTAAATCTGTATTAAAATCCAAAACATTGGTTTATTATTTGAAATCCATTACTTATGGTATTATTTTTGTTATACCCCTTGATAACGGAAACAAACAAATACCAAATGCATAGCTTACGCACCAAAATTTGATAAAATCAAGGAGTAAAATCCTTTGTTGTATGTAAACTTTTCGTCTAAAATCCAAATTGGACTAAAAGAAATCAGAGTTTCAAAAATTATGAAATGAATGCTAAAGAGGAAATTGATGAGATTTGGTTCTGTGATAAAAACAACCGATTCATGGTTAATATTTTGAAAAGATAATTTAAATTAATCAGCACTAGTTTGTTCAAAGAATCAGCTGGATTTTGAAAATTCTACTCCAAAACAAGGACAAAATCGCGAGTAATTTGATTCCGCGGTTTATACACAGGCTCGAAGTGATGATATCGTCGATCGGTCGATTAAAGCTATTCGATACGATCTAAATCAACGTTTAACGATAATCTACCAGAGAAGAAGAAGAAGGTGAAGAAGAAATTAAAGAGGACGGATTGTTTACCGTGAAAATGAAACTGTAACCGCGCTTGAGAACGTCGAGAAGAAACAAAGTTCTTCTCCACATCATTTTGTTGAATTCATCGGACATGTAAAGCTTCTCTCCGCCGAAATCGACTCCTTCCGTCTCCAATTTGAAGCAATTCAGCCGCTGAAATCTGCAGCGATCGTAAGACGTTTGATCGACAGCGACGAGAAGAAGATGATCGAGCAATCGTCGAGTATCTTCTCCCATCCAAAAGCTACTGAGAAACACATCGAGCATCGTAGTATCGTCTTTAACGCCTTGATCGGCATACGCCTTGTTTATCACCGCGATTACGACAGTCTTGTTCGCCATCGCCGCCTTCTCCAGTGCAAAATCAAGTTCATCTCGTGAATCGTCCACGGAATGGAGTAATTCAACCTGCAAATTGAGAAATCATCGACGATCGTAATTGATATCGAATCCGAAGGTAATCGAGAGAGATCAGAGAGCGTACTGAATTGGAGCGATAGCATTGGGGGAAAAAAACGAGAGGATTCATGGAGGAAGAAGGACCAGAGACAATGAGAAGAAAGGAAGCGATCATGAACAGCAACAGAAATCCATAAGTTATGAGAGGAGGTTTCTTCGGCGGGAAATCCATAGCTTTTTTCTCTCTCTCTCTCTGTTTCGGTTTAATTTCTCGTCTCTTATTGAGAGACTCAGAGTCTCTTCATAAGATCCTTCGTTGTTGAGCTTTAGGTGAACATAAAGTCAACCAAATATAGTTTCGTTAATAATGCTTATTAAATTACTAATTTTTATTTTCTTTTTATACTCATTTTTAAATTTGTTTTTTTTTAATATTAAATTACTATAAGTGCTTATTGTGTTTCGAGTTGTATTTCCAAGAAGCCTCTAGCTATTATCCACGGGCAGCTCACCAGATTTTTCTATTAGCCTCTCGAGAGCCATCTCTCTCTACCTTCCCACTCTGTAGAAATGGGATATTCATGTGAAGTAGGTGTCCAAATTATCGAGTATCAGTGTGTAACGGCCCAGATCCACTGCTAGAAGTGTTAGAAGTGCTTATATTAAATTACTAGAAGTGTTTATTGTGCTTGGGGTTGTATTCCCAAGAAGCCTTTAGCTCACCTGATTCTTCTATTAGCCTCTCGGGAGCCTTCTCTCTCTGCCTTCCCACTCCAGAAATGGGATATTCATGTGAAGTAGGTGTCCAAATTATCGAGTAATCAGTGTGTAATGGCCCAGATTCACTGCTCGTAGATATTGTTTTCTTGAGGCTTTCCCTTCTAGACTTCCCTTCGAGGCTTTAAAACACATCTACTAGGAGAAGTTTTCCATACCCTCCCCAATTGATGTGCGATATCACATAGTGATACAAAAATAGATGAATAGTCTCGGCTGCTAATTTCCTACACAAGCACGACAAAAAAGACGGAAAGGACCCGTGGAAATGTCTTCATTTTTTAAATTTCCAAACCTCATCAACTTATTTTCAAATTATAGAGAATAATTTTTTTTTTTATAAAATATAAATAATAGGACTCAATAGAAATATTTAAATTTCAATTTTATTTAAAATCCCAACTAATATATATATATATATTCACCCACAAAGTTGAAAAGCAGAAAATTTTAATCTATCGTTGAAGGGAAATTATTCCATGTGACGGTCACATTTTGACAATCCCCTGAATTTTATTTATTTTATTTTATTTATTTTGAGATGAGATTATCTTACGCAAGCTATTTGCAATGGGGGAGGAGTCATTCCGACGTGTCGTCCGCACAAAGCCTTCCGAATCCCAATGCAGAATTATCTTTTTCCTAGCAGGCAACTTTAAATCTTCAGTCTCAAAAGTCTTCACAGTTTCGTATTCTCAAAGCCAAAACGACATCAAAATTCAAGGGTGAAACATTAATAATTCTAGCAGTCAACTTTGTAAAGATTTAAAAATAATATAATAAATCAGTACGATATACAATATCCTATTTCGAAATAATGAGTCATTCATTTTACTCAAAGGATGAGTTGACTATTTAGATAGGATTATACCCTCGAAAAGACATTAAATTCTATAACATGATGAAAATCATTAAAAAAGCCAACAAAAGAGAAAGAGATTCGATAGCCAGATGCCAATGAAACTCGCTAAATTTTGTCAAAACTACAAATACGATCTCTTTAAACGTCGAGACTTAAAAACCAATGACTACAACATATCTCCTCAACTAAGGCATCGCTCGTTCAAATCTCCCACAACCAAAATAAACACAACCGTTAAAATACAATATTCTATCTCCCAATAACGAGTCATTCACTTTACTCAAAGTATGAGTTGACTATTTAATAGGATTATACCCTTAAAAAGATATTAAATTCCAAGAGGATGGAAATCATTAAAAAAATGGCCAACAAAAGGGCAAGAGATTCGACAGGTAGATGCCAATGAAACTCGTTAAATTTTATCAAAACTAGTAATGCAATCTCTTTAGACATCGAGACAAGAAAGTACAATAGGAGAAACCAATAACTAAAGCATATCCCCTCAACCAAGACATCGCTCGTTCAAATCTCCCGAGAAACACAACCTTTAAAATAGACCCTATAAAGATCATAGAAGTTGTAACATACAAAATAGTTTAATTAGAAGTGATATAGGAAGTTGAATTAATGAGAGAGAGAGGAGGGAGGCTTAAACATTCTCAGAGAAAATTGCAGGTTGGATGTTTTCTCTTTGGCCTTTTGGGTTTTGGAGGTTGAAGAACCACCTTGACTGCAGCATCAAACACAGCCTTTACATTCTGCATTTCAAGAACAAGGTTCACTTAGCTTGTTCCAAAAAGCTCCTTCATGCAGTCATGCACAATAAAAGTGGTCTTGTTGGCAGGGATATGGTGTTATAAAAAGATTATAGCTAAAATCTTGTTTTACTTATTGAATGGATCAAAAACCCGACAGATTATCTAAACCAGACCAACTATTTTTTGATCTTGAACTTTAGAAAATCGAACTAGCTAATACGTATAGTTCAACCAACTGAACTGGTTTGGTTAGTTTCGTAGACTTCTTCGACTTCGACTTACACCCTTAGTTCTTGATTTTAGCACTTCCCAACAGTTCCAATGATAGCTGAACCAAGTTCTTTAATGTTTGTGCTTCTACATTAAGAGGTAATAATCACTAACCTGTTGTGTCTTTGAACTGCACTCAATGAATGCCACTGCTCCAATAAGCTTCTTTAGCTCCTCGCCCTGAAACAAAGATATTTTTGTACATTTCCTTTCCATAAAAACTTGGAATGGCAGAGAGAAAGCAATACATTCAATGACAGCGCAGTGTGAAAACCGACACTGCGTAAACGTCAAATGAGGACTAGCAGAAGCGAACACGAGATTCGAAAGGAAAATGAAATAGCTCCAAGTATTGACCTGTTTCGTCGATATTGTACATGCCCCAGGATAGTCCAAGAGGAATTGTTCATTGTCTCTCAGATCTGCCATCCCAAGTAACAGCATACGACTTTCAATCAGAACAATACCACAAACACAAAGAACAGATTTGTGGGGTAAGGGTGAGTGGGGGGCGAGTAGGAGCTTCAAGAATTATCTTCCCCTATAAATTACAGAACAACGAGAGATACACATTTTAGAGACACAAACAGGCATCATTTTACATAATACGAATATATTTATATCGTGTGGGGATCTAGTTTAATGTATCGACTCGTATGCAGAAGTTGTCGATCAAAAAGTTGATTTCTGATTACATGACATTGAAACAAACTTTTTTAAACGATCGAGTCCCGGGAAAGTTCAAGAGATATTATTCCATTTGTGGACGTGTGTTCTTATACCAGCCACAAAAACAACCATCAGAAAAATTATGAGAATTTTACTTAAGAATGAAGGTATTGATAATTCAGGCAATGGAATTAAAGTTAAAGAAGAAAGGCACCTAGTTTGGTCCCTACAAGAATAATGGGCACTGATGGGGCATAATGCCTCAACTCTGGGATCCACTGCTCCAAAAGAAAAGGACATGAAGAAGAATCTAAATACCATAAGATTGAACCAAAATAATAAGCATTACAAAAATTGTACAGGAAGTGAACTTACTTTCTTTGATATATTTTCAAAGCTGGCCCTACTTATGAGCGAAAAGGCAAGAAGGAAAACATCAGCTCCTCTGTAGCTCAAAGGTCTTAGCCTGCTATAATCTTCTTGACCTGTAAAGGGATCCTTTTATAAAATTCATCCACCACTTTAAAATGGAATTTAGTGGGAATATCTTTTCATTGAAGATTGGAATACCCATTTTAAAATGAAATTTGAAGCCATAATAGTCTATTTGCTGTCCGCTTTGACCCGTCACGTATCGTCGTCAGCCTCATGGTTCTAAAATGCGTTTGCAAGGGAGAGGTCTCCACACCCTTATAAGGAATGTTTCGTTCCCCTCTCGAACTGATGTGGGATCTCACAATCCACCCCCCTTGGTAGTCTAGTGTCCTCGCTGGTACACCACCCAATGTCTGGCTCTGATACCATTTGTAACAGCCCAAGCCCAAGTTCACCTCTAGCCGATATTGTCTTTTTTGGACTTTCCCTTCTAGACTTCTCCTCAAGGTTTTATAACGCATCTGCTATGGAGAGGGTATAGCCCTACTCCAACCAGTGCTTCGCACCATCCGGTATCTAGCCTTGTTACCATTTGTAATAGCCAAAACCCACCGCTAGCAGATATTGTCCACTTTAGCCCATTACGTATCGCCATCGGCCTCACGATTTTAAAACATGTCTGCTAGGGAGAGGTTTCCACACCCTTATGAGAAATGTTTCGTTCCCCTCTTCAACCGATGTGGAATCTCACTACTTGATAAAACTTGTTCAGACATTCATATCCTGCAGCTATTGATCACACATAAAGTTTGTTTCTACACCAAGAAAACTTGAACGATAATATATTAAAATCTGTTGGTATAACTACCAATATAGTCCGATGGTGATTATAGTTTGCGTCTAGTTTCAATTTGATCCTATGATCTTAAAGGCTTCCCTTGTCCTGTATTTTGGTTAAATCTCCTAGAACATCACTCCACTTCCCAGCTGTTAAGGTTTTCATACGTCATTGGAAGTGGCAAGTAGAGGCAATTAGCTTTAAGCTTACACATGAAAGTATAGAAATCTCAGAAAAGAAAATCCAACAATTTAACAACAAAACTGGATAAATGAAGCATGAGTATCAGAAGCAGAGGAAAAATAAATTACCCGCAGTGTCCCAGAGACCTAAATTCACAGATTGGCCATTAACCAAAACATTGGCGCTGAAATTGTCGAAAACAGTAGGAACATAATCCTGCCAAAGCAAAACAGACCATCATGAAACCGAGAATTTCTTCATTGAAAGCAACAAAATCGCAATTGCAGATAAGCCATGTAATCCAAGAAAACAACCGAAAATAGCAAAATCAAGAGTACGAATCAAACAGAACATGAGAGAAACAAGAGGAGTTCATACAGTCGGAAAAGTGTTGCTAGTGTAAGAAATGAGAAGGCAAGTCTTCCCAACGGCGCCATCTCCAACCATCACGCACTTAATAAACTTCGTTGCCGCCGTCTGTGCACTTGCCGAAGCAGTGGCGGCGCCGCCGGCCATGGTCGACTGTTTTTTGGATGGAATCTGAAGAAAGTACAGAAAATCTAGACTGAAACCTTAGAATCCGTTGCTTTTTTCTTCTCTTCCTTCAAGTTTATGGGGATTGGAAGAAGAAGCGGAGGAAGAGGAGAAATTTGAGAGGAAAAAGTGAGAGGAAGGTTTGAAAAAAGGCTATGGCGAAGAAAAAGAAGGATTGATTGGTGAAATTGGGTTGAAATTGAGGTGTCAGAGAGGGGAAAAGGGGAAACAGAAGGCCCCCCACAGCGAGAAAGATGAATCATCGCATGGGAATCAAAGAGCATCAATTCTGGAAGGAATTGAACGAGAGATCTTTGGAGAGTGGCCTTCTTTTCTTCCAGGTCCCATGCAGATACGCGCTTCTCGCTATTTATTCAAAAATTAAAAAATTAAAAACAAAAAATCAATCTTTCGATCCCTTTCCATAAAATATAATAAAATTCGTTGGAGGATGAAAATCACTATTGGCTAATTTAGGAAATGATCATGCGATTGTGGAGAGTCAATAACTCTCACTTATTAAAAAAAGAAAAAAAAAACTTTTAAATTTCTAAAATAATTTTAAAAATACTTTTACCATTAATTTTTTTAATATTTTGTTTATTAACGTCACAAAATTTTATTAATACCCACTTTTAAAAATTTTTAAAAATACCTATAAAAATTTTATTTTTAACTTTTTTATTATTATTATTTAAAAAAGTTATACTAGGGATAATAGTAATAATAAAAAGAAAAATAAATACTAACTTAAAAGAAATTGAAAATTGAATAAATAAATAACTATTCGTCACTACCGCCGGAAAGCTCGTTAGGGTTTTCTATTTCTTTTATTATTTTTATTATTTTTTTAATTTTATTTTTAATCTTTCTTTCAAAATGAATCTGTGAATTTCACTGTGTTGGCTCTGTCCCTCTGCGTTGCCTCCGGAAGGACGTAGTTTAATTCTTGCCTTTTTTTTTTTTCCTTCAATGGATGAAAAGAAGTGAAACCAAGGAATTGCATAGAAACTTGTCGTTCAATGAGCTGGTAACGTATTGATTTCTATTCAATCATTAATGCAATAGATAAATTTTAAGGCATCGGTATAAACCTGTGGAATTGAATATCTTGATCTTGCGTAATCAACCTTATATTATTCAATCAGTTTCGTTTCGGTGCAGCGAAATGCAATCCAAGATTGTTCATACTGTTTTTGAGCTTTAAGCTTCTTGATACTGGAAATGGCATTATTCAGAGCTAGGGCGTTCTTATATAAAAGCTTTTCGACTTTTGCTACAAATACTACTCAAATTTGCGTAGTTGGGAGTGGACCTGCTGGGTTTTACACTGCTGAGAAGGCGAGTTCCTTTTTTTTTTTTTTTTTTAACTATGTTGTGGATTATATTAATATATTGGCATTGATTTGAATAGCATGAGTTTATTATGTGTTTAATTTACTTCGAATTATGGAGAGTAATCGAGAAAATGGGCGTGTCTGGAAAATTGATCAAATTGATTGTTTATTTCTGAATTGCATCAATAGTTGTTGAAGGCGCTTCCCAATGCTCAAGTTGATATCATTGATCGTTTGCCAACTCCTTTTGGTTTAGTGCGCTCTGGTGTGGCACCTGATCACCCTGAAACAAAGGTGAGAAGCTTGCTTATTATTTCTTCTCTCTGCTGTCTAGATTTGAAAGTGTAGCATAAATTGTATTTGCTAGGGAAGATAGTGTTGAGTTGATTTATAAGATATTGGGAAACCACTTCAGCTGTGAGATCCCACATCAGTTGGAGAGGGGAACGAATAATTTTTTATAAGGGTGTGGAAACATCTCCCTAACAGTGTGGAAACCTCTCCCCAGCAGACGCATTTTAAAGACCTTGAGGGCAAGCCTAGAAGGGAAAGTTCAAAGATGACAATATCTGCTAGTAGTAGGTTTGGACGGTGAGAAATGGTATCAGAGCTAGACACCGGGCGGTGTGCCAACTAGAACGCTGAGTTGGGGGTGGACACTTGGCAGTTTGCCAGTGAGGACGTTGGGTCCCGAAGGGGGTGGACACCGGACGGTGTGCCAGTGAGGATGCTGGGCCCCGAAGAGGAGTGGATTGTGAGATCTCGCATCAGTTGGAGAGGGGAACAAAACATTTTTATAAGGGTGTGAAAACTTCTCCCTAGCAGACGCGTTTCAAAAACCTTGAGGGCAAGTCCAGAACGGAAAGCCCAAAGAGCACAATATCCACTAGCGGTGGGCTGATACATAAGCTTTCAAAATTCCTTCTATACGTTTTTCTTGTTCTGTTTTGTTTATGCAGGATGTAACTTCAGTTGGAATTGGTAGGTACTTACCTCATGATATTTGAGCTTGCATGTTTGGCAGTTGGTGCTAGCTGCGGACGTATTGTTCACCGAAATATGAACATTTGTAATAGAAAGTTTTAGGAAATTTGCAAAGCGTAAACTAATCACGGCCCCACTAACATTCATTTTACTTGTTTTGAAAAAAGACTTTGAAAATACTTCTCCTACTTGAGCTCAGTTTATTCAAATCTTGCAACAGATTGTGGTCAATCAATTTACGCGGGTTGCACAGCATCAAAGGTGTTCATTCTTTGGTAATATCAAGCTTGGATCTTCCATTTCATTGTTGGATCTGCGCGAGCTGTATCATGCGGTTAGTTAGGCTTTAGACACGACGTTGTCTTGCTACCAGCAGCGTATTTCTTGTTTTCTCAATGGTTATTGTTACTTTATTAGGTTGTCCTAGCATATGGAGCAGAAAGTGACAGAACTCTCAAGATTCATGGAGAAGTAAGTTCAGCTAAAACTGTACTAGAATTTGCACTTCTAGTTTACTGCCACCGGGTGGATTGCTTCAGCATTGTTCATACTGCCTAGCTTTAAAAAATTTCAATCGTAGTGAATGCTTTTTTTTACTCTCTTTTCTGAATCATTGACAGTACTGCAACTCTAATTCACAAGTCTTTTAGTTCAATACATTGACTTTTGATGTCATATCCATCTATAGGATTTGTCTGGCATACATTCAGCCAGAGAATTTGTTTGGTGGTACAATGGGCACCCAGATTGCAGAAACCTAAATCCTGATGTAAAGGCCACTGATACAGCTGTAATCCTTGGCCAGGTAACTACTTCAGGCCATTCTATTCTAAATTCATATGAATAAAAGGTTTTGTCAAGAAATTTCTGGCATTTACCATGATGTGGGAAGAAACAAGAAGCTTTCAAGATAGGTCAAACAACGATTGAAATTTCTATTACATCCAGGGAAATGTGGCTCTAGATGTTGCACGCATCCTTTTACGGCCACCACCAGAATTGGCAACCACAGAAATTGCTAGTCATGCATTGGAGGCTTTGCAGGAGAGCGCTATAAGGTTCGTTTTTTTGAGTTCGTCATAGCATTAAGATTAAAGCTATTGTCTTCTTATTTTAATTCGTGTAGGAAAGTGTTTTTGGTTGGAAGACGTGGACCAGTTCAAGCAGCTTGTACAGCTAAAGAGCTACGTGAAGTCCTAGGTATTCCTCAATCCTCAACCTCCTTAAAATTGACTTCAATGTTCTAGAAATGTCCTTGTACCTTGTCATTGAGATGAGAATTAGTTCTAAGTAGAAAATTATTTTTTATTTTATAAAGTTTAACCTGTGTTTGAGTTACTCATATCTCTATAATGTTGTGGTGACTACTCTCTACTTTCTTCATATGTTTGTGCGTGTAATATTACTATATTGTAAAACGAACAGTGATATAGACGAGAGGACTATGGAGTCTATCGGCTTAATCTGTATACTTTTTGCTTGATTATGCTACAAAAGAGTTCTCATACCTTTTGATTCTTGCATTTTGTGTTCAAACCATAACCGATGATGTCACTAGTTGTTGAATTTCATCACTGCAGGTATTAAAAACTTGCACATTCACATACATGAAGCTGATCTTGTCAAGAGCCCAACAGATGAGGTATAGTTCAACAGAAGTTATCTCTACATTAACTATTGAGAAGCTCTGGTGACCGTTTAAAAAGAAATGTAAATAGTCTTTTAGTTCTTTATCTCTTAGGTCTCAGTGCTTAATAGTGATCCTGAAATTTGAGATTTTCCCCAATCGCACTTTCAAATAGACATTCTGTTGTCTTATCAACATCATCCTTGTGTTAATACTATCATTTGAAAAGGAAGAGGTGAAAAACAGTCGAATACAGAGGAGAGTTTATGAGTTGCTTGCTAAGGCTGCTGCTTCTGGACCTCCCCATTCTGGCGCAGGTCGACGTGAACTGCATTTTGTTTTCTTCCGCAAACCAGAAAAGTTTCTAAGTTCAGTAGACAAAAAAGGCCATGTTGGTGGTGTTCGATTTGAGAAGACAGTTCTTGAAGGTAAACTATCTATGTCCTATTTCTTACGTTTCCTAAATAGATACATTCCACGTCTGTAAGTGTGAGATCCCACATCGGTTGGAGAGGAGAACGAAGCATTCCTTGTAATGCTGTGGAAACCTCTCCGTAACAAACGCGTTTTAAAACCTTGAGGGGAAGCCCAGAATGGAAAGCCCAAATGGGACAATATCTGCTAGCGGTGGGTTCGGGTTGTTATAAATGGTATCAAAGCCAGACACCGGGCGGGCTTGGGTTGTTATAAATGGTATCAAAGCCAGACACCGGGTGATATGCTGACAAGGACGCTGGCCCCCAAGGGAGGTGGATTGTGAGATCTCACATCGGTGGGAGAGGAGAACGAAACCTTTCTTATAAGAGTGTGGAAACCTCTCCCTAGCTGACGCGTTTTAAAATTTTGAGGGGAAGCTCAGAAGGGAAAGCCCAAAGAGAACAATATCGCTAGCGGTAGGCTGAACTCATTTAGGAAGATCGGTACTATTGTCATCAAAGTCAAGTGTTATGAAATAGAAATCCAATTTATTTTCGCTCATTATCCTTCATTTTCTCTCATTACTGAAAATTACTTGCATTCCTCCACAATGACATGCATCCTACCCTGTCCTAGTATGTTCTCGTGCGACTAGTTACTTATTCGCTTTTATTCTGTAGGTTCTAGCCCTGGAAAGCAGATTGCTAGAGGTACTGGGGAGTTTGAAGACCTTGAATGCCAGTAATTCCTTCTCAAGTTAAAATTTTCCTTTTCATTTCTTTTTGGCAACAAATTTTACATCAGAAAATATATTTTGGTTTTCATTTCACTAGGTGATATAACTGTTCATCAGAATATTTCTATGAGATGATGAATATTAATTTGTATTTTGTTGTTGTAATAGAATAAGCTCATCTAGTTTGAATTGCTCGAATTTTGTATAGGATGGTGCTAAAGAGCATAGGTTACAAATCAGTGCCCATAGATGGATTACCCTTTGATCATCTGAAAGGTATGAGATTAAGACATCCTCGAGATCTTTCTCTTACCTTATTTATTTCTTAATTTCTTTTCTTACTTGGAGATCTTACATGTCAATGTCATATTCGATTCATTTTTACGATGTACTCGAGAATAATCATACGAAACCATGGATTGAACGTATCCAACAAACTCTTCTCATGTGAGATCCCACGTCGGTTGGGGAGGAGAACGAAACACCCTTTATAAGGGTGTGGAAACCTCCCCCTAGCAGACGCGTTTTAAAGTCTTGAGGGGAAGCCCAAAAGGAAAAGTCCAAAAGGAAAAGTCCAAAGAGGACAATATCTGCTAGCGGTGGGTTTGGGCTGTTACATCTCATGTCTCTATTCATTTATGCACTCAAGCTGCCATGGAAAAACTTGTTCTCTGGTGTTTTCCTTGGCTGATAGTTCCATTTTCAGGAATCGTACCGAACATTAGAGGTCGAGTTGTAAGCAATATGTCTGGAGATTCCATCCAACCTGAGGAAGGATTATATGTATGTGGGTGGTTGAAAAGAGGACCAACTGGAATTATTGCAACAAATCTCTATTGTGCTGAAGAAACCGTGAGTATTTGAATCCTCCTTGAGTAAGCCGTTATACACATTATTTATATGTTTAAAATTTTAACCATAATCATTTGATTCCTTAGGTTGCAAGCATATGTGAAGACCTCGATAAAAGAGCATCGTTGTCTTCCTTTTCTAGCTCACCGAAGCCCGGGAGAGAAGGTCTCATACGAGCATTAGACGATCAAAATGTAAGAGTTATCCCGTTTAGCGCATGGGAAAAAATAGACTCCGCTGAAACGAGGCTTGGGAGTCTAAAGAACAAACCCAGGGAAAAGCTTACCACTTGGGAGGAGCTACTGAAGGTGGCCATGGAATGAGTATCTTCATGAAGCTCGAGGGCCGCCTTCATACCTAGCTATTCCGCTTCTTCGTTTCACTTCTACTCTCGGAACAACCTATTTTATCGCACTCACCCCCGAGCGCAAAGCTATTCGTTTCATATCTTGCTTTCATATCCTAACATTGAACACTCGAATGAGTAGTTTACTTCGCCCGAAATGTTGGTTTGTTTTGCTAGTATGCAGATGGAATCGACTTCCATTGAAGAGGTCAACAATAAAAGAGGCTATACATTATTTTTGGGGAGCTAGAAAAGATGGAAGTAGGTCATTCTTCAGCTGTAAAGACACTTAAACTGAGCTCAAAATCCATTTGGTTTCACTGCAAAGTGTAAATCATCATACCCTTCATCTTCATCCACTTATTTATTCATTTTAGAGAAGAATTTGGCTTGTACAGGTGTCGTCTTTTGATAGGTATATGCATCAAATTATCTCAAACTTGGCCTATGGAGGTTATCCGTTATCTGACATAATTTCTTCCGGGAATTGCATGTTACTGTTTTTGTTTGTTTGTTGCTTCAAGGAATTACATGAAAATTGTATCCTATAATATTACTTGCTTAAATTTAAAATTTGAAAAATAAAGTACAATTGAAAAATGATGAGCCCAAGCCCATTAGGCCCAACTAGGCCCAAGGGAGGTCGAGAAAACATTTGAACTCCTCCGGACTAAGTTGAAGAGCCTGGATGACAACTTAATACGAAAGGAAAGTCTCGAAGCTAACGAGTGTCGACTTACGACACTGTCCTCGAAACTAAGCCGAAGAGCGTGTAATACAAAAGGGAAGTCTCAAAGCTGACCAATGTTGAGTAAGAGGGTCGAAACTTGTCTTTGAGACTAAAAAGAAAAGTCTAGAAAAGTCTCGAAGCTGACCAATAACGAGTTAGATGGTTGAAACCTGACCGAACCGAATGGCTTGATACCTATATTGGATAGCTATAATGTATAAGTAAAAAATCCAACTCTCATTAGAGGTATACCATTTTTGATATGAAATTAGAAACTGAATGGTTCGGGTCGGGTCGGGTCGGAAAACCGATTCACCCTCTCGATACAATTACGTATAAAATGAGATTGATTCTCTTTCTTTCTCATCGGAATTTCCACGCAGCCATTTCAACCGCCCTCCAGTTTCCACCGAGAGGAAGAGCGAGCTTTTCAGCCATGGCTTCCACTTCCAGGGATCCGTCTCCGCCGTACCCCAGTGCTGCTAGAATTTCTGATTCTCCTTGTTTTCCTCAGTACAGTGCTTCCCTGAAATGTAGGTTCTCTCTTATATTCCCCGTCCGCCTGTTCTCATTTTTCGTTATTGTATGATTCGCCATTTGGACGTCTTCCACTGGTGCGCTTGACAATGATTGCGTGCTTTGCATCAATTTTTTCAGTTTGTGTTCTGGATGGTTAAGCTTGCGAATTTGTTGTTGTCGATGATCGTGCAAACTCTAACTCTCTTGGCGATACTCTATGCTCTATTTGTTGATTAATTGGTTAGCCTGATTTAGTTCCATTTCTAGGGATACTATTTCCATCCACTTTAGGTCAATTAATTAAGAGTTAGCAAACTCAATGCATTAGTGATCGGACGACAATCTTAAAGAAAAAAAATAGGGTTTGCCAGGATTTTGAAGCTTTGACTAGGATTTTGATGGCGAAAGATCTTAATCTCCCGTTCCTTAGGGCCAAGTTCTTATTTAAAATTTCAAAGTAGGAATTACTTAGTTGGATGGTTTTTCTGATCCAAAACTTATTTAGTTGTCATTCAACATCAACAATCCAATGCAATTTCATTGTTTGGCTCATTCTTATAGCTGTATTTATAAGATAGTTTTTACTTTTTGGAGATACCTCTGTATTTGTTTTGATTTAGGATTAAGGATAATACCACATATGAAACAGAATAATTTTTAAGAGATGTTTAATGCAGAAGCTTCGAGCTGCAACTTAAGCCAAGGATAAATCTTTTAAACCTCAAGGCCTATGCATACTTTTCCAAAGCTTCAAGACTGTATTTACAGATTGTTTTCAGAAAACATGTATAATTGGTACTGGCTTATAAATCGTGTGTAAAGTGAAATTTAAATTTGAATTCATAAGTGAGTATTATCGTTGTTGATCCTGATAAAGTGAAACTTAATCCTTGATGTATATCAATCATCCAATGAGAAGTTGGTGTTTAGATTACTAATTTTGTAGATTTGGAATTGTATTGTACTTCCTTCAATTTAGAATTTATGTCAGATAACATTTTGAGCTTCTTATGAGAGAATCTCCTTTTCCAAATGCTATAGGTCTTGAAGAACATAGCTCAGAGAGGAGCAAATGTCAAGAACATTTTGATGTTTACAAGGAATGCAAGAAAAAAGAGGTATTTTCTTTTCTTAGTTATCACATGAAATTAGAGTGGAGGAACGTTTTGTTATGTGTGGAACAGTTACTGAAAGCATATGCTCAATATTATGGTAATTTGCGTCTTGGGGTCTGCTCATTTGCTTGTGTTAATGGATAAAGGAAATTTAAATATCCTTATTTCATTTGGACATCATTAGACGACCTACACACAATGTTTGTCATTGAGTGAATCATGTTAATCATGTGCTCAAATATGATTTTGGTCCTTACAGTTTAAAAAGTTTTATTTGGATTTTCCAAGTTTTAGTAATTTATGTATCCTATATTCTATCCTAGTTAAAATCTGTAATGAGAGAGTGACCCAACTCATTTTTTTTTTGTAAGGTTTAGTAAATATAATAATGTTTCATAGGCTGTCATTTACTTGTTTGGTTGGTGTGTAGCATCATGCACCTTTCTTTTTTGTTAGACATAGCTTCTGTTTTTGAAGTTTCTAAATTGAACAAGTTCTGTCTCCTTTGCAGCGGGAAGCTCGATTGGAACGCAACAAGAAACGGTCTTTCTTCTCATGAAGAAATCATCTTCAGGCATATTTCTTGATGTTGAAGTATGTAAGTTTAATATGTTGTGCCGTCTACACACGTTTATAACCTTTTTGTAGCAGTTAGATTTATCTGGTGCCTCGTTGAGCCAATGCCTCATAGACTATTTTGCCCATTTGCTATTGGGCGTTTGTTAATAAAAGATACATCTTCATATTCAATCATCTTGTTCATTGTAGAAATGTAGGAATCTGTAAACATTGATAATTCTCATTTTGATCTAAATGCTCAATTACTAGAGCCTTAAGCTGTTGAGAATTAAGACGGCCTTTTAAGGTATTTGTAATGTTTATTAAAATTGAGGAGTATTCCCACCCTTTTTTAAGAGGGCATTTTTAATTAAAAAAACACAAGGTCTAATTCAGTGAATTAAGATACATTTTTTATATAATTTTTATTTGAGTTTTATTTGGTAGTCTATTGATGAAATATGAGGTTTATTTTGTGACTTAGGAACATATTTCTCTGCGTATGAACCATACATTTAGTGAAAAATTCAGACTTCAAAAGATTTTTAATTCAATAGATGCATAGCTTTCCAATCAGATTACTTGTATACATTTATAATAGTTAGTATGACATGTCCATTTTGAGCCTAAACTCTCCTTTGGATTTTCATCTCAAATGGCATATCTCAAAAGGCCTTACGCTAATGGAGAAAGTATTTTTTTGATTATAAACTGACATCCCACACAATTAACCAACAAAAGTCAGATTTAAAAACATATAAAAAAATGTTGCTGTTGGGCAAAAAAGAGAGTAGAAGTGTCTAAAAACTCAGGATAATTAGAAATAATGTGGCCAAAAAGGCAGAGCTAGTTTATAAGCTCTGGGGTCACGACATGAAATAGAAGTCATCCAACAATCTTCTTCCAAGAACTCTACACTAAACAGACCAGTAATGACTCGAGACAGAACAAAATCGAACTTTAACTCTCAGTCTGCTCCCTCAACCTTCGGATTGTGCTCCTAACGGTCACCGCACTTGCAGTGCTGCCCAAAACAAAAGAAAGAAACAGAATCAATCAAAACCTTGATCAGAATTTGAAAGCACAAACACATCATATTGCAAATTAAGAACCAACTGCACTCACTTCAATGTGTAGGCACCTCCGGCTTTCACCTTTCCACAGTCCTTGCAACCCCATATCCCAACAGCCTTCCTCTTCACGGCATACTGCAAGGGTCCAAAACAGCAATCATTGATTGTAATTGTGAAATAAATTACTATGCACACGTACATTACATGTTCTCTTCAGAATTTCCATAAAACAACTTGGTTTACATGGTCGCTTTTGTAACGTACAACAGAAATGTCAAGGTTCGTCAAAACTTTCAAGAATTATGGGCAAAAATATCAACAATATGGATAAAAGTTGTATAGCGTAGTAAGCTTCCATCTCGTGGGGAAAAATTATGACCCAATAATTCTGCATTCTTTTCACAGCATACCCCCAAGTGTTTCGAACATTGTTTAGATTCACGGAATAAAAAATCTGTATGAACATGTAGATGTTTTCATCTCATAACATTGGTAAGTTCAATGGAAATGTCTATAATTTATCAAAAGCTCTAAGAACTAAATACAAGAACAAGTGGGTTGTCGATCCAATTATTTTACATCTTTTAGGAATATTCATTGATGGATATCCAAATTCCCATGTTACTGAAACCTAGACATTATCCACCAAGACCAGATGATAATTCCTTTATCAGTATATGTAAACTCTCGCATCATCATGGAAACTTACCTTTCCACAGAACTCGCAGAAGTATTTGCTGTGCTGACTGACTTCCATCTTCTTAATCTGCTTCCTCAGACTAGCACCATATCTGGTACCTGTTACAAAAGACGCAGAATAAGCCGATTAACATAACTAAGCACCATAAAGTACGCAAAAGAATATACTGTAAGCCTTTAAAAACATCAAGGAGAAAGCACGTTGAACGATGGAGGAAGTGGAGGCTCTTGAAAAGCTACCAATTACTTCAAAAAACAAATTATAGGACGCTTAATCAAACCATATGTGAATGTCAATGATGGCGTCTCTAGTCTATAAATCATCAGACAAGGATATAAATTCCACATTCATACGTAGGTCTAATATCGGAAGTACAAATTCTATTTCACCGTAAATAAAAACATGAGACGCTAGAACATACCGTATTTGCCGACAATTCCAGCCTTCTTGGTTCTTTTAGTCTGCAATTGTACAGGAAATAGAAATGAACACGAGTTAGAGAAATGTAATGATCGCTTCAGAGCACGTAAGGCACAAAGCCTCGCTAAATATGTTTTCCCAAATTCTCATCAATTCTCTCTGCGAAAGGTGCTGAAACTAGAACAGCAGTGAAAATAACGAAAATTCGTGAAAAATAGAGAACTGTAAATCCTTAACAACTTCTCAACATTAAACAATGCTTAAACTACGAGAGATCCATGAAATCAAATCGATAATCTGCTACCATAAAGCGACCTAATAGTTCATTTTCCTTTCCAATATTTCATCAACCAGAAGAATAAGCCTCGAGTTTTCGCTTCTTGTTCACTAATCTCTCCTCGCAAATTAAATCCTACAGACTACAGACTACGGATTACAGACATCTCATCTCGCCTACATAACTTCAGAACCCTAGAAAAATAAAGTAGTCAAGAAGAACATGAAACCAGCAAGAGAAAAGTAGTACCATTGTTGAGGCTTGGATGCAACGGTGACACCTCTAGAGATACGCTGGTGCAGACTGAACGGCCAAGCAAGGAAACCCTACGTTAGCTCCGGCTGATTATATAGCCCCCGCCAAATTACGATTGTCCGTCTCCGGCCCAACTTTGTTAAGAATTGGGCTTTGAGCCCGCCCTTTCTTTGGGTTTGGGTTTGGGTTTGTTGGGCTTAGTTGAAGTCCTGGCCCATCTAAATAAAGTATTAGTTTATATATTTTGAGTTCGTACTCATATTTTTAAATATTTAAACTTAATCTCCATGATTTTAAAAGAGGTCTTAGTTTATGGTTGTTTTTTTTATATTAAAAAATTGGGTTAAGTTGACTTTTCTAAAAACCGAAAATTAGGGTCGGTTCATAGGTTGACATCTTTTTTTATCGGATCGGCAAGATCAACAAAAAAAATATATATATATAGTTATAATTCAAATTTATTTTAAAGTTATTATTAATATTAAAAAAATATATATATTTGAGTAGATCGTGAATATTTGATATTTGAGATTTTTTTAAAAAGAAATAGTCAATATAATTTTTATTTTATGTCCAATAACTAAATTATTCACTAAATATGAACATAATTCAATGGTTGGAAAATAAAATGTTTAAATTTTAAAAGAAAATTTGTTACTCCAACTAACAAAATCCCGCTAGTTTTGGCTTGTTACTTCCCGCTACATTTGATTCGTAAGTTTTCTTTCAATTAAATCCCTGTTTGATCTTCCATGGAGACAATTTGATAATTAGATTCAGTCCTCAATGTGGGTTTTATCGGTTCTTTATGCAATTTATTGGATCGGAAGAAGAAGCAGTTCGGTAATGGCTATAATTCTCAGCATTTTCACTTTTTGTACTTGTATGTTGCTGTTTAGGCTTTGATTTCGCTACCTAATTTGGTCGTAATCGTGATTTAACTCCATTATCTCTCAAAATGTTGCTGCGTTAGAGATCGTATAGTGTATTTCGAGGAGCGTTCTTTCTTTCAGTCGAGACCTCTACGATTGCAGTTTTGGGAAAATCATTCGTCTGTAATGATCTGAGAGAGAGCTACAAAGCTAATTATTATCAGAAACTAGAAAGAAAAAATGACTCAAGATTTTTTGTGTTTGGTTCTGTAGATTATACAGAAGAATCTTCCGAACATGGCAGACAAATCGGACAAGGATGCCTCCGATTGGTAAAACTTTTTTTTCTTCATGCATTTAATTAACAGTTTCGTTTTCCCTGTCTTGATTGTTTGGAAACGGTCGCTCATCTTCGTTCTGGTTTGCAGGTTGCCTAAGCCAAAATCTAGAACTGATATGCAGTTCCATGTCAGTGGGGTGCCCTTGACTTAGGTCAGGGTGAGAACGTGGGATTCTGGATTCAGTTACATATTTCTTTTCTTCAAATCTCTGTGATTTTTCGATTATCTTTGTTTGATGAAAGCCCCACGTCAGCTAATTTAGTGAATGTTCATAGGTTTATAATCAAGAAATACTATCTCCATGGGTACGGGGCCTTTTGGAGAAGCCCAAAGCAAAGCCATGAGAGCTTATGCTCAAAGTAGATAATATCATACCTCTATGGAGAGTCATGTTCATCTAACAATCTTTATTGTTTTTCTACAGGATATCATAGTAGAAAAGTCGGGCAAGATAGCGGAGTTACTGAATGAGCAATCTGAGAACAGTATAGGTCAATTCCTCAGAAGCATGAACTCGTTGCAAGGTTCTGCCATGGGTTTCAACTGCAAATGTCATGTGAGAATGTGCTTCCTTTAGCTTGTCTTGCTTTATATCTTGTGATGACTGGAAGTCTCAGCCCAAATAACCTGTTGAGCAAAGCACTTACTTTCTTTGAACAGAAAATCCTCCCTAGCTGGATTGAAGCCATTAAGGCTTTTCTTACAACAGAAGATATCATGCAACAGGCTGTGGAAATAGGCCTTGTTGATGAATGTATGAGTCTTTGGTCAGTAAGGAATTGAATGATCCGTACCTCCTTGGCGAACCGATTGTGAATTTTGTAAATGATGAACTCACTGAGGATGATGTGTTTCATCACAAGCCCAGTGCAAGAAGAAAACTCTCTGTTTCTGAATGGCAGTTGGCGGATTTGACAATTCAGCCTCCTTCATTGTATGAACTGACTGTTCATTCTATGAACCAGCATGCCATCCCTGAGGATGCTGTGTATCCTTTACTGAGGGTGAGGGGAACGAAACATTTCTTATAAAAATGTGGAAACCTTTCCCTAACAGACACGTTTTAGAACATTGAGGGACAGCCTAGAAGGGAAAGCCCAAAGGTGACAATATCTGAGCGGTAGGCTTGGACTGTTACAAAAAAAAAAGGTTCATCCGAAAGTATGGGCTTGACTAACAGACAACTTATCATCTATAAACTCCTCTGTAGTGATTTGATTTCATGCTTCTGCATAGTCATTCAACTGGTCTAACTTAGTGAATAAACCTCCAAGTTTGTGGGCATCAAGCCAAAAGTTTCCCCAAGGTAACTGCTCCGTTACTACCTTGTTTTTCCAACGTCATGTAACACTGACTTTACAACATGCAGAGTATAGATTTTTGATGAAGTAAGAATGATGCCTCAGGAATCACGACTCTCCACAATGGTATGATATTGTCCACTTTAAGCATAAGCTCTCATGGCTTTGTTTTGGGCTACCCCAAAAGACCTCGTACCAATGGAGATAGTATTCCCCACTTATAAACTCACGATCTTTCACTAAATTAACCAACGTGGGACTCACTCCCATCAATCCTCAACAAGCACTTCATTGAGATACCCGTGATAATAAGGGTAAGTGCCTCTATCTTATTGGTTATTTTCTTAAATAATCATCTCTCACTTCAATGAGAAAAGAGAACTACAATGATAAAAGGAAAAGGCTTAGACATGGAGTTCTTACATTTTACCTCCATTAGTATTTCAAAAATCAATAAATATTCAAGCATGGACCAGAATTCAGGTGAAAGTGATGGAAGGATATCTAGTGGTCCATTTTCCGCAAAATTCCCAAAATCTTTTTCGAAGTTGAGAAGTAGCTTTTAGAACTCCAGTATAGCAAATCAAGGTATGACCTCTCTCTCTCTGGGTTCAAAGACAAATCTGAAATATTGATCAACATTTTCATTCTCCAAACATGAAGGTGATGGGAAACTCTACTTTTTGTCAAAGAAGTCGCACCTAACTTGAAGCCATTTTTCTTCCTAATTATGATGAAATGGTATGATCAACAGCGAACCCATCTGATAAAGCATCAATCTGTCTCAGAAATGGAGGTTGAGATGCAGGCAGTGTAGTTGTCAGTATTCCTAATTCTTCTTTACTTTTACTAATTTATGCACTTGTTTTTCCGTATTTTATGGATATTGTCCTTGAACTTTATAGTCAATGTCTGATTTAGATTAATTTTATTTATAGTCAATGTCTGACATCAGTACAATTGTTGGTGCAAGTTTTGATTTAAGAGCTCAAAACTTCACATGGAAGAGTAGTATGGAGTAAAAAATTTAAAATTTTAAACATGGAGTTTAGCAAAAGTTTCCCTCCTTACATTATGCAATGTGAATTAGGTAGCCCTGCATAAATTCTGACAACTCTGCATAACGCAACAAAGTGAAAGAGCATAATTGACAGTAGAAAAGTGCTAATCATTGAGACAATTCTTAGGCTTCAAATGCACACTGCCTTGAGTTTAAATCTTTATGAAATTCAATAGTTCATGATCAGTTACCCTCAGTAAAATCCCAAAAAATAAAACACTTTACTGAAGCTTTGATGAATATGATGCATGGGCAACATTTTTGAAGAGGCTTGTAAACTGTAAAATGTTCATTCAAAGTCCATCCAGTATGCTAATCTTGTATGAATCTGGGTTTCTTCTGTGATTTCAACAAAATATTACAAAAATAAGAGAATTTTTTTCAAGTTTTGTACAGTTCGTATATCTACTTTCAACTGGGAATGATGCAACTCTTTCCTTTCCCATAGTTTGTGTTTGTAAAACCCAGTTTTCCAGTTGAAATAGATCTATTCATTCCCAAGTTGAAAACCCCAGTTTTGTGATTGGAATGGCAAAGCTCTTGAGCAAATAGTTTTGAAGATCCAATCCCCATTTATAATTCATCTTCCTCTACCTCATCCTCACTATCTTGACTGGCTCTCAATATATCAGCAACAGAAACCTGCCCTTGCCATGATAAAGAATTCAAGGAAACTGACCTTCTATACGGCTTAACTTGATTCATTCTGTCTCTTGGCTCTGAGTCTTGACTATCTGATGCAAAACTTTGCCTTCGATTCTTGGAAGAAGCATCATCATTCTCAAGCCCAGAAACAGCAGTTTCTTGCCTCACTGTTAAATCCTGCAAATCTTGAACCACTACAACAACTACTGTGTCATTGGTTCTGTGTTGATACTGAAGAGCAGATGCATTTAGGTGTTCTGTTCTTAGAATTTCTTGTGTTGGGGGTGGGGAAAGATTGGTTGGTGAAATGTTGGAGCGGCAGAGAGGGCAAGTTGAGTGAGATTTGAGCCATGTGTCAATGCAAGGAAGATGAAAGGCATGGCTGCACTTTGGCAGCAACCTTAAGCTCTCATTTTCTTGAAACTCACTCAGGCAAACTGAGCAATCAGTACCTTCAACTAAGTCATCTCCTCTTTTATACTTGCAGACTGTGATGGACTTGATGAGAGCATGATCCAGGCCTGCAGGAGGAGGAGGAGCTTGCAGCTGGTTTTCATGGAGGATTTGGGTAAGATTTTCTTCATCATCCATTTCCATGACAGCGTTGGTGGTAGCAGCTCTGTTCCTGCAATATTTGGAGATGATGGTGTAGTAGCTTACCACAATGAAGGCGCTAGCCAAGATTCCAATGATGGCGATGATGAGAGGAGAGAAATCAGTGGCGGAATCGCCATGGCTGCCATAGCCAAAAGGTGGAGGTGGTGGAAAGATGATGTAGCACCACTGAGGACAGTATATGCTGCAAATCTCTAAAGAACAGTCCTTGTAAGCATATGGCTGCCATTGATTTGAGTTTCCCACAGAACCCATTTTCCTCTGCCACTAGCAGATCTTGCAGGTACCCCTATCTTCTTTCATGTGTTTATGTCTAGGATAGAGAGAGAAAAAGAAGAGAGAGAAAGTGTAACAATCCAAGCCAATTTACTAGATATTGTCCTCTTTCGAGCTTTTCTCAAAGTTTTTAAAATGCGTTTACTAGAGATAGGTCTCCACACCCTTATAAAAAATGTTTCGTTCTTCTCTGTAGGATCTCGGGTGAAGAAAAAGAAAGCAAAATTGGGGGGACTTGGATGCAAAGGGAAGGAAAGTGGGAGGAGGTAGGAATCTGTTATATCACTCATTAACACTTGTCCTTTCGCTTTACTTTTGGCTTTTCAATTCTTCTCCTTCAGAAACATGTCTTGAACAAAGAAATTGTGTCTCATTATTAGTTTGTTGTCTAAGTCCCTTGGGTTTGATAAACAAGCTAAATGAGCTCTAAGCAACAAAAAAAGAGCTCACTAAAATAAAGGCAAGAGATTCACATTTCAGATGTAAGTGTAAGTGGTCACGTGCAATCATGTGAGTACTTGACGTGGCCAATGTTTATTGGCTTGGTGATTGAACCAAAGGAGATTTCCAGAAATGTGCCTTTTGTAACAATAAGGAACTTAATTTTCTACCATGATTTTTTTTTTTTTTTTTTTAAAGTTGATTTACTTATTTATCGTTTATAAATTAATTTATCAATTATATTATAAGGACTAAATTAGAATTATTCCTCTCTTTTTTCTTCATATTTCAAGATTATATTTATATGAATATTTTCAACCAAAATTGAACATTTGACATTACCCCACTCCATCATTTAAAAATGGAATACGAGCATTCTAACGCGAAAAGTTAATCAACGATAGGAATGAAATATGTTTTCAAAATCTATGTCAAATTTTAAAAATCATCCTATGTACTTGACACTTTCTATATCTCCTCTATCTACAAGGGAAACGGTTTAGCTTACAACACATGTTCGTCATCAAACTGGTCGAATGGTGCTTTTGCCTTATCATAATAAAGTCGAGAAGTATGACCCTTCAATTAGAATGCCCCAATCTCGTGATACGTCGAGTGTGACATTTCCCTTTAGTTAGTCCATCTAGCGCCAAACCAAAAAATGCATATCTTTAACATTTATTTTATTTTTATCATTTTCTTTAAGCCTCCAAAAGTCATAAATCCAACAATGGGACCAAGTTTACAGGCCATTTTTATGTGAAGAATGCTTTATGTCCCCACTCACTTAAGAAATGAACCAAAGAGGCCAATGACATAATTATATAATGACATTACACAAACAAAGACAGGCAATGTGGCTTTCCTTATCAAGAGACATACCTCTTCCACAGTAAAAAAAAGGGCCATTTCATCATTTCATGTACCTATAAATAATGTTTGTACAGTAAATAACAGTCCTATTGTAACTGTTATTCTCATTCCTTCCAATTACAATTACACCAAAATAAAATTTGAGGCCTTCATCTACTAGAAAGTTCAATATGATTACGAGGAAGAAACTAACAGGGAAGAGACTATATATGCATTTGTGTCTATGAGAGGTTAAGAGGTACAAAATCAACCTTCAGGATTTATTTGATTTATTAGTTCAGACTATGATGAAACAATTTCAATTACATCTACTTTGCATAATGAATGAATGATGAATATCGACACAATACTTGAATGGCTCTGGTCTATGCTTTTCCTTTCCTTCTATCATCCATTGCCTGCTTCAAGAATATGTAGAATCTAGTAAAAGAACTCAAACCATATGGATAATGATGTGTGTATGAACACACTTTTTTTCCTTTTTGGTACTCCAAAAAAAAAAAAATTGTGCCAGGACGACAGAGTATAGTTCAACTAATTAAAGCAAATACTCTCAACACGTGTTGAACTCAAGAAAAGAAAAAAAGAGAAACAAAAAGGCATGAATTATCTTAAGTAACTATCAGAACAAAATAACATCTCCCTTCACAAAACAACATAAATTGCCTAAAACCCATGCATGCACAAAGGCATATTGTTCAGGAGAATGTTACAACAGAACAGAACCTTCATAAAAGCATGTTTTGACAATTTTCTTTAAACGTTTTCTCCTGTTCCTTTAGTTTGTTGTTCTCAAAGATGATGTTTTTTAAAATCTCAAAAGTTATTCTTTATCCAAAATCGTGGGTTTAACACCTTTTTATAAGTTGGTTGGTCCTGATTCTCGAAAAATAATTTGAAAAAAAAAAACAGAAAACTCTTCGGAAAACAATTGCATGAAAGAACACGAAGCCTCCCAACATCTACGAGAGGAGGCTTTAGACAGGATTATCACCCAAGCTCCATGGTTTGAGCCTTTGGCCTCCAGAGATAGTATTAAGTGTGTGAAATCTCTTGCAGGTTAATCAAATCGGGATCAATGGCACAGATTTGAAGAGAAAAAAATACTATTTAAGAAAAGAAAAGAGTTGCATACTAGTCAAAGTCTGCATCGAAATACATTAATAAATATATCTAAATATGATAACTTCTTAACCGTCATTAATGGTGTCCAAAAATTGATCCCTAACTAATAGATTTTGGTAAGAGAGAATACCTTGCTTTGGAACATTCTCATGGTCAACACAAGTGTATCCCGCATCCTACAAGAAAAATCAGCATCCTAGACTGAATAACTATTAAAGAAAATAGAAATAAGATATCATTCTGAAACTAAAGACATGAGCGGGTATAATATGCTTCTTGTTGATTATAGGCAATGCTAAAGAAATAAGAAGGTCATATGATATTCTAAGGTTTATGGTTAGTCCGAGAACTTCACAAAATACAAATGAATCTGTAAGTAGAATGGGAACATTACCTAACATCATAAGCATTAAAAGGAAGAGATGATCCATCAGAACATGTCAAAACAAATTGTGTAGAAATCCCAGGAGGAATTTTCAACTGCATCCACAAATATATAATAGAAAAACAAAACAAATCTTTGGTTTATTTGAAAATAATTTAAACTTGTAGACACCATCATCAGTGAATAGACTACTAATAAAAACATACCGATAACTCCCTTGAATATTTCTCAGCAATTACAACCACTTCTGTATTTCCCATCTTAATTTGGTAACCAGACCTCCTCAAAGAAATAGATGCTGGCTCCCAATTTTCAGACAAATCAATCTGTATGAAATTTGTGGGAAAAGCAAGATGCAAAATATTTAGTATATATAAGTCAGTGAAGGCCGTATCTTTAATAGTACCATGTGTTTTATATTCTATTTGATAGTCAAGTTTTATTTCTTTCTACTTCCTTACCAGCCAAGAGGCTGACCCTATAACAAATAACATCATTGGTGATTGATCTACAGGTTATGAATTTTCTTTTATTTATCTTTTTGGTGCGTGAGCGGAGATTCCCTCTGTTGGCTAAGATTTTTTTTTCATCCAAATAAAAATGAAAACACAGTTTGTGAGTTATGACCTTTTACGGGTCTCTCTAGATTAAAATTGAAACCTGGTTGAATAGTAAGCTAGAAAATGTTTTCAAGACAACATGGGAGATACATATAAAAGAAAATTACAGTTCAAATGAAAATAAGTCCTATAAAGATAAAAAAAAAATCACTTTTTTGGATGTTGTTCTAAAACTGAAGTGGCAGAGTGGGTAAGCAACTGAACTGAAGAGGCATAATAGGTAAACAACTCAAGAATGTATATATGTACCCATAATGCTTTCTTTTCAAGTGTTGAATTCACCAAACATCATATTCCTAAAAGCTTGCATTATAATACGAAGTTAGCTGATCGCTAACATCTTAGACCAAAACTTTAGATGCTAGGTGAATACTTTTCAAAGATTTGCAGGAAAAATGGAATATTAAATCCTAATCTTGAACAAGTGTCAATATTAATATTTCTTCACAACCAAATTAGAAAATCGTCCAAAAAAAAAAAAGATACCCACACAAACTTAACTAAAAAAACACTTCTCAAGTCACAAAAATGGCCAAACCAACAAAAAAAAAAAAAAAAAAAAAAGACGGCACAAAATTAAGTAGGTAAAAGAAGCATTTACATTCAACATCAATATATCCAAATCTATCAAAAAGCATACAATGTAACTAGAAAAGGACTATGCAAAATAAACGAAAAAGAAAAACTAACTCATAAAACCACTAGAATGTCAACAATTAGTTACAAATCTTCTAGAAAATGGAAACCAGAAAATGGATGCTATTAATTTCACAATGAGTTTTAGTTCAGGGCTCAATCTGACAAAATGACAAATTTGAAGTTAGATTTGACTCACTCAGTATAGGGCTAAGAAATAAGTACAACCCCAACAAGGAATGAGATTTTCTAGAAGATTTACTTATATCAGATAAACCTACCAGTAAAAGAACAGTAAACGTGGCCTGACCCTTCGAAAGATACGTGTCAATCTCCAGTTGCATGTCCGGATCTATAACATAACTAATTAGAAAGCTCGGGATGCACAATAAAAATAGCTGAAATAGAACAACGTTAACCAACCAACGAATCAAAATAATTTATACAAGATAACGTGATAGTTCAAACATTTGTTGTTAGCCAAAGGCAAGGCTTTTAAGAAAAATGTATATATTTATCTTTAAGTAATGATCTTTCGGTGCACGAAGAACTTGTTCCAACCTTCCATCACATTCTCCTCTCGGAGGTACAGATAAACACACTGTTGTAAAATTCAATTCAGACTCGAGGCAACCACATAGCAAACATCTCATTAAGCATGATTTTGCTAAAATACGCAAGCACTATAGTCCAGGGAAGCAATTAATTTAGCAACCTCAAGTATATACATACAGGGTCACAACTTAGATTGATGTTTTTAAAATTTTAATCAACTTACCACATTTTATTTTGTGCTGATCATTAGCAAAAAGCTTTACCAGCTCCCCCTGATGATTGGAAAAGAATTTAGAGTAAAGAACAGGAAGACTGTCTAATCATAATAAATCACAAAGGTTTTCACAGAAAAAGTGATAGGGATCAGGAAAGGAGGAAACTTGAAAGAGAACTACTTCAAGTTAAATACGATAAGATAAGAAGTCAAAAATAAATGCACGATCCTAGAAGAAAACTGGATGGCCTTTCTTAATTTCAAATATTAATAGCATGTAAAAATAAAATTTCTTCACAATTCGAAGTTTTCTTGGTAGAAAACCTGATGGCCATTTTCATCCATTGGTATGCACTCAACAGCAAGTAGTTTATCAACATCATCAGCTCCAACAACATATTCTGGATTTGTAGCTCCTAAATCAAAAATACCATTCAAAGATCAGTAATTTTTCTAGAAGTAACTAGTAACAAAGAGTGTCAATAAAAAGGACAGAACAACTAGAGTGCTGTTCTGGAACCATGTGATTCAACTGTGTTTCAGGACTTCAGATGATAAGAACAAGAAGATATTTTTCAGTTTACAATAAAGTCAAATCATATGCTTAATTATTAGAATATGAAAATTTTATTTGTTCAGATTTTACGTGGTAGATACAACCTACTCAAACATTATCTGTTCTATAGGTTCTAAAATTATATCCTTGAGTTCTAAATTCTTTTTACAAGGTAGCTGGAGCTATCTTTTATCATTGTTTTTCATTTATTTTTTGGTGTCTTACCCTACTCATATTATGTTGAATATTTTAGAAAAAGGGAAAAAAAAAAGAAGAAATAAACGTAAAAATGTCGTCAGATGAATCCTGCAAAGCTGAACTCATTTCCATTACCTTCAACATACTGCCTTGTGCCATCCTCAAGATGCCAAATCCACTGACACAAATTCATATCATTGATTCATGAACATTCCATATGTATTCTAAAATATATGTTGACCTTTATTTAAATGATGGCAGAGCATGTCACCTGAAATATACAGAGAGAAGTCCCTCGAGTAGGATATCCGCATGCAAGAAGTTTGCTCCCTGGTGTGGCCTCGCCAACTATTTGAAAATTCTCGATGCTAGGTCCCTCTAATTAAAACTTCATGTGAGTATTCATGTCTAAGTACTGATTAATGTGTCGTGCATTGATCACCTTCTAAGAGAAATGGAGAACTCACCAACCATTACAGGGTGGTTATATCTCTCATCAGTTGTATAAAATTGCAAGTCTACAGCATCATCATCAACTGGAGGGGTAAAAGCACCAGGCATCTCCCTAAGATAATATGTTTTTATAGTTGAGAGATAAAAGAGGACGTCCATAAGGTAGTGCAGGAATCACAACTTTTTTATAAAGGTGTTTGTACATTGCATCATATTTGTATGCTAACAACTAAATTCAAACTGAAAGGTAATATAGTTTTGTAACAACAGGTTTTCAGTTGAAATCAAACAAACATGGCTGCGTAGTAAAAAAAAAAAAAGGATACTCCAAATCTAGGATAAATAAAATGAACGGTTCAATGAAAATGGGTGAGGAAAAAAAAATAAATAAAGAAGAAAAAACAAAATGAGTTCAAGAAAACTCTTCAGGTCTTATAGGCAGGCTTATGGTTGTTCCATGTGAAAATTGTTTGGCATAAATTCAAAAACATTTGGTGTACATTAAAAGTGTGACCATAACAATGAGTGTTTTAGCATGGAGCCGAGAGGCACTATATTTCACGTTAGCTGGCCAAGTGATTGTCATACCATTATGATGCTCACTTTAAGATACGTTGCTCGAGTTCCCTAGGTGCACTTTCGACTTAATCTTAAGACACTAAATTTATGATTGGTTGTCAGTTGCATAGTTGCATGAGTGTCCATGGATAGGCTAGGAAGGTTGAAATGCCTTGACCAAACCTAATTGTTTGGGATTTATATTCCTTCAACTCAAAGAACTATTAGCGAATTATGAACACAATCCAACCCAATCATAAAATAATTGAGTTGGGTTCGGTTCGGATTATTTTGGTTATTAACTTAATACCTTTGTTGTAAAAAAAACATAAAATGCCAATCTCCAAAAATATTCGTTCAATGAAATTAAAATAATATACATACATAATTTTATTCTTAGTAAAAGAAAAATATTTTTTTAGTTAACAATAAGTCCAAATGGTTTCATTCAACAAAACTAATTTAAGGTGAATCCATAAAATAAAACCCAACTCAGAGTTGGATTGGGTTGGTTGTGTACCGCTAGTGTTAGTCTAACTCAAGGCATCCACACCAGAATTTAGAATGTCATACCTGCCATTATTGAAGAAAGGGTCTGGAGAATTGTCGTTGCTGACAGGTTGGTACATATTAGGTCTTAGACTAAAGTCTGCTGATCCTGGAATGTTATTTTGTATCCTAGATGTAAACACATCTTCAGTTGTTCTCAAATGCTGCATGCAACAGGGATGAGAACTAAATGAGTGGGATGTTTGTAAAAGCAAAAGGAAAACATAGTAGCCAAGGAAGTAAAGAGTAACCCTACCTCAGCTTTCGGATGAAGTTGGTATTTTGAAGTCCCCATATCAGTAATCTCTCTCTTTTGATATTGATATCCACTTTCAACGAACTTAAAATCAGTACTCTCTCTTTTTTGGTATGGATTAAACCCCCTCTTCAAATGATTATCAGCAAGCGATGATTGTTCTCCAATTTTTTCCTGTGATGAAAAGAAGCACAACTTTTATTACAGTAATTTATTAGTTTCAACTGACAGTTATTATGAGAGACAATGACATTGCTAAAAAGAAAAAAAAATGGAGGACGAAAAGTAGAGCTGTTGACAAAATTGCATTTCTGGCTTTAAGAAAATTGGTCCGAAAAACATTTATACATTTTTCCAAGCTAAAATCTTAGTGAAAAAAAACATTTATACATTTAACAAAATTGCATTTCTGGCTTTAAGAAAGTTGAATGTCTGGCTTAACAAGAAGGCAGTCCAGTAAAACGTTAATGTAATTGGATGATAGTTTAAAATTTTTCATGTTATTTCATAAAAAAAAAATTAATAAATAAAAAACCCTCAAAAAGGGTTTTTCTTTTTTCTTTTTTTTTTTTAATGGAAGAGCAGTGAAATTTTGTACTATCAACATTTTCTCCCATCATTAAATATTCTGTTGTTTCTCAATCCATTTGACACAAAATTGCCATTATAACATTGTAGAGAAAAGATTTCAACATTTTATGGAGAATAAATAAATGAAGCAATAACAAAATGAATGCTAGTAGATGAAGTTGCAATCATATACCGCAAACGTTTTACTATCTTGGTTGGGCAACTTATAACTGAAGGAAAAGCAACAAATTTTAATATTAGCAAGCTTACATAAGAAGTTCTGATCTTCCACTGCAACTGATCATGAAGAAGCTACAAAAATTTGAGGAAAAATAAGAGGTGACGCAAAATGAAAGAGAAGGAAGAAAGTATTACTAAAAAAAAAAAAAAAAAAAAAAAAAAAAAAAA
>NW_019268553.1:1310558-1316460 GCF_002738365.1 Cucurbita moschata | reverse complement strand
AAAAAAAAAAAAAAAAAAAAAAAAAAAAAAAAAAAAAAAAAAAAAAAAAAAAAAAAAAAACCTATTCTTCTAATCTTTTGTTTTATAAGAAACAGATTTTACAAGTACATACAAAAAAAAACCCACAAAATGCCCACAACTACCTACGAGTATAAAAGATGTTGCAATATTTACACAAACTAATCGATCGAATTGGCCAGTGAGTACACATTAAACACTACTCCTCTGCCATCAAACACACACTCACAGAATAAACTAATTTTGACTTGGGAGCATTCTTTAATTAGGTCCAAAGACAGATTAACGCCACTGAGTGAGCACAAGAATTTCATGCATTCCGCTTCAAGATTTCAAACAAATTTATTTCAAGGAATCCGTTTGGAATAAGGATATTAGCAAGATAGATGAATTGCAGAAGTCAGAATTAGTCTCAAGCTTTATATGCAGAGAATTTACCTTCACACTGTTAGTTATAACAGAGGCATTCATGACATGAGGCCAAATACCGTACTCTTCCAAAAGCCCAAGCAATGATGACGTGTAGTGATATCTCTCATCATCCAAAGCCTATTGAGAATGAAACCACTCAAGATTGTTAGCATAAGCGGATATAAGATACTAACAACCTATTTTTACTTTATTTTTTGAAAAAATATACTTAGTCCAAGAGGCTTGAGTTTAGTGGTATTTAGGTCCCTTAGTTTTCAAACTCAACAATTTAACCCGAGTATTGGATTTAGTAGCATTTTTTGTTTGTCAGTTTTTCCATGAGTTACTAACCGATATTTTTAATAAAAATATTTTTTCTAATTTTTTAATTATTAAAGTTATATTATATAAAAAAATTTAATACTTCTATTCTTTTTCTCCCTCTTCTTCCTCATCTTTTTCTTCTTTTCTTTCTACATCCCTCCTCCAAACCTTCTCCTTCTCATAGCTGTCATCGCCATAAGTCACCATTCGCTACCACCGTCTATCATTGTTGATCACCACCATCGTCCGCCTAAAAGAAAGTTGAGAAAGGAGGAGGAACGGAAAAGAAAAGAAGAAGAAAGAAGGAGAAGCAGACAATAGCAATGGTCGACAACAGACAATGGCAGCGAAGGGCAACTGATGGTGATGGCAACCATGAGGGGGAGAATATTAGGAGGAGGGAGGGAGAAAGATATTAAAAAGTTTTTTTATTTAATAATTAAAATTAGGAAAAAAAAAAAGAAAAAAAAAGGGTATCATGTTGGCTTTCTACTAGTAATTAATGGAAAAACTGAGGGACCAAGAATATTACTAAATTTAAAACTCAAAGCTAAATTGTTGAGTTTGAAAACTCAAGAACCTAAATGCTGTCAAACCAACCCTCTAGCACCTAAATGATACCAAACCAAACTTTAGGGACCAAAAGAGCTTCTTTTTTTTCTTGTTCATTGCTCCCCTGTCTGATGAATATGAACTAGAAGCTTTTTCTTTTTTCTTCTTTGGGTTGATACTTTTATATCTTCCTCTTTTTGGTCAATGAATTATTACTTATTAAGGGTTTCATTTTACCATCATGCGCCCAAAAATATACAGCCTATCAGATTGGAGAGATTGATTACAGTATGCAGACAAGTTCCATACAAGGTAATAGATGGAAATGACCTGGGAAAGAAACTAAAAACATACCTTCAATTCATTAGTCAATTTTAAGTTCACTTCCAGATCCCCTTTTCTGTATCCCAACTCATTGAAGGCAGAATTAATAGCTTCAGTTTGCTTCTCATCAACTGCCTGTTACAAAATGAGAAAAAAAATTTGTGTTATCCGAATCATACCGCAAAGAAACCACTTGATTAGGAAAAAGCTGAAAACAGTAGCCCACACAACCATATCCAAGAACAAAGACAAACCATTCTTATATCTGAAAATTTCCTCTCCAGTGCATATTTCTCATTCAACAGTCGTAATTCCTTTCACCACAGAGACTTGTTGTGTAAGGTATAACAGATGTTTGAAATAAGTGAACCATCAATATCACATGAACCTAAAGTCATCTAAGCAATTTATACCTTCAAACAAGCAACTGAAATTTGTTGACGAAGAAGCTGGATCTCCCCTTCCTGTGCTCTTACCCTTGACGACAGTTCCTATGTACAACTTCAAGAACTCTTAGATGTTGCAGACAGCTTAAAATTAAGACCTGAGCAAATTGTACATAGAAGGCCATACCATAGCTTCTTGGTCTTGATGACTATTGACATTCACAACTCTTCTCAGATCATTTGAAGCAAGAGATCCTTCAAAGGTGCCTACACAAATAATTGTGTTAGTTTAGAACTTAGTGGAGGATGATGATAACGATATACACAATGCAGCTGCTATTTCAGCCATTAACCAAACTAACTTCCCTGTTAGCTCCCCCTTAAATTATCAGTTGAGACTAGGTCAAGACAACTAAAAATAACAAGAAAAAACCTATCCAGAACTAAACCACACTATTATTTTCAGTGCCGACTTTAAGCAACCTGCATTGATTTTAGAGAGAGAAAAATGCAATCCTACCATGAAAGTAGTTCGAGTTGTCACCTTTTTTTAGATGGGATCTTGCAGTGTGAACCCCATTATCATTATGCCCCTGCAAAGAGCTATGAGTAGTCGACATCAGCTTGGAAACTCAAGTTCTTCACTTCGGCAACTTCTGATTGCATCAGCACTAACATTGTCCATCACGATAGAATCTTGCACTCTACATCATTTGATGTCCATTCACCGTAGATGGAAACATTCCACGCTTTATTCATACAACTTTTGTTCATAAGATGATGATTACCATGCATCAAATGTAGGGTATGTCCGTTAATTCAGAATGATGGACAGTGAAATACTACAACACATTAAAACAACTGAAAAATACATACATACATATATATATACAGACATATTTTCACTAAAAAAATGTAGCTCTTGCATGCTAGACAGTTCAGAAGAAGCGTGTACTTCCACTCAAATTATTGCAACTGATGTTGTAACAACCCAAGCCCACCACTAGCAGGTATTGTCTTCTTCGGGTTTTCCCTTTCAGGCTTCCCCTCAAGGTTTTTAAAACACGTATGCTAGAGAGAGGTTTCCACATCTTTATAAAGAATGTTTTGTTCTCCTCTCCAACCAATATGGAATCTCACAATCCACCTCCCTTTGGGGCCCAGCGTTCTCGCTGGCACACCGCCTGGTGTCTGACTCTGATACCATTTGTAACGGCTCAAGCTCACCGCTAGCAAATATTGTCTTCTTTGGCATTTCCCTTTCGGGCTTTCCCTCAAGGTTTTAAAATGCGTCTGCTAAGGAGAGGTTTCCACACCCTTAGAAAGAATGTTTCATTCCCCTCTCCACCCAATGTGAGATCTCACAGATGCCATATCAAAATTATAGAGCATATGTGAAAGGGGGAACACCTAATTCTAAAAGATGGGGAAAAACCAAAAGTCTAGAGCACAAAAGAAGACAGGTTCCTAGTCCCCAATTGAAAAGGGTTGGAATGACACTTCACTAATTATTCCTCACCATCTTAAACCCCTTCTCATGAAGAAATGAAGTCCAAAAGAATTTAATGAAATACTAGTGGAGAATGCTCAATAGTAAAACAAGATTCTGGGCATTTTGATGAATCATTAACCATATGAGAAACGAAATACTGATAATGTTGACCACAGGTCAAGGAAGCACAGTAAACAAGAGGTAAAACAAACCAATTACAGTTACAAGCTGGGATTGGAAAGAACAAACAACGGTTGAATTTTTAACAATTCTAAAGAAGAACTCAAATGCCTGATTCAACTCAGCAACCGGATATCAAAAGTTCAGAAGGCCAATCAAATTCATATGTACTTATCTCATTTTATCAGTCCAAACCAGAGAAATTGTATATCCATAAACAAAGTCCATATCAGATCCATCTTCACGTTAAGTAAAACACAAAACCGCGACAAAAACAAACAAATCATATTGTATTTTCACAAAGGTGCTGATTCGAATCCTGGAATTCGGCTTCCAAGAGAAAATCCCAGGCTATCGAGAAACATCAAATTTAAATAAAAACTACAAAAAAAAAAAAAAAAAATCCAACAAAAATACATTAATTAACAGTAAAATGAACAGTTAAGGAAGTACCCAATGTTGTCAAATAAAACAGTAGCGATCTCGTGCTCCAATTCTTTTGCAGGTGCGAGAACAAAAAAACAATGCCAAATCGAGCTGCTTAAGCGCCAAAAACAGTAGAAATGGCGGAAGAAGAAAGTTGTGGAAGTCAAATGATTGACGAGTTTCTTAAGGAAAACGAACTTCAATTCCTACGAAATTTCTCGAATATTATAGAGAAAAATGGAACGAAAAATTATAATTAATCGATAATCGGAAGTGAGAGTCCAAATCAAAAGTCTTCTGGCCATCTATGAAACAGCGTTCAGCCGGGTAATTGCGGGAAGAAGATGATTAAAAAAATAATTAAATAATTAATTTGTTCTTCTTTATGAACATTTCCTCGTCGATATTTATACCATAAAAAAAAATATAAATAAATAAATAAATGTGTCAAATGTCAATTTTCTTCTATATAATTATAGAATAATGAATATTACATATATATGAGTCAAATATTAATTTTATTTTAAATTATTAAATTTTTGAAAATAAAACATATATTAAATATATAATTATCAATCGTTTAATTTCTAAATTTCCATATTTTATGTTTTCATTATTAAATTTTTTAATTTAAAAGTATTTAATATGTCTATAAATTTAAAAAAAAATTAATAAGTTATTAGGCATAAAATAAAAAATAATAATAACTATTTAAATATTTTTGAAAATGCAATAAATATTATAATAATAATATAATTTTAAAAACCGAGTTTTAAAGGCTAAAAATGTGGAATCCAATAAGACATGAGACGTGGGCCATAGCAGGATTGAGTGGCCCAGATCATTGACTAGGCCCACTAAATAAGCCCATCACAAAGTAACCTAACACGTGGCAATTAACAAGTCACGTGAGATATATAAACGACCACTCCCAATTAATATTGGATGGTGGCGGTTTTATTAAATAATTTATTTTTAGCTACATTGATTTTGATTGTTAAAATCATAGTTAACACTCATGACTTAATAATTTTAATATAATTAGTAAATAAATTTTAATTATCATTAATGGATAATTCAGGGAATTCACTCGTTTGAGGGTCAGTGTGTCGAGGATTATTGGAAGTGAGTTCCACGTGATGAGTCCCACGTCGGCTAATTTAGGGAACGACCATAAATTTATAAGTAAAGGAATAATATTAGGGCTTTTGGGGAAGCCAAAAGCAAAGCCATGGACAATATCGTACCATTGTGGAGTGTCGTGATTCCTAACATAGTGTCTTCACTGGCACACCAAGTAAATATGGTTCGTTTTGACTCATTACTAGTCAGTGTCACGATTTTAAAAAACATTTTTTAAGGAAAGATTCTGACACTCCTTATAAATTAACTAATATGGGACTCACTCCCAATAATCTTCAACAATCCTCCCTTCGAACAAAGTATACTATAAGTCTCAAGGGCCTCCCCTTAATCGAGGCTCGACTCCTTTCTCTAGAGCCCTCGAACAAAGTATACCATTTATTCGATACTTTAGTCACTTTTAACTATACCTTCAAATCTCACAATCCTTTGTTCGATATTTGAGGATTCTATTATTATGATTAAGTTTAGAACATGACTCTGATGCCATGTTAGGCGATAAAAGGGATTTCTTATTATAAATTTTATTTAAGATGGGATGAAATTAAAAGTTTTGGACTAATAGTTGGACTTTTTTTTTTTTTTTTTTTTTTTTTTTTTTTTTTTTTTTTTTTTTTTTTTTTTTTTTTTTTTTTTTTTTTTTTTT
>NW_019268553.1:1305808-1310035 GCF_002738365.1 Cucurbita moschata | reverse complement strand
TTTTTTTTTTTTTTTTTTTTTTTTTTTTTTTTTTTTTTTTTTTTTTTTTTCATAATAACTAATAACCGAGCAACTGAAACTGTATATAAACGTGCGCGCTTAAGCGGTTTCGACGAAGGCACTCTTGAAATCTGTGGCTTCATAGTTCTGAAATCGGAGTGAGCTAGAGAGGGAATCAATTGGAGGGCATCCGAATTTGATCCAAACAGAGATGGAAATCAACAATTCTCCGAGAAATTCAAATCCGCTCAACACAGTGAGATTCTTGTTGATTCTAGGGTTCATTTTCTCATTGCTATCTACCCATACGGTTCTTGCCAAATCTCGCCGTCCGGTCACTGTAAGTTTTGTTCGTCTTCTCCGCTCGTATTTGCCTTCATCCTTACTCGATTATGCTGAACCGTGTCAATTATTCAGGATGCTGAAACCAGGCAAAAGAAGCAGGACTGTTACGCCGATATCGAGAGGTGAGTGTTTCTTTCAAGCTATTTTTAGTTTTTTTCTCGAATTGGATATAGTTTTAAAATGATCTGAGTAACTTCGAAATGTGATTTCTCCTTTTTTTTTCGTTCTCCCTGCTTTTGATTTGATTCGTTTCGATAATGTGTTGAAAATTTGCAGCGGATTGTGGGGTTGGCAATGCAAATCTTCAGCTACCGAAAAGGAAAATTGTGCCCTGCGATGCCTTTCTCCTACTTGTTATGATATAGTTTATGGCAGCGATCCGGTGAGACAATTTTCTTCTTATTGTCATGTGCTTGTAATTCTCTGGCTGTTCATCTTTAATTGCTAAGTCTATCGTTGGATTTGTGTAATGTAGCTCGAGGAAGGAGAGAAGGACCTTGCTAGGAGTCAAGAGTACAAGTATTGTATCTATAAGTAAGTTCAGTATTTTTGTTCAATTTTCCAGAAAAGAAAGTTGAACATTTCCTATTTGAAGTATTGGTTTCCTGTCCTCATAATGTCGATCTTATTTAGTTGTAAATCATAAATACGTTGCTTCATAAGTGATTAAGCAGTTAACCCATATCAATTTCAATGCTATTAGAATCTCTGCTAATAATTGTAACCTAATCCCTTGTGTCCAAACTCATAAATGGGATAGGAGATGAGTATCAAGGTTGTTTGCTGGTTGCATCACTGTTTGGTTGTTTGACAGTTAAAATAGTCTGAAGGGATTTTGGGACTTCATCAACTTGCACAACAGGAAGAAGATATGGGTACAAATTGGACGTTTTTGGTTATTAGAAATTTGTTCACATTTCGTGGTGTGAGATCCCACATTGGTTGGGAGGAGAACGAAGCATTCTTTATATGGGTGTAGAAACCTCTCCCTAATAGACGCGTTTTAAAAACCTTGAGAGAAAGCCCGAAAGGAAAAACCTAAAGAGAACAATACTGCTAGTGGTGGGCTTCGACTGTTACACGTGGTGGTTGTTCTCCTCTCCTTATTTCCATCGTCCACTTCATCCTCCAACCATTCAAATAGGAATGCAATCTTTTTTTCTTTTCTTTTTTTTTTGCTTGATTCACTAGTTCATATGATACGTTCTTAATCCGAATGTTGTGTCCATGGAAAAGAGATTGTTTGTAAGGAGCTTCGACATTGGTGATTTTATTTGTTTGCCTTTGGTTGGCTGGAAAGGAGTCTAGCCACTGTTTATTTTCTAGTTGCTACTTAACTCGCTGGGGAGCTATGGTTTGTAATTCACTATGCATATGTGATACATCTTGAGTGCTACCAAATCAGAGAAATCCCTCCATGCTTAGAACCAAATTCGAATTTTTAACCGTTCGAGAATCAAAATGGTATCCTATTGTATCTGGACCTTTTTCTTTCTCTATTTTCTGTGCTTAGAAGGAACTTAAGCAGCTCTGATGATCCATACCATTAGCTTGATCTTTTTCTTGACCTGGTTAAATGTGTGTCCAATCATATGGGATCTAAGATGCCTGCGTATGATGGCTTTCATTCCCCAACGCAACACTTTCCAATATTCTCTTATTTGCTTTCGTTCTCTTCTACTCTTGAATAGCAACCTGAATTTGACCTTGCGATGGGAATTTCTTGCTTGACAAGGGTGTATGCGCTTTCTTCGAAATCCAAGATTCAATCCCAATGCATCATCATATATGGTCTGGTGTCCGTGCCAATTGGTCAAACGACGAACCGAATTAGCACTTCTCATACCAAGCTAGGCCTCTCCAGCTCCTTTGTTGTTATTAAGTAGTAAGCTAGAAGAATATTCTGTCTGGTTGAGCTCTCTTGCTAGATGGTTTTCAACTGCATGTTGTTTCAGCTAGATTCCTGAATCCATAGGAGACGAGTTGAGGGAAACTTCATGAAAGTACCATATGTGCATCTCGACCTAATCGACTATGCATTTGCTCATCAATTAAATTTTAATTTCAACTAATATTTGGAACTGACCTAACATTGACAAACCTTATAAGCTTTTTGCATTTGGGATTGATTGAATTTAAAGCTTTGCAACCTTTGTTTGCTTGCAGGTTGTCAATGGGGGAGAGTCTGGAGGGTATTAAGGGCTCCTTTGACTACTAATGTCTGTCTGCTTTTCTCAAGACTGTCTGTGTTATATAACTGTCTGGTGTTCCATTTTGCCCTCTTCTTCTGACTGCCTTTTAACATTTGGGTCAAAATATGAGGTACAAATCCAATCTTGAGTTCATATTTTTCTTCCTTTTCCTCTCTCGTACACTGAGCGGTGTGTCAACGAGAACGTTGGACTTCCAAGGGGGTGGATTGTGAAATCCCACATCAGTTAGAGAGGGGAACGAAGCAATCCTTATAAGGATGTGAAAACCTCTCTCTAGCAAACACGTTTTAAAAAATTGTGAGGCTAACAATGATACGTAACGGGTCAAGGTGGACAATGTCTACTAGCGGTGAGTCTGACAACAGCGAAAATCTTAGAATAGAAAACACAGCTACTCATACAAATTTCAATTCAGGAGTAGAACTTTTAACCTTTGGTTAAATAGATTATAATGTATTAATTAATGGCCAAATAGATTATAATGTATTAATTAATGATCATGTGTATGCTCATATACTTCCTTTTCTATAGCTTTCTTATTTCATTACCAATTTTTCTTAATGTTTTATAAAACCAAGCTCAATTTTAAAACTAAAAGCAATAATTTGAAAATTTTTAAAACTAAAAGAAATAGTTTTTAAAATCCTAATTTCGTTTTTGAAATTTAGTTTAGAATTCGAATGTGTTTTTAAAAAATGTATAAAACTTAGCCAAAAATTTTAAAAACAGAAAATAAAAAATTAAATAGCTATAAAATGAGATTTTAATTCTTAGGTTTTTTTTGTTTTGTTTTGTTTTGTTTTTTAATTTGAATATGTAAATCTCTCTCAAACACATTTAGGACTTAATCTTGGAGGCTTAAACTACCAATTTAATTTTCAGTATATGATTTTTTAAAAATAAATGATAAGAAATCTAAATTGATATCTATTTTATTTTATTTTATTTATTTATTTCGTTTTTAAAAGTATATTTATTTTAGTTTAAAAATTTTTGCTTGGTTTTGAAGTTGGTGGAAAAGTAAGAAAATTACAAACAAAAATAATAATTATAAGCCTAATTATTTTAATAAAAAAAATAGTTGTCAAATATATATATAAAAAGATTATGCCTAACAACTCTTGTTTGGTGTTGGTTCACTGACTCTTATTTTATTTGTTTTCACATTTTAGGATTGAGATTATAGTTTCCATGAATAAAGTATACAATTTTTTATTTTTTTTTAATTAATAAAATTCTATCGTGAATAAATAAAAGAATCTATGGAAGATATTTACTTTGTTTACCCTTTGAACGAACATTATTCTATCTTTATCTAATACATCTTTTCAACATATTGACACCGTGACAGTGAAGTTTTAACATAAAGTTATTTTTTAGAAATTTAAGTAAGAAATTTATGGATTTGAGATTCCAAAAATAACCTAAAATTCATCTTTTAGAAGTTTGAAAATTCTTTAAAATATGCAAATAATATCTGGATTAAATTACGAGAGGGCTGAAATAAAAAATAAATATTTGATGAATATAGATAAATAAATTTTGTTATGAACTTTTTATTTTTTATCTATTTAATTTTTTGAATTTTTATAAAGATATGGATATTAATCTAAAGTTTAAACATTATTATTTTTATCTAATTTAATTCCCACCCCCCCCCCCCCCCCCC
>NW_019268553.1:1290145-1304356 GCF_002738365.1 Cucurbita moschata | reverse complement strand
CCCCCCCCCCCCCCCCCCCCAATAAATTCGACCCCTTATTTATTTCCAATCCTTAAAAAAGAGAGGAAAAAAAAAAGTCTGCCCGTTCCCATTGAAGAAATGACCCAATTGCTCATTTCTATGAATTTGAGCTTCTCTTGAAGCCGCTCTCCACTTTTCCCATCTAGTTTGTTTTTTGCCTCTGGAATCGGCGGCAAATTCGTATGTTGCCGCTTCGCCAAGAAGAAATCAAAGCTGAAAGAAGAAGAGTTTTTTTGAGGTTGAAATCGCTATCGTAGCTGCAATTAAGGTAGTTTGACGAATTGGGATCATAATTGAGTTTTAGATAACTCGACCAATTTTCGTCATTCATATCCAATCATCCCAGGTTTCTTCCTTCAATCGATCTCATTTGAAGATCCTGTTCCTGTTGAAATTATTGGTATATTCCTATTCTCTTAATTCTGAATTCGTTTGATCGGTTTTGAAATTCGACGATGTACTATCCGCACCCGCCGCCGATGTTGGTGAACTGCTCCGGATGTCGGACTCCTCTCCAGCTACCGCCAGGAGCCCCGTCGATTCGGTGCGCTATATGCAAGGCTGTGACACAGGTCATGGACCCGCGCGCCGCCCCTTCGCCTTCGCCTTCTCATGCACCTCCGCCGGCTCCATCGCCATACAATCATGCGCCACCAGGACCTCCAGCCCACCCGCATGGCCGTAAAAGGGCTGTGATCTGTGGGATCTCTTATAGGTACTCGAGACATGAGCTCAAGGGCTGCCTTAACGATGCTAAGTGTATGCGTTATCTTTTGGTCAATAAATTCCGTTTTCCTGAAGATTCTATCCTCATGCTTACAGGTAATTTTGCCCAACTCTCTCTCCCTCTCTGCAGTGCATCATGATATTTACAACATATTGCTATTTTCTTGTTGATCTTAACTCTCTAATTGTTATGGAAAACTACAACTCTCTGCTTGTTGGTACTTCTGATGGGTTAATTCTAATAGGAAATGATTGAATGGTTACTTCGTTTGTCAGTAAATTTGAAAGCATCAGAGATACCGCCTGTTTGTGCTTTAGGACCTCTAAGGATAAGTTGGGTGTTGTGTATAATTTCTAACCTCCTAGCCTTTCATGGATCATTAAGAAAACATATTACACGGACAGAAGAGTGGTTGGTATGAAATGAAATGGTAATCTCATGCTTTAGGAGGATATATCGTGGGTCTAATTTCAAAACTATTGATATATAGCAAGAAAATGGCAATATTGAGCTCTTGGCTCTTGACGACTAACTATTGAGGATATTTAGTCCTAAATTATGGTTTACCATATGACTTATATGAGACCCTTTATTATAGGTAAATATCTTGTATAATTAAGGATATTTAGCCTTCACTTACGGTTTACCATAGGTATCATATTTGACCATTTGTTATAGGCAAATATCTTGTATGATATTTAGCCTTCTATTACGGTTTACTATAGGTATCATATTTGATTCACTTATTGCTCTTTCCATTTCCTTTATAATTTATTTGATTTCGTAAATGATTATAAATATAGAACTTTCACCACCATTTAGGTGTAGTGGTTTTAGCCAATATTCTCACTGACCCTACAACCTTTAGTATACAAAAAAAAAAAAAATGGTAAGATTTTAACCCATTCCCTCAAAGTTCTTTTTATTTTTGCATATGTCCCAATCTACTCGATAGAGGGTGGTGAGAATATTTGCTAAAACCACAACACCTAAATGGTGGTGAAATTCTCTATTTATAATAATTTATTGAATCAAATAAATTACAAAGAAAATGGAAAGAGCAATAAATTGATACAAGTTATTTGCTCATAATAAAATGGTAAATATGATATCTATGGTAAACCGTAATGGAAGGCTTGATATTTGCCTATAATAAATGGTTAAATATGGTACCTATGGTAAACTGTAATGGAAGGCAAAATATCCTCAATCATACAAGATATTTGCCAGTAATAAATGGTCAAATATGATATATATGGTAAGCCATAATTCAGGACTAAGTATCTTTACGAGGTGAAAAAGCCAAGCATTTCTGACACTGGGCAATTCAAAGTGTTAAAATTGAAGTTGTTACATTAGCTTACATCTGGGGAGTTTAGTTATGTGATAAGAACTTTATGCTATCAGCGTGTACCTTTCCTGAAAGTGTTGCTATACATTTATTCTTGGAGTTTGATGGCACCAGTGTGGAATTATCTACTGTCCCTAGCTCTCAAGAATAACTACTAGCATCTAGACCATAATGGAGTAATTTAACTTGAGGGGTGGAATTTGTGGTGTTAGAATTCACATCGGCTAATTTAGGGAATGATCATGGGTTTATAATCAAATAATACTATCTTCATTGGTCTGAGACCTTTTGAGAAAGCCTAAAGCAAAGCCATGAGAGCTTATGCTCAAAGTGGACAATATCATACTATTGTGGAGAGTCATGTTCATCTAACAAGAATCATGTTTCAATATAAGAGAGGACACAGCGAAGATTTCTCGGTCATCACTGTGGGTTCTTTCCAATGACCCAACAGAGTGAAGAAAAACAGAGGAGAAAAGGGAACTGTTAATGCCTCATGAAAACGAAGTTTATGGCTCAGCTGGGAGCAAGAAATTTTGTTAGGGAGGGTTACTTTTTTACATCCCAACACATTACATTTATGGTCTCAACTCAAAAAGGTTTTAGGAGGGAAAATTTAGAGGAGAAACTATACAATCATATATTTAATATATACCTTTTGAATACTATGTTATATTAGCATGGAACAAATCAAGTGCTCCTCCTCTCTGGCTCTGCCCATGTAGTAAGTCATTATCACTTTAAAAGAGAGCCCTTTGGACTTGATTGTAGATCCACTTTTGTGTTCAGAGTATCTTTCGGGAAAATATCCAAAGACGATAAGAGGCTTATTTGTTTCGAGTTTTATATTATCTTAGCATGGAGCAAATCGGATATGTTTTTTTTGGTTTCCTCTCTCCAAGTGTGTCAAAGCAGACCTTGAATTCTGAATCCATGTCTGCATATCTTTTGTTTTTGTTTTTTTTTTTTTTTTTTTGCAATCCTCCTAAGCTTTTTCTCTCTGGATAATGAGGCCTTATAAGTTATCGCCTCAATTATCAATCACTTCTAAATTTATTGCCTATTTATTTCTTTGTCATCTTTTCTTACCTCTGGTTTTCTTGTGGCCATTTTGGAAAATGAAATGCAGAAGAAGAAACTGATCCATATAGAATTCCCTACAAAAACAATATAAGAATGGCATTGTATTGGCTAGTACAAGGTTGTCAACCAGGTGATTCCTTGGTATTCCATTATTCTGGCCATGGTTCTCGCCAAAGGAACTATAATGGTGATGAAGTAGATGGATATGATGAAACTCTTTGCCCTCTGGACTTCGAAACTCNTTTTTTTTTTTTTTTTTTTTTTTTTTTTTTTTTTTTTTTTTTTTTTTTTTTTTTTTTTGCAATCCTCCTAAGCTTTTTCTCTCTGGATAATGAGGCCTTATAAGTTATCGCCTCAATTATCAATCACTTCTAAATTTATTGCCTATTTATTTCTTTGTCATCTTTTCTTACCTCTGGTTTTCTTGTGGCCATTTTGGAAAATGAAATGCAGAAGAAGAAACTGATCCATATAGAATTCCCTACAAAAACAATATAAGAATGGCATTGTATTGGCTAGTACAAGGTTGTCAACCAGGTGATTCCTTGGTATTCCATTATTCTGGCCATGGTTCTCGCCAAAGGAACTATAATGGTGATGAAGTAGATGGATATGATGAAACTCTTTGCCCTCTGGACTTCGAAACTCAGGGAATGATTGTTGATGATGAAATTAATACGGCAATTGTTAAACCTCTTCCTCAAGGTGTAAAGCTTCATGCATTCATAGATGCTTGCCATAGCGGAACCGTACTAGATTTGCCATTTCTATGCAGAATGAGAAGGTTGGTATTACATAAATATGGTTATGCTTTTTAGCTGAGACATAATATGAGACGCGGATGTTGCTCACACCGAAGTTGCAAGGACATTGATAGTTGTAACTATCCAAAAGACTTGGTAGTGTATATATTCACTTTAAATTGTTGAATGTCTCTTGGATTCAACTTTTCATTCTTCGATTTCCCTCTTGGTCATAGGAGCGGACAATACATGTGGGAGGACCATCGCCCTCGATCTGGAGTATGGAAGGGAACTAGTGGCGGGGAAGCTATTTCGTTCAGTGGTTGTGATGATAACGAAACCTCGGCCGATACATCTGTTAGTTTAATAATCCACAATTCTTTTTATCCCTATAGCATTGCTTTAGATCTGAAATGCAATGATACTGAGCTAATTACTTAAATGGAAACAGGCTCTATCAAAGATAACATCAACAGGCGCCATGACTTTCTGCTTCATCCAAGCGATTGAGCGGGGCCATGGAACTACATATGGAAGCATACTGAACTCGATGCGAAACGCTATAAAAAGTGCTGGTGGTAGTGGTGACATTGGTGGTGGTGCTGTGACATCTTTGGTTACCATGCTTTTGACTGGAGGGAGTGCCATCGGTGGGCTCAGACAGGTACTTCACTTTTCGTTGTAGATCATCTGGTTTGTTCAAGAGTTCCATGTTTGAGGTTGCATGAATGCATAGAATCCACTAACCATGCTTAGTATATTGTTGTTAAGAACTTTAGTTCAAATTTCATTCCTGTTAAAAGGCTTCTAATTGTTGGTTATTTGCAGGAGCCACAATTAACCGCGTGTCAGCCGTTCGATGTCTACACGAAACCTTTCTCTCTGTGATCTAGAAGAGGGGATGGACCAAGGTTACATTTGAAGGAGGGGTATGTTATGTTGGCCTATTTCTCTACTTGCTTGATATTTGCTTGTTGAAATTATATGTTCATGATATATACTGTAGTGGGAAATTTAAGGCAATTTAAATGCAAATTGTAGTGTACATGGATTGATGATATAGTACTGCAATTCTGGTGTTGGAAGATTCTATTCGACTCGTTATCGTGAATTTCGACTGCAAAGACTAATATAAGGGAAGAGATTCAAACTTATCACTCGATTAAGGATGCGTTTGAGGGTGATTTTGAAACAGCTCGTCATATTTAAAATCATTTTCAAATAAGTCTTTAATCATTTATAAATAGTTTTGATGGTATAAAAATGACCAAAAAATATAACTATTTCAAAATTATTTTTATGAATGATTTTAGAACATCGATTATTTTTTATCGTCTTTGTGCGGCCTTAATTATGAAAATGATGTGAAGAATGTGAAGAGAAATGATGTGAAGGATGTGAAGAGGAGTGACAAAATTCCCTAATTTACAAAGTAGGGCCAAATTCTAATAATTTTTTCTATGAAAATCTATATTTCCTTCTATTTTTCATGATTCATCTATTAATTTTTTACTCTATTTTTAAGATTTTAAAATGGTAGACTAACACAAAGTCTTTTCCAGGATACATTTAAAACACACCAAATTTTGAGTTTCTATGATTGAGCCATACCTTATAGGTAAAGGTAATAACTTTCAATTCCTTGTGTTTTTCTTAGCCATCAATTCTTATAATCATTTTCATTCGGAATCCCAATTTATACATGTACTCTACATTTACTTGGGTGTCACAATTTAATTAAAGAATACCATGTAAAAAAAAATCAAGTATGTCACCATTAAAAGATCGACTATTACAAGATTCAAAGTTATAGATATTTTAAATTTGGCAACTTAGCCCAGCCATCGAAATTTGCGTTATCTTAAAACATTATCTATCTCAAATTACAAATTCGTTAGAACATTAACATTATTTATTACAAATAAGACAACGTAGAAGTTCGTTAGAACATTATTTATTACAAATAAGACAACGTAGAAGTTCGTTAAAACATTATTTATTACAAATCAGACAACGTAGATTTAAACTTCTATGGAGATAAATAAGAGATAAATAATATTTTAACGATTTCTAATTAACAAAAAAATGTGAGGGATATAAATTTAAACCGTCTAACGACATCAAACAAAAAAGTATATATCAAAATCGCTGAGCTATGCCCAAGTTAATCGCTGAGCTATGCCCGTGTTAATCGCTGAGCTATGCTCGTATTAATGGGTGAGCTATCACCTTCCTTCATGCAGTATTAGACTTCCAAAAAGCAGAACATCAAAGACCAATCTGAGAGAGTTTTGGTACCAAATCCCAAGGGCTGAAAACGACAGTGAGTACGGAAACAGAGACCCATCAGCATCCGCCGCGTCTACCATCTGAACGGTTGGAAGTTGAGTCCAGGAGCCAACTCGGCCTGGTCAAACACACAAACAGGCACCAAACTTTGCGTATCTGAATTGCTTTTATTTTATCCCTTTTCTGCTTCTATTCCGCCACTGAATTCAATGCTCCCACCAAACTTCACGAGATAATCAAATCAAAGAGAACACAATCAAGAACAACTCAACAAACCCATAAATTTGGACACTCTGGATCCTGAAACTTCAAGCCAGGCCCCAATTATTAGCCTTTTCTCTAATTCCCCCCACCTGGGTCTCATCGATCTCCTGAAGAAGAAGAAGAAGAGAAGAAGAAGATGATGATGATGAACAAGTCAGAAAAAGAATGCTCCTCAAATTTCCTTACACTGTTGGCCAAATTCTTGATTGGACTGTCTCAAGTAAGGAACAAGGAAACTATAAGGGAGTCTCAATAGCCCCTTTTTTCTCTGTCTTTTTGTTGAGAAGTAATACCAAACAGGTTTTTTTCTCCACCATTGTCTTCTTTTGTCTCCTTGCTTTCCCCATTTTCTCATTTTTCTTCTTCTTCGCATGGCTGTTGTTGTTTTTCCCTGTTGATTTCGAGTTTACGGATCCGACATCGAGATTCTTCGTGCTGTCTTTCTCTTGTTTTCTCTTCTGTATTTGCTTCTGTGTCCATCTCTATAAGTTGTGGTGTTTTCAGATCTTCTTTTGGAGATCAATTGCAAAGAGGCTCAAAATAACAACTTGAGGCAACTGCCAAATTTCCTGAAGATTATATAGAAAATGAAGTGCTTCTTCTACTTCAGAAACAAGAACAGGAGTAGGCATCAAAGATCAGCGCCTGAATTGAAAGAGCAGCAAGAATCCGACATTTCGGGGTGTAGTCGGACAGCTGCTTCTTTGAGCTCCCTGACTTCTCCCCGGAGTGTACCTGAATTGTATGAAGAGAAAGCACATAATTTGAGAGTTTTCTCATTTACAGAGCTCAGACAGGCAACACATGACTTTAACAGGCTTCTCAAGATCGGGCAAGGGGGGTTTGGGAGTGTCTTCAAAGGCTCAATTAAGCCAGTTGATGGGAAAGGAGAACCCCTCGTTGTTGCTATCAAGCAATTGAGCAAGGATGGCTTACAGGTACGGATATTCACCTTAGAAGTAAGCGCTAAGGGCTTGTTTGAATGTTTTGCTTTGAATTTAATGGATGAATTTCTCCATATTATATGCATCCAGTACAAAAAATTATCAATGGAAAAGAATGCTAATTATGCTAAAGGGGAAAGGACATAGAATAGAAGTGATTTTTTACATACCGGGTTTGTTTTGCAAATAGGGCCACAAGCAATGGCTGGCTGAAGTTCAATTTCTTAGTATTGTGGAGCATCCAAATCTTGTCAAACTCATAGGATACTGTGCTGTGGATGGAGAAAGAGGAATTCAAAGACTTCTTGTTTATGAGTACATGCCCAACAGAAGCTTGGAAGATCATCTCTTCAAAAAGGCGCTACCCGCGCTCGCTTGGAAAACAAGATTGCAGATAGTACTTGGTGCAGCTCAGGGATTGGCTTACCTGCATGAAGGATTGGAAATTCAGGTACCATATCCGCTTAACTAGAATTCAATGTTGACAGGGAATGCTACCTTGACCCTGCTACTTCTAACGCTCGAATTGTCCTCGCAAAAGTTTTTCATCCTTCAGAACTTCCCTGACTATTAAATTTAATTTCATTATCTTCTAATAATGGCACAGATAATATACAGAGATTTCAAGAGCTCAAATGTGTTACTAGATGAGAACTTTCATCCAAAACTTTCAGATTTCGGGCTTGCCAGGGAAGGGCCAGAAATTGGGCGTACTCATGTTTCGACAGCAGTAAGCGTTCTTTTTGTCTTCCCTTCTAATCACTCTCAGGCTGCATTGCTGCTTACAGTGAACTACTTTGTGTACAACACAGGTAATGGGGACAAATGGATATGCAGCTCCAGATTACATAAAGACAGGTCATCTCACAGCAAAAAGCGATGTATGGAGCCTCGGTGTTGTACTTTATGAGATTCTGACAGGAAGACGATCATTGGAGAGACATCGGTCGCGACCGGAGCAGAAACTTGTGGAATGGGTTAAACATTTCAATCCTGACAGCAACAGGTTTAGTTTGATAATAGATCCACGGCTTGAAAACCAGTATCCTATCAATGCAGCTAGAAAAGTAGCTAAGTTAGCAGATACTTGCCTGGCAAAGAATGCAAAGGATAGGCCCTCCATGGCTGAGGTAGTGAACAGATTGAAGCTGATCATCAAAGCTGAGGATGACAGCGAACCTTACGCGAAAAGTCCTGATTCTGTAAATGACGAACCCGACATGGAAAGAGAGCCAGAGAAAATGGAAGCACCGATGTCGTGGAGAAGGCGAATGAGCCACCTGCAGAAACTGGGAGAGCATGTGGAGGGTGCAAGTAGAAGAAGATTTATGATAATGCAAAGAGCAAAAGTGCCTTAAAAAACTTGGGTTTTTTCTCATTCAGAATCAGATTTTGGTATATAGACTAAGCTGCAGTTTTGAAACATTGAGGCAAAACATAGGACACAAACTAGAAAGTCTACTGCCGGAGGTGAACAGAAGCTAATGTAAATAGTCTAATTGAGTTATTTTATTCTATTGTTTCAATGCTTCAGCTTTTGCTCTATGGGGCCCAGAAAACAAAACCAACTATTTTAATAAAATCTGAAGATAAAATGCTTCAGATTTTATTCTATTGTTTAATGAAATATATTATAAAGATATAGATATTGGCTGGTCATGGTGGGGAGGTTTCCATCTGCATCCACTAGAAAAAAACTCATATCTATGTTGACCATAGGCCACTCTAGGTACTTATTATACCTCATCTTAGCAGTTAAGAGGAAGGAGTGAAGGAAACAAAAGATAAATAAACAGCCTCTGCTTTCATTCTCAAAACCCAGAAATTCTCCATTCAATTCAATTAGTATTATCATTCCACTCGCTGCATCACTCAGCTTTCAACCTATATGATATTTAATTTACAGGTCCCTTGATCGCTGGCGATTTGGGACTAGAAGCCATTAAGATGGGCAGCCTATGTTGAAATCAATGGATAAAAGAAACACACCAAAGTGGTAAATAAGTAGGAAGTGATAAGACAAAGTAAAAGAGCATTCAAACTACAGAGTATCATTGCCATAGGAATTCTTCAATGTGTTACTGTTAATTGAGGAAAAAAAGTATAGCTATTGTGCCGGTGTTATAACTTATAGTGATCCAATAGAGGGTTCAGGGTTAAATTATAGACCGAGCTACTGAATGATATAATACCCCTATCACACATCATGGTTACCTCGAAAGCCAAAAAAAGAGAAAAACAAAACAAAACCACAAGATTTAAATGGACTTTGCCTTATTCAAGGCAAGTTTTTCATAGTATTACCTCAAAGGATGATTCCTCCAAGAACGTTTTTCTCTTTGTTGGTGTATCAGGAACTTCCAGAGAATGCTCTAGTTAATGATCCTTCACTCTGATAATATTTGAAGTTCCCCAAACCTTGCAAATCGGGCGCAAAATTGACATGATCTCAATTTAAGAGTTCAACCATTATATACTCTGTTTGGGTCATGATTTCTAACTTTTCTGCTTTTCAATATGAATTGTTGATCGATGCCTTAAGAACGTTGGCACTCTCTGGTTTTTGTTTATTCAGGATGAAATATGAGGAAACTAACGGGTCAAAGCAGCTAGTTTGAGTTTTCTATCATTGTTTTGCATCTAAGTTGAAGGCATCTCCGATTTAGAGGACCATGGCTCACCAAATTTCCTTGATACCTGAATCTCCACATAACTTATCCATGCCATTAGGTAGAAGGGGATGTCACAAGCTTGGGTGTCATTATCCTTTTCTCTCGAACAATCAAGGATACTGCCTTTCTTCTTCTTTCAGAGGGAGGGGCTTCTTCGATCATCGTTTAGTGAATTATGAATATCAGCATCATACCCAATAGGGATGCATATTTTGTATGGGTAGTCCTGAAAATTTAAGAGGGAATAGTATCTTTCTTATTACTACCTTTCTTTCCATACCATTTAAACAAATTCTACAGCAGCTCACAAGCCAGATAATAACAAATATATTCCTCAACGATGCATTTCTAGAACAATCATTCTGCAAGTAGATCATGCTCAAAGAGTTGAATAAGAGATAAAGTTTATACCTCAATCAACCTATTGAACTGACTGAAACTAGTTTTAAAAGCTAAGCTCTCATCTTTCTCTTGTGAGGGTTTAGTTCTACAGAAGTAATCATAAGTAATATACATGAGAAAATCCATGAAGACGCTTTTCTCATATGATGCATTTATATGCTCGCCACCTTCTTGTATAATATGGTAGGCCCTGTTCATTATTTTATGTGTCGTTTCATCGAAATCAACACGAATCGCACTCAACTTCTGACCCCAAAATATGGCTTTCTCAGGCATCCCTTGCTTACAAAATTGAGACAGTAATACGTTTGCTGTGACAGTGTTTGGAACAAACGCCATCTTAAGCAATTTCGCAGTTAAAATCATAGCATGGTCCAGGAGAACATTACAGACAGCATTAATCATGGTATTGTATGTTACAGTATTCGGAACTACTCCAGCTGAAATAAGTTCCTCTAGTATCTGTACAGCCCGATTAACTTTTCGGGCTGTGCAGAAACCATGAATTCGTATATTATAAGTCATGATATCAGGTTCCCACCCACTATCCGACATTTTCATCACTAAATCATCTGCACCACCCATATCAAATGCTTTACAGTAACCATCAATCAATGTGTTGTAAGTAACAATATCAGGAGATAAACCGATCCTATACATGTCCATGAACGTCTCAATTGCTAACTTCATCCTACCTTGTTTGCATAACCCACCAATGATCATATTCGTCGTAAAAATATCGGGAAGAAGGCCTCTTTTCTTCATTTCTCTCTCCAATTTCAGGGCTTCATTTAGTTTTCCCACTCTACAGAATCCACCAATCAAGGAATTGTAAACAAAATTATTTGGTACAAACCCTTTTCTCAACATATTAGAGAACACATCATAAGCGTCCTCCATCAAACCCGACATACAGAGCCCGTTAATGAAAGCTGCAAATGCAACAGCGTCAGGAAACACCCCCTTACCCTTCATCTCATTCCACAGACTTTGAGCTGTATTAACATCTCCTACTCTGAAGTACCCGTCGAAAAGACCTGTAAAAGCCATGTTCTTGACAGGGTATCCCTTTTCTATCATGTCGTACAAAATTATCCTTGCATCATCAAGGCTCCCCTTCCTAACTAAGCTGATAAGCAAGGAACTACATGTGGAAGATGACGGGCTTAAACCAAATTTCGTCATTGTACCATAAGCATAAAATGCTCTCTCTTCTAAACCTGCACTGCCGTAGGCTGCAATAATGGAATTAAAAGCTACTACACTTGGAGGAATTCCTTTCTCAAGTAAATCCTCTAGAAACTTCATGGCTTCATCATATCTACCTGCCCAGCACAATCCTGCAACGGTTACATCGCATAGGGAAGAATCATGAAGCAACCCAGACACAGATAAATCCCTTAATAATCGATCCCCATCCTCCTCCCTTCCATATCTGTAATGACCAGCAACCAATATATTAAAGGTAATGCCATCAGGAACTATATCCTTGGTCCTCATTTCTTCAAAGAGCAAGTTTGCTTGACCAATGTCTCTTGCCTTGACATACCCACTTATCATGCTATTATAGACTATAGTATTATGAGAAAGACCCATGTCTTCAATTTCATCAAAGATTTTCCTAGCTAACTCCACGTTTCCCTCCTTGCAGAAGGCATCAATGACGATACTGAATGTAGCAATACTGGGCTTACAGCCGTTTTCAATCATCATATTCACCCAATGAAGTGCATCTGATGACTGCCCTCTTAAGCAGGTTGCATTTATCACAATATTATACGAATAAACATCTGGTTCACATCTAAATTTTCTCATTACATGCAATAGACCTTCTCCAATCACACTCCAACCTTTTCTACAAAACTCAAGAATCATTACGTTAAACATATAGTTATTAGGGCGAGGTCCCTTCCGAACCACGTCCCGAAACAACTTCCATATAGCACCATAATCACCAGCTCTAAGCAGCAATCTAAAAAGAATGGAAATGGCGGATGCATTTGGCATCACTCCCACCTCCCGCATCTTACTCAATATTTCTAACGCCTCATAATGCATTTCCGACTTCATAAACGCCCGCATTAGAGTGTTCAAAACTGAAAGGTCAGATTCATACTCACAGTGACCATCCCACATAAATGCCGCCAAATCCTTGCTCCTACGTGGACCAATTCTTGCAAAAATCCACGAAACAATATCTTGCGCGAGCAAAAAAATTCGTTCTGCAGCTAAGAGATGTGCCACTACACAACAAGACCTTACAGTCTCTTCACAATCGTCATTAAACGCTAGCTTGAAGAACGCAAACGCAGTTTCCCGACATTCAAACAATTTCATAATCTTAACCAAGAAAAAGGGGCAGAAATTTCTCGATAATTCCTTCAATGCGTATCCCTGGTACAACTTAATCGCTTTGGATAACCCAACAGTGATTCTACGTCGGTCATTCGTAGTGACGGAACTCACAGAAACCAATTTCAAAGTACCATCGTTGGAAGGCAAAAATTGAGCAATATAATCAAAAGCACAAGTGCTCGAATCAGAAGAAGACGAAGAACTGTACTTGTTTAAGAACTTGGGAGTTAGGGTTTGAAATGGACTCAGAGAAGAAGACCAGTGTACCTTAAAAGAGTTCTGTAGGCAACGCACATAGACAAACATTGGAAGGCGGCCCAGCTTGGAAGAGCTTTCGTATTACATTCCAAGCCGGAATTCGATCGGCGATTACTCACCGGGCGGCGAGTTGCAGAAGCGTAAATGCCGTCGGAAGAGAGGGAACTGTGTTTGTGCTTTCAATGTCAAGCAGGAAGACGATATTTTGGTAAATGGGCCTTAAAGAGCTGAAATTGGGCCGATAAATGGGCCGTGTCATGTCCTTGGAAGTGAGAAGTTCGAATGCCAGATGGGCCGTACGGCCCATAGTGAGAGTAGTTTTGGCCCAATCCAAATTATAATTTAATTATTTAAATTATCAAATTTATTTGAAGAATCATTCAACAAAATTTGACTAAGACAAGTCATCGATGACATATTACATAAAGGGACACGTTTTCTCTCAAGAATGAATTTATACCCCTTCAATTTTTATGGTATAAATTAAAACTCTTACTAATTTTTAAATATTTAATGAAAATAATTAATATAAATTAACCAAACACCGGAGATTAATAACTATATGTAGACAATTTTGAGCCTATTTTAAATTAAATGAAATAATCTGTAAACAACCAGCAAATGTTCTATATTATTATTTCTAAAAAAGTTTAAATTTTAAATCTATATAATTATTAATTTTTTGTTTTAAGTAAATTGGTTTTTTCCTTTATTTTTATAGATTGAGTATGGCATCAAAATAATAATATTATTTATAGATATTGAAGTTTTTACTCCAATATGAATTTGTGATAATTGTACATTTTTTCCCTTTATTTTTTGTTTAATTACAATGTAAAAAATATGAACTTTCAAATTTCATTTTGAATGGAAACTAAATTTTATTTATATGATTAACTTTGAATTAATCAGTGGGATTATTCCTAAATTCTTATAAATTAGTTTCTTTTTTTTTTCTAATAGTCATTTCAATAATGAGAAAATAAAATTTTCCATCTCAAAATTGACCTTTTTTTTTTTTGAGAAACTACAAAAAAAAAAAAAAAAAAAAAAAAAAAAAAAAAAAAAAAAAAAAAAAAAAAAAAAAAAAAAAAAAAAAAAA
>NW_019268553.1:1272663-1289207 GCF_002738365.1 Cucurbita moschata | reverse complement strand
TTTTTTTTTTTTTTTTTTTTGTATACACATTTAGAGATCTATAGGTTATGAACCGAATCTCCCTCTGTATTATCTTGTTCTTCTAAGAATCGAGTCCTTGTGCTGGCAATGGAAACTTCCTTCTCAGCATCCACTCAACTCAATTTATTTTTTTCCAAATTGGGAAAGGCATTTTTCTCTGTAGGTGATTTTTTTTTTCCGATTCAAACTGGAAGATCTCAGGCCACCGCGACGGTGCCGGACCGTACAGCTTTCTCGCCAGCTTCTTGTTTTCTGTGACTACGAGTGTTCGAAGAGGAAGATGATGAAGAAGAAGAAGAAGAGCGCCTCCAACTTTTCTCCTTCGCCTCGTCGATTTCAATCTGTTCTTGCCGGCACTCTTTGCTACAAAATGGAGTGTTTCCTCTGCAATACAGTAAAGAAACTATCAATTCTCAGATCGAAACCTCCAAATCAGAACAAATAGACTGAAAAAACTGTTAGATCTAAACACAGTTCAACCTAAACCACTTTCCATCACTCTATCAAACCTCAACCAAAAACGACCACATAAATCCGATCTAAGCCTAATTCGACTATACTCAAGCCTCAAATTCTCAGTAACCAGACGAAGAACTCTCGATTAAAACTCAACAAAAACAGAAGCTCTTCAGGCAATGATAAATTGAACGGACCTGTACATGAAGATATCGGAGTTACGTCCGAGCGGTTTCCGGCACAGGGAACAGGCCTCGAGGAAGTGAGGTTCGTGGAGAAGGAAATCGGCGCAGCCGGCGTAGAACAGCGGCACAGTTCTCATAGTAACAGAAGGCGAAGAAACTAAAAGTTGCTAAAAAAATCGCCGGAACTGAGCAAGAATTCGAGAGCTTTTAGAGCTAGGGCAGAAGATACGATGAAGAAGATGAGAGGAAATGGAAAGCCGGGGGGAGGGAGAAAGGTTGGGTACTCGGGTCAATTTATATTGCTCTGCCAGAAGGTGGTGGAATCCCCTGCCTCGCGGACTACGATAACAAGATGATGTGGACCAAATGAACAAATTTCTTCAATCATTTAATCAAATTAAATATTGTATCAAACAAAATTATACTTAATTATTATTTTTTAATTCAAGTGATAATATAAATACATAATAATACTTAATTACAGCTGAAACACAGCCATTTTAAAGAGGGAATCAATTCAAACTCGAATTTTCAAAATTATTATTATTATTATTATTATAAAAATAAACTCAAATTTACTTAAATAAAATGAATATCCTAAAATTTATGAAAATTAGTAATTTATACAATTATTAATTAAATTATAAAATTTATACAATTATTGATTTTAGTTTTTTTTAAAGCAATACAATTCGTAGAGTATAAATTACATGGATTTTGATTGGTTGCAGCATGCGAAGCAGCGGATAATTGCCCAATAAAATAAAATAAAAAAATAAATAAATAGTTAATGGATGGTTTTCCCTGTTCCGGGGTGAAAATCATTGGCCATACATAAGTGCATGCATCCTTTTCCCAAACCCGATGGGCCAAAATAAAATAAAACTTTATTTATTTATTTATTTATCAATTTTAGAATTCGGTCCTCCATCTTTTTCATATTCCACATTTCACCCCAAAAGTTACTATATTTATCGTCAAGTGGGGGAGTGCGCATTTATATATAAAAAAAAAAACAGAACCAGGTAGGTCCTGTATTGCAAATCTTAATATAATATTCCATTATTTTTTTTTATTGCATAATATTCCATAATCATGGGGTATTTAAATGGGTTGAAAATGACTATTAATGTAAATTACAATAAAATAAACATTTTTTAATTCAATGAATATTTGTATCGTTTTCGTTTAAATTTTATCGTGTGAATATTGCTTATTTTGTTATTTCAATTATGCACGAGTTCTTAATTTGCTAATAGATTAACATTACAATATATGATAATATTTAACGATATTTTAAAATATAATAAGGTATGGATCATTAACGAGTATTTTAATATTTGACACTGACTATTTTAATATTTTACACCGGCTATGGTAATGAAATTCAATGTCACGTAGAAATCTGAATATTTGGACGAAAGTTAGGTTAAGCAAATGAAAGGGGCCGATTATCTTTTCCAACCCCTTATTTTCTCGAAAAATGGAATCTTTTGTTGAACCCGAGTTACTTGATTGAGTTATCCATTCAGTATCGAGCAAATAGAACAAACAGATATAGAATTAGACTAATCTCTAAAGGCTTTTTTTGGGTATTAATCAATGTCCTCCCAGGAAACATGCGAAACAGATGAATAATCACAAGGAGGCTGTATATTATTATTTTTATTTTTTTTTGAGTTAGGAGTATTATTCAAAGGTTCCTTCTCCGGTGGAACAAGTATAACAAACCATGATGTCTTTAACAACGACATAATATTTATAAAATTAATAAATTTTTATTTAATAATTGAGACAGCTGGAATTTTGCAATTAATTATTAGCTTATCCCGCAAGTTAACATCTCTTAGTATAAAGATACTTCTACGTAGTCAATAATAAATAAATAAATATATTGATCAAAATATTATTTTAAAATTTTTTTAATTTAGTCCTTAAAAAATTATCATTTTGACCAAATTTAATTATTTGAATATATTTTGTATAAAGAAAATAGCCCTAGGGACTATTTTTCGATTTAATTTAATATTTATTAAAAGTATGATAAATAAAAGTAAATATTTAAAAATAGATATAACAAAATAAAATACGATCCTAATAATATTTTTAATCTAATATATTAAGTAAATTAATATATCTCATTTAGCAACCATTTATTAGATTTATTTTAAATGTAATAGGTATAATTAACATTGTAAACATCGATTTATTACTAAATAATAATGAATATATATTAAAATAAAATAGATATAATGAATGACGTGTCGAGAAATATCATATCACGAATAATAATTAGTGTATCGTGAATTTCAATGTTTAAACGGTATATTTTAAAAGAAAGTAATAATTTTTTTATTTTAAAAAATAGTTTAAGACTTTGAAATCAAATTGATATGGTGATGTGAGGGACCTGAATAAAATATTGGGATAAAATCTTGGGAAATTATAGTGTCAGTATCACGAATGAATGTGATAATAATAAATACCAAGAAAATGTAGGCAAAAAGAGGTATTAACATAAAGTTGGAGGCTCTTTTTGCAAATAATGTGAGCTTAGCTCATCTCAATTTTAGTTTACCCTTATGAAGTCCATAAATTACAATAGAGCCATAGCTTTGGAGAAATTTATTAACGTTGTTGAATTTGGAAGTTAATGGCATTGAAGTAATTAGGTGGAAAGAGTTGGGAGAGAAATGGAAAAAAGAGTCTTCGGCTTATCTCGAATAACTTCTTTCAGCCGTTTTCGTTCCTTAAATGTACAGTGGGCCCAAAACGACATAATTGGTAACTAGAGGGGCAAAAAGGTAAAAAGAGCAAAGAGAGAAAAAAAAAAAAAGTGGATGGAATCAAAAAGAGGGTTTGGAGCTGACTGGATGGTGGGACCCAGAAAGAGAATGAGAAAGACGATAAAACGCCAGCAATGCAGTGGGCCCCATCTGACCCCGTAGCCTCGCTGGCTCGGTTCTCAAGGTCCTTGTCCTGTGGGGCCCACACCCATCTGCCCGCATCCATTCGGGCTGAAGCGGTCTGTAGTCACCCTCGCCAATAATAAGCTGCCCGTTACACGTGGCGATGATTCGAGACGACTGGACATGCAGATTCCGGGAATCCAAAAAGCAGAAGATCAACGGTTAAGATTGCGCCACGGTTGAGAGCATGGACTAATAAATAAAGAACTTAAATTATTAAAAATATGAGATCGGGAGGATTATATTTCATGTGAAGTTCGGAAATTAAAAATTCAAAAATATTTTTTTAAGTCAATGTGGAATAAGTTTTTAATAATAGCGAATAATATATATCCACGTGTAGGTTTGTGATAAGGGCATTTACGTTTCAATTCTCAATAAATTTTAAATTAAATAAACAATAATTGCAAAAGACAGGTGGGGTTTCAATGGTACAGGACATTTATGTTTCAATGTCTCGACAGCTCGTTTTCTTTGTTTTTTTTAAGCATATAATAATTATTGTATTTTTTAATAAATAAATAAATAAAAAGATATATAACCAGTTTAATAGAGAGAGCTGTGTTTCCTTTTAAATACTTTGAACTATATTGGCGTATTTGGAAATTCTGAAAATAATTCATCTGGTCATTTGTAAAACAATTTTAAATATAGAAATTTATGTTTATTCTATTAATTTCAAGGTGAATATTTAGCTATATAATCTCTTCATTTAATTAATTATTTTTAATTAAAATAAATAATTAAAAATGTATGGTCAAAGAAGAATATTTATGGATTTATATAGCTAACATTTGAATAAATATACAAAATTGTACCAAACGTGAATCCCAATTGAATTGTTCAGACTATGATGGGCTCCAAGTTGTCTATGTAATTAAGGGGCCCAAATGGCCCAACAGGCCCAGGGCTCAACCAAAGCCCAATAGGAAGCCCACGTTCAATTTGGGCCAACGCCCATAAACATTACAAATTATATATATAAATATATATATATATAATTTATTTATTTAAGATTATTATAATTTCTGTATAAGGCATCAATCAGTAAAGGCTTTTCAAAAAATTTCCATGTTTGTGAGCAGCTACAAGGCCAAGCAAAAAACCATCCTGCTATGATTATTTGTGAATGACTTCAAATTCAACACAGACAGGTAAGCTTAAGATGATGGTCGGGTCGAAGACGACTCAAACTGTCAATGAGGCAGTGTTATGGAGGAACATACAATTGGAAATAGATAAACAGAAGGGAGGCCAGTTTACGAGCAGAGGAAACTATCCTGTAATGGCAGCGTTCAAGGCGCTGTGCACGTCAATGCCGATTTGGGCTTCGGCTTTCTCCAAGTCTGTTGAGGCAGAATTTAACTTCTGGGTGAATTCAGCAAGACCCTTCTGTACTTGGCTGGTGTCGATTTGCTCTACGGGTACAGCTTCGACAGCGATTATGTCAGCGTATGAGTTTCCATGGATGAATGCGAAACCACTGCTGACGAAGTACTTTTTTGTGTCGTTCCCTTCATGCACTGATAGAACCCCTGGCTTCAACTCTGCTATTGTAGCAACATGACCAGGAAGAACACCCATTTGCCCAGTTGTTGCTGGAATGATGACCATGTCAACCTGTTCAGAATGGGGGGAGAAGAAAATTTTGAGACGAGAAATAGATGATCTGACTGCAAATTTTGGGTTCCATTGCAATTTGGATATTTTATCATAGCATAGCAGTTCTGAAGATGAAAGTGTGAAGCCTTTGACCCACTAGAATCTACCTTTATATTAGAATCTACCTCTATGTAACAGCTCAAGCCCCACCGCTAGCAGATATTGTCCACTTTAGACTTCTCCTTCAGGTTTTTCAAATGCGTCTATCACGGAGAGGTTTCCACACCCTTATAAAGAATGTTCCGTTCTCCTCTCCAACCGATGTGGGATCTCACAATCCACCCCCATTCAGAGTCCACCATCCGGTGTCTGGCTCTGATACCATTTGTAATAGCCCAAGCCCACCGCTAGCAGATACTGTCCTCTTTGGGTTTTCCCTTTTAGGCTTGCCCTCAAGGTTTTTAAAACGCAGTCTACTAGGGAGAAATTTCCACACCCTTATAAAGAATGCTTCGTTCCCCTCTCCCACCGATGTGGGATCTCACACTTTGTCTTTCTAGAAGTTGAACCAAATACAAAAATTGGATTTGAATTTGAGAAAAAATTCAACCTCTCGTCACTTGGGGAAGAGAAATGAACAATTACGTCCAATCAATGCCAGACAATAATCATAATAAACTTGGAAGCATAAACTTTGAGTAACTTCTAGCAGCCCAAGTTTACAGACAACATACTCTTCTCTTTTTAATCAACTCATATCCATTTAAATGTACCATTCACTGCTTATTTGGGTCGGGCGATGGGAAGAACCAAAGAATCTTTGAGAGAAATAGTTGGTATGACTTAGTTTCTAGCCTCTTGATGGCATTTCGCCTCTAAATTGTTTTGTAGTCATTCTCCCTTTGTTATTCAAACGAATTGAAGGTCTGTGATCTCTTTAATATTTCGTATCCCTTTGATCCTCATCTCTTTTGTACATGTTCTTTAGCTACTATAATGAACAGGGTTTCTTGTCACTAGTAGCCTCTCATGGATTTTTAATACCGACGAGATAGAATATGTAGCTACCCGTTAGAGGATATTTCCCCAATAACTAAGCACCAAAGACCACCTTAATTTCTGCACAGCTTGGTCTAAATCTTAACACTACTGACACAAGCATTGGGTACAACAAGCCTAGGCTACCGGAAAAGCAGATTTAGCAGTTCTTTTTACTGCATAACAATGACACTTGGAGGGTCCTTGATCATGAGAGAAGATCATGGCATTTGCAGTAATTGTATGATCTCATCTGAGCATCACCATGTCCATGAGTATAAAAAGAGAAATGCCAAACATCCTCCAGTTTGATCAGACAGTACAGGGAAGCGATGCCATAGACCAAATTCAAAACAAAAACAAGAAAATCAAATCCATGATCCGCACTCATTATCTAAGGAAATTCATCTTTCATATCGAGAGTGGAGAATACAATAAACAGGCTTCCTGCGACCTGAGCCGGATAAAATCCATTTCTAGTTCAGCATTTGCAACCACGGAATTGAAATTCTTACTTTACGTTGATCATTTCCCCTAACATTCGATTGCAATAATTACGAAGGTTCAAAGCAATCAAGGACTCATAATTTCACATAAAAATTGGTACTAAAAATTAATCTAGTATCAAAACAAGAAAATGAAAATTTGACAGAAGATCAAATAAAATACAGCAAAAATGCATGATCATACACAATATTCAACACCTGAAACACGCACAAAAAAAGAAGAGAAAAAAAAAAAACTCATTAACAACTCTAACCTCTTTGGCCGAGAGCTCGGAGGCATAGGGAAGCACGAAATTGACAGTGAGCTTACTAGGGATAGAAGAAGGCGTAGCAGGTCGAGGAGACATGAAAGAGAGAGGAGTTTTAGGAGGATCAATATTAGGGATCATCTTCTTCCAGGCGGCGACAAAGGCATCGTCGGTGGAAGAGGCCGCCGGCAGATCGGCAGAGAAGGATCTAGTCCTTGCAGAGAAATGAGAACGGGCCAAAAGGCTGGAAGCTCGTCGGAACATGGCGAAGAGTGTAATGTGTCGCTCGGCTCTCGCAAGGTCGGAGAGAAATGAAGAAGAAGAAAGAGAACTGAAAGGGTTCCGCTGGCGCTGTTTGTAAGCTGAGAAAATGTCGGAACTGCCGAAACCATTGCGAATCGGAGCCACATAGACAGCCTTCTTTCACTATTTTAGTGGGCTTTCAATACTTCTTTTGGGCCCATAATGAGTTTCCTTTTGTGGGCCTATTAGGCTTTGGGCCCAACAGGAGGTTTCTTCTAAGGACCGAGATAATAAAAATTTTATTTTTTAAAAAATATAGCGGAGAATTTATTATTAAAATAAAAGAAAAATTATGACATCATTTAGAGTATCTGTTTAAGTTAATTGTGTAAAATTAATTATATAAATTATTTTAAATATATTTTTTAAATTAAAATAAATTATGTCGCCGTAAATAATATCACGCGCACCTCTAATTCTTATATATCATTCAAACGTCAAATTCTATAATTTATTTTAATTATATATATATATTAATAAGAAAATTATGACATCATTTAGAGTATCAGTGTATAATTAATTATATAAATTATTTTAAATATATTTTTAAAACTGAAATAAATTATGTCGTTGTAAATAATATCACGCGCACCTCTAATTCTTATATATCGTTCAAACGTCAAATTCCATAATTTATTTTAATTAAATATATATATATATATATATATATATTATAGTTGCATGGTGGTGGGTTAGTTTGACCATTAAATTGTGTGGGCAATGGGCATCAAATTTGAGTTGGTATAGCAATTTCACATTAATATTAAATTGATAAGACATTGGAAATGAATGACATATGTTAGAGGCTAGGGGAACTATCTACCTAATGCTATTTTCTTTTCGAACAACCTATTGTTATACGATTTAAATTTTGACACGTGGCACGTCATTTAAAGAAATAAATTTTATCGATGGGTCGGTTGGGTTTTTGCTAAATATCGAGTTCGATTGGTATAATGTCGTACGAGCTCGTATTAAATCTTAACACGTGGCATGTCGCTTCACATAAATAAATTTTATCGATAGATTAGTCGGATTTTGTTAAAGGTTGAACTGAATTGGTACAGTATCGCCTAAGATGTTATTAAATCTCGACACGAGGGACATCACCGACAATTTTGGAGGTAAAAATTATTTAAAAAGAAAAATGATATTAGAATGTCTTTGGTGAACGCCCATTGTACTTATATCCAATATGATAAACATTGATTTTGGTGAACTAATGGATAATGTTGGTTTTGACTATTAAACCCAAATATTTAAGGGATTTGTAGTAAAAATTCCGCATATCTTTGTCTGTCCTACGTGGAAACTTCTTATAATATTTCTTTATTTTCTTTTTTTCTTTTAATTCCAAATAATTAAAATTTAATGACGGTATTCGGTATTCGTTGCGGTCTTGATTGTGGATGAAGTGGCATCAGTCTCGAACCTTATTAGGGTTTGACTTTGAACTTGTCTATCGTTATGCTAAATGAGCCTAAGAGTTAAACCAAATGCAACCTAAATTTCTGGTTAGCCTCGAGCTACTTGAGTTGGCTCGTTTTCGTTTCATGCTTCTTGGATCCGTTTTGTTCTCTATTCTTGTGTTGTGGTAGATCAAATTTTTTCTCGTAACTTACAATATCACTCGTTTGATGTTTGTTGATTCTATTTTCTTTAATGTTGTGTGTTACAAATTCACGAACTCTTAAAAGTATATAACGAGTTTCTCAACGCTTGATTTTACACAAAATCAATAACTCGAGAGCATCAACTTTAAAGATAAAACGCAAATTCACTATGGAAAAAACTTCACCATTTTGGTTATCACATAAGAAAAAGGGCAACATTGGAAACTTAATACACCGCTAAATTTGAGCGGGAAAAGTGAATTAAAAAAATTACTTAATGAGAGCACCTCAATCTTTAAATCGGAGAACGTCAAACTCTACTCGGGCTATACTAGGCTTCACCTCCGATATTAAGGAGTTCGAGAGCACGAGGGAATGAGCTTTCATTCTCGGGACCACCTCGTTACTCGGCTCCTCTCTTGAAGATATGAGGAAAAAAAAGCAGGTTGAGAGGAACCAATAAAAAGTCAGAGTAGAGTCTCGTACAATCTTCTCGTTCTAATTTCATTTCTTTTACATTTTTACCCTAAAAAAGAAAAAAAGAAAAAAAAAACAAATTTGAAAGGTAATTTAATAAAAATAAATAAAAATAATAAACATTTAATATTAAAAAAAATATAAAAAAATTAATAGTTTAAGGTAAGAAAAGGGAGACATGGGAGGAGTGGCGATGAAGCAATGGAATACACAGAATCCCAAGTGCGTGGAAATGGGAAACAAAACAACATTTTTGATCTGTCAAAATTCCATTTTATTATTATTATTATTATTTTAATTTTTTAATTTTCAACGCAGGTAATGATGAGTTTATGGATTAATTTTTTTTACTAAATTAAGAGAATAAGAATCCTGGATATACGCTTTTATTTTAATTACTTTATATTATTAATCATTTTTCTTTCCTCTAATTAATCATTTCCAAAGTTTCAATTTCAACGTCAACCGATAATGTTTTAAAACGTGTTTATTAAGGAGAGATTTCCTCATCTCTGTAAGGAATGTTTCGTTTTTATCCAACTGATACGAGATCTCACAATCTATCTGTTTAGGGACCCAGCATCTTCGCTGGCACACTGTTCGGTATCTAGCTCTACACTATTTGTAATAGCTCAAACTCACCGCTAATAGATATTGTAATTTTTGGACTTTTCCTTCCTGATTTGTCCTCAAAGTTTTAAGACGCGTCTGTTAAAAGAAAGGTTTCCACGAGAATTTCAGGAATAAAAAAAAAGTTTAAGGAAAGATAATGATGGATTACAAGCTTAATAATGCGATTACTTTTATTATTATCTTCCTAATTATCCGCTATATTACCTCTTTATATTTATATATTTATTTATTTAATTACAATAAAAGAAATTAATTAAGAAAGGATTAGGTGCGGGCATGTGTAGAGTTAAACCCTAGGGATGCATTTATTATTCACACCTATATTTTATTTAATTAAAAATAATGAACATTGGCAGGTGTGAAATTAAATTAACCGTATTAAATGCTACACCACCAAATAGACCAAAAAAATGAGTTAAAACGGGGAGTTTTATTACTTCATAATATTAAAAAAAAAAAAAAAAAAAAAAGAGTCTAAAAAACCTACGTATAATTCATGATTAATAAAAATTAGTATTTTAAAGCTAATTTTATTTTTTTAAATATTTTGATTATTTTTTAAAGATTACTTTTGATTATCTTACTAAACATTATAACAGCTTTGAAAAATACAAGTAATAGACTACTTCTTGTTCACTCCAAAATATTCCAAAGAAGTGTGAATAAAACAAACTCATAAACAAAATTAATTTTATTTTTAAAATATTACATCATATATAAATCAAACGAGTGAATGAAATAATTCTTCGTGTACTCGATCATCTCTTTGAACGATGATATTTATTTGTCGGAACTATCCAATCATTTAAAGAATTATAGAGTTTTCGCATGATTATTTTTTCAAGTTTTAATACATTTCTATTTTTAATTTTACCTATAAATTATAATATATAATATATATAGAAAGATTAATTTTATTATTTATTATTTTTTAGAAAGGTAATTATTCAAATTAAAAGTTGACAATGAGCTATATTAAATTTTATATGCATGTGAGTTTTACAAATTTCAGTAAATTCAATAGAACAAAATTAAAGGGGAAGAAGTCAAAAATTGAAGTTTTTGTTTTTTTCTTTTATAAAAAAAAATCTGAAAAACATTAGATTAAAATATAATAAGACTTTTTCTATAATAATATGTTAATTTATATATTTTAAATAAATTTTAAATTTAATATTTTTTTATTAATTGTTATTACTATAAAATTTGAAAATTAGTATTTTTTTTTATAATAAATTTCAATAAAATGTAAGTTGGAATAATTAGATTTAAAATTAAATATTTAATAATATATGAATTAAAGAAAATTAGCAATCATTTTCCATCCGACTCACTCGCATATCCAAAAAAAAATAATAATAAATAAATAAATACGTGTCACTTGTTTTTCTCAATCCATCTCTCACGTGCATCTCACGTGTATTTCTCTTTGATCCCTTAAGGTTAAGGAAACCGAGAGACCTGCCCAAAAAAACTGACCGCGGCATTTATACTGTTTCCATCTCCTCCATTTTTGTTTCCCTCTCCTCCATTTTTTTGTTTTCTCTCTCTAAAACAAGAAAAATTGCTGCAATGGCTTCTCCACCGCCGCCGTTGCCGGACGCCTTTGGAGGCTCCATCATTGACTACGTTTCATCCTCTCCTCCTCTCCCTGCGGCGACGGTCGTGAGTCACTCTTCTTCTTTGAAGAATCTGAGTCCGAGCATCTTAATCATTCTTACGGTTCTCGCTTTGACTGCTTTTGCTTCGGTGATTCTTTGCCTCGTTCTTCGATACCTTAACCGGCGATGTCTTCTCCGCCTCTCTGCCGTGCCTGGATCGTCGTCGACGTCTTCGTCGTCGTCTGTTTCTAGGCGCCACATCATTCCAGTTGAGCAAAGTGCTGTTCGATGTACCAATTCATTCTCTCCGATCGACTCGCTTCCTCTGTTCTCTTTCTCCTCCGTCACGCGCCGTTCTTCAACTGCCGTAGCCGATTGCGCCGTTTGTTTGTCGAAATTTGAGGCAGAGGATCAGCTTCGTCTTCTTCCTCTCTGTTGCCATGCCTTTCACGCGCAATGCGTCGATACCTGGCTTCAATCGAACCAGAGTTGTCCTCTTTGCCGCTCCGCCATTTTCGCCTCCGAATCCGACGTAATGAAGGCATCTATGGCATCCTACGCCGCCGAAGGTCGCGGCGGAGACAGTTTCAGGCTCGAGATTGGCAGTATTAGCCGCAGACAGATCCCTTCCGAGTCCGGCGAAGGGAGGAGGTCATATTCGATAGGATCGTTCGATTATTTCGTGGAAGAAGATTCTGAAGTAAACTTCACTCATGCGCACCGGAGAAGCGTCTCCGATAAGGAAGACATCGAAGCTCCCGTATCGGCAGTGTCTACAGAGCAAAGCCTAGCAGCGGAAGTCGGCTCGGGAAGAAATTGGCTGAAGGACTACGTCGACAGGCTCTCCAATTCCGTCTCTTCTCGTGCACTGTCATTCCGAGGCTCCGGCAGGTTCTTCACTGGAAGTAGCCGTCGGAGTGAGGTAACCGTCGTGGGAGATTGGGAACAGGAGAACAGTCGCGTCGGAGAAGAAATAAGCGAGCTATTCCGATGGTTTTCAGGGGTATGATCGTAATTATCACATCTAGTTACCCTACAACGCAGAGGATTTGCAATTTTGGTTATCGGCGGCCGGTACGCAATTTTTCCTTATTGAAAACGAACGGTCAAGATTCCTCCTTCTTTTTGATCCTTTTGATTATGTCAACGGCTGAGATTAAAGCTGGTAATAATACACCAAATATCACCTAGTTGGCATTTAATCAAAAGCTCAAAAAGATTGGTGAGATTTTTCTGTTCCTTCTTTCCTTCTACCTCGTTTGGCTGAGATTTAAAGTAAATAAAAGTTTCCCATCGTGGCAGTGAAGCCAATAAACAACAGTGAACTCATATTTCATGAAAAACGCTAGCAGATCAGGGGCCTTTTTGGCAATACACATCTGAATTTTTATTTTTAAATTTCCACATACATATATAAATTCCATTTCTTCTTTCTTTCTTTCTTTCTTTCGTTATTTATTTCAATTATTTCCTGAATTAATTATGGTGTAAAATGTTGTTGATATGTAATGAATGATTTAGTGTACGGTGAGAAACACTGATGGAAATGAGAGCAATATGGTATGTTGTCCCAATTGCTTAGGAATCATTGCTTTGCTTGCTTGTGGAAATTGTAAGCCAAAAAAGAAAAGAAAATAGGAAAGTGGATTGCTCAAAATAAAAAGAGGCCAAGATTATAGGTACCCCCTTGGGCTTTCTCAGATTCTTTAAGCTACTTCTATCAGCTAAACAAAAATCTCTCCTTTAATTCTCCATTTTTTCTTTTGAGAATGTTTCATGTTTTCCATGATAGGTCTTATTTGTATACACATTCTTCCTATTTCTTCACAAATACAGATATTCTTGGGCTTACTTTTTCATGGGAAAAGAAAGAATTCTAGGTTAAACTTTATAATCCTATTTTTCATAAGCACTTAATAAATTTTAAAATTAGTTATAAGCTATAAATTTGAAATTTTCGGGAACAAATGAACACAAAGTTCTTAATTTTATGATATTCATGAGAATTTAAATGGAAAGAAAAAAGAAAAAGGAAGAGAATTTATTGAGAAAAACAAGAAGGTATGAAAAGAGTCAGAATAAATTAAACCAATAACAGATAGTACAAATGAATTGAATTTTGGGAATTAAATTTGTCACATGCAAAATTCACTTTTTACGTTTTCCAAAAAAAGAAAAATGAATGTTGCCATGTACGGATTTCGTCTCTATGTAATTCCAAAAAGTAATTAATTAGTAGAAAATAAACCAAATACATTATTTAAATAACCATTAAAGTTAAATAATAAATAAATAAAATGGTTGACAAATCCATTGTCAAAGGGTTGAAAATAAAAAAAGTAAAATAAAACTCACATCTCAGCCACTAATTCTGCTGAGTCATGTGGGATTGGCTTTCCAAATTTCTTTTATATTTTAAAAGTTAAAATTATAAAAAAAAAAGACTTGAATAAATTTTCATATGATTGGCTTTGAATATTTCTAAATGAAAATATTTTATTGCTTATTAAAGCCAAAAATAATAATAATAATAAATAAAAAGTGGAAATATAAACGATTTGGTGACTGGTTTTTAGAAGGTGAAAGGGGGAAAAAACAAAGTAGTTGAATTGGGACAGTTAGTTTGGATTTGGAAAACAATCCAAGGCGGCTACCTGTTTTCATCTGCACATTCCGCAGCTTCCAATTCCGTATTTTTTTCTCTTAATTTATAATGCCAAAAATGGAGTTTCTAATTTCTATTCTCGACAAAAAAAAAAAAAAAGAAAAAGAATTTGGTAATAATATTGAAGCTAAATTTTAAATTTATGGAGAAATAAAAAATATATATATATATATATATTCATACCCTACCATAAAATTGAATAATATAAAGATTGGATTAATTCTATTTCTAGTAGTCGTATTTATAAAATCAATGAGACCATAATTTAACTAGCATAAAATATAAGAAATAAAAATTGTGAAAAAAAAATTAATTAAGGATTTTTATAAATGAAGTATTATTGAGGTTATTATTTATTTAATTATTTGTAAGGATCATTATCTAATGATGTATCGATCCTTTCCTAACAAAAAAGAACCTTAGAAAGGTTGTATGATGAACAAATCCACATGCAAAATTGGGAATAAAGTATGGAAGTCAATTGGTGGAATTTTGCAGATATTCTTAATTAAGAACCGTTCAAATTAAAAACTGAATATTAAAATTAGTTAGATCTGTGGGATTTGACTTGGATTTTGTTAATTGTTTTATACAATCAAATGAATTATGGTTTTAATCTTAATCATATAATATCTTTTTGGATCAAAACAATTACTAAAAGGATAGACATTTAGTAAAAACAAAAGAACTATCAAACATAATTTGAATTACATAAAGTCTTTAAGTTTATGGAATCCTATTATTCCTAAATTTTTATGACTCAAACTATCCAAAAATCAATAATTAGACCAAAATTATTCATTTATTTGAAAAGGGTTTTACATTCTCTAGGGAAAAAAAGTATAAAAAAAAATCATTTATTCTTGATGTTCTTCAGCTTTGTTTTGAAGGTTGAGTAATTTTTAAAATATAATTTAAGGTATTTTTCCTAATGAGAAGAACTGATATCTTTATACGGATCACACAGAGCAATAAAGACAAAAAACAAAGATCAGATATTGCAGAAGCAACAAGCAAATGAGAATCAGGGAAGAGAACTAATCTGAGTGAAGATATCTGATGTTGATCTGATTGTAGTGTTGGAGGAAGCTTCTCTACTCAACCACAGCTAACAAATCACCAGCTTTGCAGAAACAGTGCTTAGAATCTGTGCCCAAATCCAGCTGACAAACCACCACCAACATTCCAAATCAATCTAAAAATATAATATAATCGAGAAATCAATCATTAAATTTATAAGTTGGGTTCGTTTATTGAGTATAGCTCAATAGATAAAATAATAATTACGCTCATTCGAATTTGTTTGCTATGTGTTAACAACGAATATAAGGAGGTTATAACTAAAGTAGAACTAAGAGAGGCTACTACGGTTGTATCTTGATCCCGAGTATAGCTCATTTAATTCATTGCTTTCATTTCGAAATCCGAAATGGAGAGAAGCAGAAGGAAAAATAATGTGCAGGGAAAGCAGAAAGATGAACATGAATAGACTTTATGACATGAATAAGAGGGTCAGCTAACACGCAAGATACAACTTAGAAGCCAAGACTTCCAAGGATGCGTCGCCAAACCATTCATGTTTCCTACAAAAGCATCTCTAGTAACAGTCTCATACAGTGATTGATGTAATAATTTAAACCAACCAACCCTATGACCAGATTTTTTGAGCCAAGAACTTTTTGGACATCCAATTCTAAGAGGAATGGTGCATAGACAAACTCAATTCAAACAAATTTATAATCCATACTAAACCTATGATCAGATTTCTGAGTCAACGAGTTTTTTTTTTCTTTTTTTTTTTTCCACTTTTAACAATCAAAGATATGGTTAAAAAGCAACATCCATCCGCATTCTTGATTGCAGCACATTTGTGGTATGATACCCAATAATTGAAAAGCAAAGCTGGACCATAAATAATTGAGAGAATATTCAAGCCAATATGATGACTCCACCAAACCAAACGACTTACCTGACAAGCATTTATATCGGATATAATAACTCGGAAGGTAATAGACAATACATCAAACAAATTCTACAAATTCATTCGCAATTTTTGTTGAGCGTGAGATTACCTCAGGGCGCTACTCAAGACGAACGAGTATACTCTATCAGCTTGAGGAACCACCTTAAATCCAAAAGCATCATAAAATGCCAATAATAAGCATTAAAATCAAGTTCATGAGTTCAATAACACAAAAGAAAGAAAAAAAAAAAAAAAAAAAAAAAA
>NW_019268553.1:1254894-1272311 GCF_002738365.1 Cucurbita moschata | reverse complement strand
AAAAAAAAAAAAAAAAAAAAAAAAAAAAAAAAAAAAAAAAAAAAAAAAAAAAAAAAAAAAAAAAAAAAAAAAAAAAACTCAAATCGCAGGGGAGGACTACCTTCGCAGGCTCCCGTTTCTTAGAAACTGCGCGGACTTTGAAAGCGCTTCTTCGCAGTCCTCCTATCCAAAAATCAAGAAGAAAAAAACATCCAAAAATTCAGAAGACCGATAGCGCGACAGAAATTGATCGAGAAAAGAAAATGCGACAGTCTATCAACGGATTTACTTATCAGCGTACCGATTACTCGTCGCCGTGCAGATACGGAAGGTGAATTAGCCGTGTTGATAAAGGGCTTTGGCACTGTGACGAACGTAGAGGCATCGCCATGAATCTAGTCGAAGAAGCAAAGTTGTAGGGAGTCGAATGAGGCGGGCGGGAGAAACGTTTTAAGGAGGGAAGAGAAGTTCCAACGAAAGTGCAAGTAAGAAGTGAACCAAAAATTGAATAAATTTATACAAAAAGTTCAAACGGCGGCATACCCGTTTGAAAATCCATAGTAGTATTTTTTTTTAAAGCTAAATTAATAAAAATAATCATAAACTCTTTACTTTACTATTTTTTTTATTATTTATTTATAGAAACTGATGTTATTTATTTCAAAAATAATATTTAATTTTTAATAGTATTTCAAAAATAAAAATTATGGTCACCGAAGAAATATTGAGATTATCCCGTGTCAAATCTGTATTCCAAATCTTTATTTGAATTATAGAAATAGAACGTTACCATAAATAAAAAAATATAATAAATAAGCATAAAGTTCGTGCAGAAATCAAGTGGTGTGTGAGCACTAAGTCGGGTGAAGAAGAAGAGGGAATTAGAATTCCTACATTTCTCCGTTCGTTTTTGTAGACAGAATAAATTCTCCGCCCCCCAAATTCTGTATAAATCCCTACTAATAAATTTATATCTCGTGTAATTCAATTTATCTGTTACCTACTAAAATGGTTGTTTTAGTTCATCGAAAAAACTTCGTACCAATAGATAATATTCCTTGTTAGACGAACACGACTCTCCACAGTGGTATGATATTGTTCACTTTGAGCACAAGCTCTCATAGCTTTGCTTTGGGCTTCTCCAAAATGACTCATATCAACGGAGAGAGTATTCTTTGTTTATAAACTCATGATCATTCCCCAAATTAGCCGACTTTCATCATCTTAACACCGCCCCTCGAACAAAGTGCACCTTCCCTTACTCAAGGCTCGACACCTTTGGAGTCTTAGTCATTTTTTATTGCCTTCAAGGAGGCTTGACTCCTTTTTCTTTTGGAGTCCTTTGTTCGATGTTAGAGGATTTACCAATCTATTGGCACGACTAAGTTTAGAGCCTGACTCTGATACCATGTTAGACGAACACGACTCTCCACAATGGTATGATATTTGTCCACTTTGAGCATAAGTTCTCATGGCTTTGCTTTGGGCTTCCCCAAAAGGCCTCATACCAATGAAGAGAGTATTCTTTGTTTATAAATCCATTATCATTCCCTAACTTAGCCGTGGGACTTTTTCCTAACTTCTCCCAACAATCATCCCCCCGAACAAAGTACACCATGAGCCTCCTCTAAGGCCTATGGAGCTCTCGAACAACTTCCTCTTCATCGAGACTTGACTCCTTCCCTGGAACTATCAAACAAAGTATATCATTTGTTCGACACTTAAAGATTTTATTGATATTACTAAGTTAGAGGCATGACTCTGATACTATGTTAGAAATTACGAATCTCCATAATGTAATATTGTTCACTTTGAGTATGAACTCTCATGATTTTCTTTTTAGTTTTCGAAAACGTCTAGTTCTAACCTTAATTATGAACTCGTAATCATTTCCTTTATAAGCCAACGTGAGACTGATCCCAACAATCCTCAACACTAATGTATGATTATTTCTTATACTTGTTCGATGGAAGTTCAAAATCTATAGAATCATCGACAGGACACGAGGATTATGGGTGAGTTTCAAAGATTCATTCTAATCTTCCAACCGAGCAGAAGGCTTATGTAATCGACAACAAATTGGATCCAATTTTCCTCCACGTTATGTCTTCTTAATCTCATCATTGAACTTTATCTTATGAACATGGCCAAATCTCCAGTTGTCCACAAGCAACCACCATTTCTTTCTTTTTCCCATCACTCAATTTCCATTCCATTATTCCAAAATTCTAAATAAATAAAATGAAAATACCCCTCCTATATAAACCCACACTAAACCCATTCCATTCATCAATTTCAAATATTATTTGAATTAAAATGAGTTGTAACTATACGCACCGTTTCATCGCGCTCGCATCTTCCTTATTTGTCGCCTTGTATCTCACCTCCACTGTGGCAAACGACGTCGTTGCACGAACCTGTGAGATCTCCGCCGCGAAAGATCCCAACGTCCATCTCGACTTCTGTCTCCGATCTCTCGCAGCCGCTCCCGCGAGCGACACGGCGGACCTGTACGAACTCGGTGCGATCTCGATCGAGTTGATCGGAAGGAACGCGACCAGTACGCGGCGGTACATCGAGCGCTTACTGAAGAAGAAGAAGAAGAAGAAGAATCCGTCGCCGGATTCGTACTTGAGGCCACCACTGAACGATTGTAGAGAGCTCTACTCCGACGTCAGAGTAACGGTGCGCGATGCGGCAGCGGACTACGCATCGAAGCGCTATGAAGAGGTGAACGTGAAGTTGAGTTCGATTATGGATGCGGTTACGACTTGTGAGGACGGCTTCAAGGAAATGGACGGCGGAGTTTCGCCATTGACGAAGCGGAATGACGATGCGTTCGAGTTAACCGCCATTGCGCTCTGTATTCTCAACATGCGTCCTTGAGCAATTGTAGGAAGTGGTTTGTATAGTGCGATTGAGAATTTTAAATAAATTAATAAATATTTGTGTGTGTGTAATTTGTATTTTATTCCTTCGCTAATAATTCTAATCAAAATATAACTTTTAAATTTTTTATTTTAGTTAGGGAATATTTTTAAAACTCGGACATTATAATTTATAACTTTTAGACATTTGACAACATTCTCAATCACAATCATCAAATAATAATCTAGACCAAACAACTCGATCACAAGTCACACCCGATACTCGACCAAAATTGTGTCTAACAGGTCAAAGTGAACATAACAACTATTTCTTTTGTTGATCGAATATTCAAATTCTCATACTTCACTTATTGTACTGCAAAAGTACAACCTAAACAAGAATAACTTGTCATTAATTGACATAAGCTCTTTACATAAACAAGCATAACTTGCCCTTAATTGATATAAACTCTTTTTCTTAAGGTCGAAGATTTAAGCCGATACAAAAGTGTAGACCTATACACATAAACACATCCAACTAGGGAAGCAATTCATTACAAGTTCCATACAAAATGAACAAGTCAAGCATTTCAAGCAAGCATCATCCAATTGGTTTACATGCATAAACATTGCAATACAATCTATTCGAATGACGATGCTTCAAAGCAAAAACTACCAAAACACCAAATATCAGAAAATAAATCATCCTCGGTTAGGTTAGGTTTTAAACGTAATCGACTCTTAAAGTTTACTTTTATGTCTAATAAATCTCTCAACTTTCAATTTCGTGCCTAATAAGTTCCTAACCATGGAACATTTTTTTTTAAACTAATGAATCTATTAGACGCCTCTCTTAGGATCTGTCAAGGAACTTCTTACAATTAAGAGACAACACAAACATACAAACCAGAAAGTTCATAAATCAAACTCCTAATTTAACCAAGTATGAAGGGCGTAGGGGAAAATAACCTCATTTAATATTAAAATAGTGCAGTAGTGAAGATCGTGCTTCCAAGGCAAGCAATGGAGTATCAACAGCATAGGGCAAGCTATGGTTTCCTTAACTATAAACTGGAAAGTTCATGAATCAAACTCGTAATTTAACCTATATTAAAGTATAAAGGGCAAGCTTCGAGCAAGCGTCGAACAAGGCAAGCTATGGAGTAATAAAACAAACAATTCGATTTTCCTTGAGATTCAGAGCTATGGTTTCTAGCCTCCTCTTAGTCAAAGGGCAAAACATATGAGCAGGGTGTAAAGATATTCAAATTTGTCTGGACCGAAGGTATTATGTTCCATGCAGTTGCAATTATTTTCCATCACAGAGTAAGGATATCAACTCTCAACAAGAACCCAAGAACGGTCAAAACAACAATGTTGAGATGAAAATTCTTTCACTGAATAACAAAATAGAACTAGAGAGAGAGAGAGAGATGCAAATACTTTGTCAACTAGACATTGGATGGTTGTAAACGTACTCGATTGCGAGATCACAGGAATCTATTTTATCAGCTTCCTTGTCTGGTATCTCTAGCTTGAACTCCTCTTCCAGACCCATTACAATCTCCACAGTGTCCAAGCTGTCTAAACCCAAATCTTTTTGGAAATGAACATCAGGGCTCACCTGCAGATAAACAAGCAACAATTCAGCCAAGCTTTAATTGAAGTTGAGTAGGAAAGAGATGCGGATTGGAAGTGACCATAAAACAATGAGAGAATAGATGTCACGGTTGATGGCGATACGTAACGGACTAAAATGGACAATATCTACCAGCGGTGGGCATTTGTTCTTTTTATCTTAAAAGGGTGTTTTTTTTTTTATCTTTAATGGAGAAATTGATATGAACATTATGTTTATGTTGGTTAAGGTATGATGTCTACGACATGTTTTTAACGACCATTGAGTGGTTTGTCTTCTAATGTTTATATTCATGTTTTGATATATATATAGGTTAAGTTACGGATTTGGTCTTTGGTTAAAATAGTTTAAATTTGATCAGTATGATCTTAGGAGTTTTAATTCAATCGATATGACTAGAGCACAGTTTAAATTTGATTTTATGACTTGAATTCGGCTTCTAAAATTTCAATAACAATTTTTTTAAGGTGAGGATTCAACGTTCTAAGTTCCTAACTATTTGGCTGAGAGTATATGTTTTAACGAGCTAAACAATAATGAGATTAACCAAAGATGAATGATTGGGTTCGAGATTGTGGTGTCGGGGAATTTTCTATAGATGATTTGTGTGTGTTGAAATGTATGCCATATTGTCCATTCTAGCTGGCCTCGATCGACCCTAACCATCGAGTTTGGCTTGAAAATGTATGTAATATTAGGTATAGCATAGCCAGCTTGTTGGGAATCTTTCAAAAAGGTGTGCAATATCTACTATAGCATAGCCTGGTTTTCGGGAATATGTTAATGCAACACAGGTCATGAGGAGGTTAATCTCAATCCACGCCAGAGTTCTTAAAAAGTGCACGAAATCATTAAGTATAGAAGTCAATTGTTAGCACTAGTGAACCGAACCAAGCAACCCACATAAATGAAGGGAGAGATATTGGGTGCAATACAGCAATCGACCAAAACTCGAAAGAAGTAAAAATTCCAGAAATACCGAATCGAGTATGAAAATGGAATGACATTACAGCATAAATTATTAAGAGCCACTTTCTAGGTTAATGCTCTATCAGGGAATAAATCGTCGCGACTTTCTACCAATCAGTAAAGAGAAAATCACAGAGAATCTCAATTACGAATTCGAAGAGACAAAGCATGGGAAATTGAATCAAGCAAACGATTCAGAATTCACCGGAAATAAGTTCAAACCCTAAAAACCGATCGCATATCAGAACAAGAAATGATCGAATCGGCATATTAAGATTTCCTACGCTTCCAATCTATTCTTCCCGCATTTGCTAAATCGACAAACATCGTTTCAACAGAGTCGAAAAACCAACTCAATCAGCTAAAAACACAAGTGAAAAAAGGAGTGATAAGATCGAATCACCTTGGACGGATCGACTTTCGGATGGCACTTGATAACCGAGAGAACTCTCTCAATGACCTCCTCCTTGGTTATGTGATCATCATGCGATGAAAATAGCCGGAGCGATCCACTGGCACACGACGGAGGCTGGCTTCCCCGGCGAGGTAGGGCAAAGAATTGGATTGGAACTCGAACATGGCGAAGAACGGCTGCCCTCAGCGCCATTTCTCTCTATGCGGTGACTTCAGCGCTCGAACTAGGCACTGATTAATTATCCATTACAGAACACGAGGGGAAAGTCATTTGGCACGCGCAAAGCACGTGCTTTAGGTTTCCCTTTTTTTTCCTTTTTATTATTTATTTTTTTTCACTCTTACCTCAACTATATAATATTTTTCACATTTAGTTCAATCCGAGCCTTAAAAAAAACATTATTATAAAACTAAACACATTATTAGAATCATGTAACATTAATTTAAAATAATTATAAAATTGGGCGCCTTATTAGACAACAATGTTGTGGTAATATCGTATAATTTGTGTGTATCCATCTTGATAATTACTTATAGGTACGAGTATCGTGTAAAATACATGTGTGTATCGATACTTATAGCAACGTATGGCTAAGAGCATCACGTAATGTATGTGTGTACCTTGTATGAGATCTTACATTGGTTGGAGAGGGAAATGAAATATTCCTTATAAGGGCGTGAAAATGTCTCCCCAATAAATGCGTTTTAAATTCACAAGATTGACGACGATACGTAATGAGTCAAAGCGGATAACATCTACTAGCGGTGGGTTTTGACTGTTATAAATAGTATCAAAGTCAAACACCTAGCGGTGTGCCAACAAGAACGCTGGCTCCCACGGGGGTGAATTGTGAAATCTCATATTGGTTTGAGAAGGAAACGAAATATTATTTATAAGAGCGTGGAAATCTTTCTTCAGTAAACGCGTTTAAAATCGTGAGGCTAACGGCAGTACCGTCACTGTTAGAGTATATACACGTATGTATTATATATACATATAATAAAGCTGGCATTGGCGCTATCCAACCTATGTCAAAGTCATTCTCCCTGTCACAAAGGTAAACCTACATTTTTCTAATTCTAATAATTTTCAATAAAAATGTAAATAAATTATCTAAAAACCATATGATTTATGTCATTATCACTATGATCTCACAATCATCTCTCCCAATAACATATGGAACTTTATTATTAAAAAAATAATAACTAAAAATAAAAAATAAATATAAATAATGATTCGAAAGTTTCTATAGGTATACGATATAAGTTTTATTATCAATTTGAACATAACTCAGTGATATACTAATTAATATCTTACAGACCGATAGTTTGACTCCACCTATTCCAAAAAACGAGGGATAAACTAAAACTGTCGTTTTCATCTGATATGATGTTATACCACGATTCTAAGACCGTCACACCTAACCATTCAAGCACCTATCAAAATAACAGCAAACAAGATATTTAAAATTACGTGAAAATAAAAAAATGCGCTAAACAATTAATATATTATTTACCCTTATAAACATAATTTTTTTAAGAGTTTAAACAATTAAATAAAAATGGTTAGGCCCAAATTAGATTATAGACGAAATTAGATTAATTAGACATTTTTTTTTAATTCAAACACGCAGGAGGAGCGTGAATAGGCAATGAAAAGAGCCTTGACTATCTATGGTCGTTGATTAATGAGATGAAGCGAAGTCCCTACGATCAAGAGGGCCCACCAGACCAGCAGAGAGGTTGATAACATTAATCAAAATAAAATGCAATCAACTTATTAAGTTATGCGTGAGCGTGACACACCAAATTAAATCTTCCTAAGCGTTCCACGTCTACAATCAGCTATGTTATAACACTAAACTTTAGGTGTCACCTCGTTTTAGACATTTATTTTTTTAACATATAACTTGATTTACAAAATATATATTTTTGGAGATAATTCTGATTAAAATTAATTTAATAGTAATAACAAATAAGAATTTTTTTAGGATTTATTAAAAAATATGAAAAATAAACTTAGATGTATATTAAACTAAAATGAGTTTTGAATTTTTAAATTTAAATATTGGCCAAAATAATAAATTTATAAAAGTTTGAAAATTAAAATTAAAAATTTTAATGTTTGGAGATGGAATTTAAATAATTAAAAAGTAAAAAAAAAAGAAATATATATATATATATTACACATATCCAAAATTCCAAGAAACTAATCCCTGACGCTCTATGGTTTTTTTCTCACTCGGTAGGAAAAATATTAAAAATCTTAGGAGGGTAGAATCGTACTTTTGATAAATGTATCACCATTGCGATCAATCCTGTGGTCAAATGTCAACGGTAATCGATATCAACGGTTGTGATTGACTCTTCCGAAGTCCGCTATCTTTCTCGACCGGTTCGCACAGAGATGAGGCTTCGCCGGAACCCTGAGGTTACCGGAGAAGGCAGCTTCCGGAGCGGTTACCTTCTGGTTCCAAATCCGGTTCGGACTTGCTCGTACGAGTGGACTCAAACAAAATGCGAATGCCGAAACGTTCTGTTTGTGCTTTAATCTCCCTCGTTTCGCCGATCCAGGAGCCGCCATTGGAGATTGTTGAAACATTTGAGATACTGGAGAACGATCGAGGCCTTCATATTCTTCATCGGAGTCAGGTAACGTCACCGGCGACATTCCGCGTTCGATTCCCTGGCAACGCCTCCGTTCAACACCGGCGATCGATTCATCGACTGTCGAAAGACTCGATTGCCGCTTAATCCGACGGCCATGGAAGATCGTCGAGAACCACGACGACGAAGAAGAAGACGAATCCGGACCGTGCGATTCTCGATGATTCTTCTCGAATTTCTCGGATCTAGACCTAAAAAGCTTGGACCAGAGCGATAATTTGGTACTCCTCTGCTTCCGATCGAAAGAACCTATACTGACGAACGTAGAGTTCGCACTGTTGTTCGTTCTATAATTTGGTCCAATTTGCGGAGTACTATAAAATCGCTGATGGCGAGGGCGGCGATTACCTTCGCGATCAAGATGACTCCACAAATCTTCATCCGGTTTCTGATCATCAGAAACGAGCGACGGCGGAAGAGGATCATCCGCCTCGTGAATACCGCCGGAACCGAGTTCCGATTGCTTCTCCGCCTGTTCCTGATCGGCGATGACGGAAAAAATTCGTTCCCGTAAACAGGAAGCACAGACTCCGATGCTGCTGCTGAAGTCGGAGTGGTGCTTCCTGCACCTCATTTACTGGTGAAACGGCAAAATCGAAATCGGGCGGCGGTGTTTCAATGGCGGATCGTAAAGATTGCCGGAAACTTGTACCGGAGCATTTTGGAGGACGAGAACGAAGAGGAAGCGGAGGAAGAAACTTCGTTGAAGAATGAATCAAAATTTCACAGGACTGAGACGCCGGTTGGGATATAGTAATTATTTATATATGAATGGAATATGCTTTTTAGGAAAGACGGGACGGATGTCATTTAAATAATAAATAATAATAAATAATAATAATTAATTGAAAATAAATATGACTATTTGTTTGTTTCCGCAACTTTGGCTGTAATTCCCTTTATTTGACAACGATTAATTTTTTAAATAATGCAACTATCTATTCGGCTTTTATTATTATTTTTATTTTTATCTTATTTGCCTTTTGCTTTTAAATTAGTTAATTTTTAAAATTAAAATTTATTGAGTTATGATAAATTAATATTAAAAGAATTTACGGATCAAATCATATTAAATTACTAATAAATCTAATCGATGTCGATACTTCTTTTTATAGCTTTTTCGTGCTCTTTGAAATCTTACCGTTTCATGTTCTATTATTCACTCTCTAATGAGATTTTTTTCACCCTTCTTTCACGGGACTACTTTACTATCGATCACCTAGTAGTATTTAGCTTGCAAAATGGTCATTGATGATTCGCACGGGATTTCACGTGTCCTGTGATACTCGGGTCATAGTGTAAGCTAGTGGTGTGATTTTTGGCTACTGGGTTGTCGCCGAGTGTAATAGTCTACTGCTTCACCTAGTAGCACGATGTTTCTCTTGCTCTCCCACAACCCTGTTTTCACGGTTGAGACTGCTCTTATTTTACGCGACTCAGGTCACATTGTAAGTTAGTGATGAGATTTTTGGCTACTGGGTTGTCGCCGAGTGTAATAGTCTACTGCTTCACCTAGTAGCACGATGCTTCTCTTGCTCTCCCATAACCCTGTCTTCATGGTTGAAACTGTTTCGACTTTACTCGTCGATGCTACATGAACCGCTTTTGATTTATTTTCTTATAGCTCGAATTATATATATATATATATATATATAACCAATAGAAACCGTAGTTTGTTAATAATATTAAATGAAATATGATATGGTATTGAAAATTTGACATCTAACCTACTAAGGAGCTTCAAAAAGAAATAATAATAATAATAATAATAATAATTCATCCACCAAATAAATCAACAATTTATATGTCACATCCAATTAGTTACAATGGTAGAAATTAGGCTGCTTTTAAAAACTACAATAATTTTTTTAAAATCTAACATATGTCAAATATGAAGCAAAGTGATTAATATATTAAACCTTATATTAAATAATCGTTCCATATTCATCTTAAATCTTTAACTTAAAAGAAATAATAACATTAATTACAATATATATATATATATATATATATATATCATATTAATATTTAAAAAAAAGATTCATTATCTGTAAGTCACCAAATATGAACATGAAGACCATTTACAGCGGCAATCAATTACAAACTGCTTTTTTTTTTCAAGTGCGCCATGAGTGTGAACATGAATATAGAACCAAACTCAGCTACCCAAATTTAAACATTAAATAAATAAATAATATTTTTTAATTGATTTTAGGAAAGAAAAAAAAATAATAAAACTTAAATGCTCGGTAGGGGCAATTCTACAATGCTTTTGGCACAAGCAATTGTTGGAAAAAACATTTCAAAAGCGACCCTGTTAGGTAATTTCACCAAAAATATTTATTTATAAAATAAATAAAAATATTGTTTTCGCTCTAAATTTACCTTTTTAATAATTTATTAAATTTAAGATAACATTTTTTAAGGGTATTTAGAGTAATAAATTACCATATTTATCTGTAATTTTGCGAAATAAAAAATGTAGTTTTTTTTTATAAATAAATGGAAAAAAAAAGGAGCAATAATGAGATCATGAATGCGTTGGTTGAGTAAAGATAATTTAAGTATTTGCAATAAATGGTCTCCAACTATATATGAATTGAAATCCTGACCACAAAAGTATGGGATTTTTTATTTTTGCCCCTATGGTCATCACGCTTTTGGCACGTGCTATTCTGGTGGTTGTGGTGGGCCTACGCCCAAGGGCAGCCCACTACATGGCTGCGGATTTAAAGCCCAATCTGACCGCTAGGAATAGTATATTAATTTATTAATTTAATAAATTTATGAATAAAAGTAAGAAATTAATTTATTAATTTATTAGTTTAATAGATTATTTCTTTTTTGGAAAATGTTCCTACCGAAATTGACTATTCCATTCTTTCTACGTCAAATTTATTAATTATAGATATTTACAACTGTCTTCTCAATCTCTTCTGCTCTCAGTCTTGCCCAATATCACTCCCGAAAGCTGTTCTTCGTTGGAAGCTTGCCAGTTTTTTTGTGGAGAAGCCATTGAAATCAGCTAATGACGAAGTGGAATTCTCTCTCTGCTTCGCTTATGAAGCGCCTGAAGCTTCACTACCAGATGTCGAACAGTATTCCGGCGCTATCTCAGGTGAGATCCTTCACCACCAGCGAGGGGCATCGTCCCGCCATTATTCATAAACGTAGCCTCGATATTCTTCACGATCCGTGGTTTAACAAAGTAAGTCTTCTGCTACTCTTTCGATTTTGCTCTCCTTTCTTTTCGGATTTGATTCTGTAGTCTGTATTTTCGTTCTAATACAATTCTTGTGAGATGCGGTACTTGGCATCGTTTTTTTAATTGGAGACTGTGCTTACCCCAGTGATCTGCGAAGATAATCTGTATTCTAAGTCAAGATTAGAGGAATTATCAATTATTTGTTGTAATTAAGCAGCGAAAACGATTACACTTGGAAACTGTGTAACAAACGAATCAACTACTACTAAAACTGATTGATGAGTTCTCGAACTCTCTACACGACTATTGACAATTGTTCTGGTTCTTGACTCTTGGCATCCAAATGTTGCCATCGGATACTCGATCCAGTTGGGGTAATTCTGTGAAGAGTTAGTTTAGTTATATAAGGTAGAGCTTCCTTTTATAAGCTGTACTGATTGCTGAGTACTGGGTTGGCACGACAAAGTTAGCGTCGATTCAAGGTTATTAGATCAGTGATTATACAGTTCTAGCTAATTATATGGTGCGTGAAAGTATGAATCAGTTATTGGCTGAAATTAAAGGGTATTGTACGATCGTCCCTGAATTTATTTATTTACTTTTAAATGATCGTTTAATATTTAGGCTTTTACGGGAGAGAAAAAGAGAGATGCCACAAGTAACAATCTTACCCGCCATAAATATATATATATGTATATATTTTTTTTTTGAGATCTTCAAGCCCCCGGTTCTGACTATATTAATTGTATTTTATGATTTTTCCTATGAAAAAATGGTAAGAATAGAAATGTTGTACATATTGATATGAAATGAAGATGGCCAAATACCAACTTCTATTACTGTTAGGTTTCATGACTTCTTCATTTCATGGAAAGAATAGAAATGTTTTACTTTGAAGAATACCTTTTTCTCTTCGAATTCTCCTCGTATATACTTTCATCCTTAAATGAAGTTCAAAACTACTATGGACTTCGAAAATTGAATGTAATGTATTTGGAGCTAGTTTTATTAATGTTTGGATTCTTATTTTTCTTTGGTAAAAGCATCATTTATGGACCTCCTTTCTTTGTTATCATCATAGTAGGGAACTGCCTTTACAATGACAGAACGTGACCGGCTTGATCTTCGAGGACTTCTTCCACCAAATGTAATGTCTTCAGAGCAGCAAATTGAACGATTTAGTAAGTTCTTAAGATTTTAATTTTCCATGGAGCCATTGCGAATCAAAGACCATTTATTATATATTTCTCAGCATTACCTTAAAATCTTGGTTTTTTTTTTTCATCTTGGAATTTTAGAAACAACTTTGTACATTGATGCCGGTTACTTGATATGGTTTCAACATCGTTACATATCTTAAGAGAGTGTGCAAGCATGACAGAATGAAAATTTGGAATGATTTTTAGCAAAATCTCTCTTTATTATTGAGCAAGATTATCCTTCTTGTCATCACTGGTGCACGTTCAATATAGCAGCTCTGAATTCATTCCAATAATATTTGAGCAACATTCCTTCAGTAATATATTATAGTTGTTCTCTGAGTTTATAGGTTGTATCTCAATTTACATTTCATTGAATTTCTTGCTGTTTACACTCTTAAATTTATCTTCTAGATAATATGCAGCTTCAACTTTTCATCTTTTTCGTTAAAATTGATATTGTATTTGAGCTTGTGAGGTCAACAAAAGTTTCCTTGTACCTCTTGTCACGACTTCTTTATAATTAAGAAACAAAATTTATGTAGCTTCATTCTACATGACATAACTCTAGATAATTTACAGTGGTTGACCTGAAGAGGCTTGAAGTGCAAGCAAGAGATGGGCCTTCAGATCCAAATGCTTTGGCCAAATGGCGCATTCTGAATAGATTGCATGATAGAAATGAGACGATGTACTATAAAGTGAGTTTAGATTGTTCATCTATTAGTGTACAAAATTGTAAGGAATTTTTACTGACTTGCTATGAATTTATGATCTATACTGGGTACTGTTTGCTTTATAGATCTATGCTTACGAATACTGGGTATTCATGACCACTGAAGGGGAAGGACATTTCTTCGAACGGAATAAAATAAATTTTCATTAGGTTATTCTGTTTTCTTATGTTTGCTTTAAGAAGAGATCTCTTGGACCGTGCTTATTTATTTATTTATTATTGTTTTTTTAAAGGAAGAATTGAATATGCTGCAAAATCTTAAAACATTCAAGACATTGGCTGCTAAATGTGTTTGATGACATCTCCCATTTTCTACTTTGACAAAATGCAATTTCACAATTTGTTAGAAGTGCTTCAATTTTAAAGCTGTTCATCCATCACATTTAAATTAATCTCGAAAACTTGAAATAACAAATTTTCACGTGGTTTCCTTTCAGTGTACTTGTATTTTTGCTTATACTGCAATAAAGGATTTGATAAATGCTGTTATTTTTCATATGATCTATATGTCATATCACAAGTCATCTAATTAAATGCGACTTTGATAGGTTTTGATTGCTCACATTGAGGAGTATGCACCTATAGTATATACACCAACTGTAGGTCTCGTTTGTCAGAACTATAGTGGCTTGTTTAGAAGGCCAAGGGGAATGTATTTCAGTGCAGAAGATCGAGGAGAAATGATGTCTATGGTTTATAATTGGCCTGCTGATCAGGTTTTCTTCATGTATCTTCGATGCTCATAACAGTCAATTTATTGAACCAATTCAAATTGTTCAGAAGCCAAATAGTTTCCACTTTTAGGAACTGTAACTCTGCATATAAAGTAAATTGAAAATCCCATAACTTTTTTGCAGGTTGATATGATTGTTGTTACCGACGGAAGTAGAATATTAGGTCTTGGAGATCTTGGAGTTCACGGGATTGGGATTGCAATTGGGAAGTTGGATTTATATGTTGCTGCTGCTGGGATAAATCCTCAGAGGGTAGGTTCTTGCTTGTAGATCTCTTATGTGTTTAGTTCCCTAGCATGATTACCATGTAGCTGGTTATGTTTCGGAATTTATTAATTGGTTTGAAAACCTTTATATTCATGTTCAAAAGCTGGAGTTAAACAAGGCCATCCAAGATTCCATGAAGAGTGTAATTATAATTGATATGGCATCCGCTCGGATGCTATTCCACTCTCTTTTATGCTCCATCTATCTATCTTTCATGCATGGCTGAAGGAACCCTCAAAGATGGAATCCTTACAAATTCACATCACATGCCTTATTGACAAAGCATTGGAAAAAAAAAAAAATTGAAAGGAGGAAAAGATGTGCATTTATACGATTATCAAACACTATAAAATTTTTTGAGGTCTTCATGTGTTTACATCTTTAACTTGTGCTTTTGTTGTGGTGGATTCACTTTTCCTTAAGATTTTAATTGCTTTGAAGATTAAATCTGATCAATAAGTTGTTTTATTAATTCTAGTTTATGAATACTTTCTTAAATTAGTAATGCTTATTTAAATCACAATAGGTGCTTCCAGTCATGATTGATGTTGGAACCAACAATGAAAAGCTTCTGAAGGACCCCTTATGTAAGTGCTTCCATGCTATTAGTTGGATATTGTGCTGAATTCTCCCTCTCACTCTCTCTCTCTCTCTCTCTCTCTCTCTCTCTCTCTCTCACTCAGAAAAGTGTCTTAACAAAGATTTGATTTTTTTAATACTAATAATAAAAAACAAAATCCACAATTTGGTAGCAAACCATTTATAGTATATATAAAATCTCTTTTTTACTTGCTTTGGTTTGATACCCGTCTATGCTTCGTGTTTGAATTGAGATTAAGAGTATGCACAAAATGCTATAGGAAAATTGTTCGCATGAAGCTCACTTGACGCTTAATTCTGCAATGAGATGGTTTTCCTAAGTTTTATGAAAATAGGGACGTTATTCATTCAAATGAGTTTGGCTACCAAATTGTTATATTGTTATAACTTGTAAAAATTGTTATATTGTTTTCACGATGGATCAACATATTCAAAACATCCATAAATTGATCGATATTCTCTAGCTTGGTTTAGTTTTCAAATTTTTATGACTATTCCACATCTTTAAAACTCCCAATTACAATTTTAAAGCTATATCGAGATGAAGCTTTCATGCTCTAGATTTTGATTTTTTTTTGGTATAGCATATTGAATTTATTCTTTTTCCGTAGATTTGGGATTGCAACAAAACCGATTGGATGGTGATGAATATTTGGCCATTATTGATGAATTCATGGAGGCTGTGTTTACTCGCTGGCCTCATGTTATTGTTCAAGTACTTCAACTGCTACTCTGGTCAAATAATTGAATTTTCTTCTTTTATTATTTTATATTACATTTTTTAAGTTATGCAATAAATACCTAACAATTGTTCAACAGTTTGAAGATTTCCAAAGCAAATGGGCATTTAAGTTATTGCAACGATACAGAAATACGTACAGAATGTTTAATGATGACGTTCAGGTTGACCATTCTCTCCTTTCTTCTCCTACTTAGTTTTTCCCTTTTCCCAGTAGTTTGCCATGTTTACATTGATTCTTGTTCTATACTGATATGCTATAACTTGTCTAGGTTTATTTGACATTTTCCTTTCTTAAACTTTTAGCTATTTATTTTTACAGGAAACAGATTTTTTTTTAGAAAAATATTTATTTATTATTTTTGATTTCTTGGACTTAGCTATTTAGATTAGTATGTTTAATGTATGCGTTCTTTCTAAAAAAAGTTTATGGTGGCTCATATAAAACACACTTGCTGGTTTATATAAAGATGATATATACATATTTGTTTAGATTCTAAGGGCGTAACATTAGTTAGCAAGGGGCATATTAATTCTTAAAGCTATGTTTATCGCTCAACATTAAGGACCGTGATTATCCAACACTAACTATTCAATATCAAATTGTTTCTAGGGAACGGCAGGAGTTGCTATTGCCGGACTTTTAGGTGCTGTGAGAGCACAAGGAAGACCGATGATTGATTTTCCAAAGCAAAAGATTGTTGTTGCTGGTGCTGGAAGGTAGTTGCATTCCTATTGGTGTTATCTAACATTATAAGATTAAATTTAGAATTTTGTATGATGATAGTGTTCATAGTGCCCCAAGCCTTGTTTCTTTTAGCGTAACGTACAAAAAATGGTTTTTAGCTTTATTCATTAGCTAAATTGTTATGCATACAATACTTCCAGCCCTATAATTTTTCTCTTCCGTTCTAACTTGATTTCTGCCGATTGTTCCATTTATTAACAATTGACACTAGTACACTCATGTTTTTAGTAGACGTTAAAACTTAAGTTTTGGCTTATTTCTTTTAATGATGCAGTGCAGGAATTGGGGTTTTAAACGCGGCAAGGAAAACCATGGCAAGGATGTTGGGAAACAATGAATCAGCATTCGAGGCTGCTCGAAGCCAATTTTGGGTGGTAGATGCCCAGGTGATCAACCGCTAGGCATTCTTTTTATTTAAAATTCTTGAGCTAAAAGTTTTTTCCATTTAAAAGCTAACAGTAAATATAGTACAAGACTACTATGTTTTGGTCTTTTAGAATTATAACCATGCCACTTAACGATTTTTTTGGGAGAATGAAAAATTTAAAGTTTCCTTTAAATCTGAAGTTTTAGTGGCCTTGTATACATTTTTATCCAACATCTTTTAACAAAAAAAAAAAAAAAAAAAAAAAAAAAAAAAAAAAAAAAAAAAAA
>NW_019268553.1:1238334-1254634 GCF_002738365.1 Cucurbita moschata | reverse complement strand
AAAAAAAAAAAAAAAAAAAAAAAAAAAAAACATATGTTCTGATCCTCAATGTTCTTTATGTGCCCTAGGGATTTTCCTCCCACTTCCTTGTGTTTATATTTTAAAAGTTTATTTATATTATTTTGTTTGTCAACATATTTCGGAGTTATGAGCTTACTTGAGTTATGGAGTTGAGCCAACATTCTCCTGTGCCTGAATATTTCTTGCTTACATTTGCAATAACCTTCATTGCCTAGATTACGCCCATTATACTATAGGATGTTGTTTTATCATGTCGCTATCCTTCAACGGGTAGAAGGGAACATGGTATGTCAATAACACCTGGGTTATGTGGGATCAAACTTTTCATATCTTTGTTAATTGTTTTTCCTTTTTTTTTTTGGTCGTTGTCAGGGTTTGATCACAGAGGAACGAGAAAATATTGATCAAGATGCAAGTCCATTTGCAAGAAAGGTCAAGGAAATTAATCGTCAAGGATTGAGGGAAGGTGCAAGTCTAGTGGAAGTGGTCTGTACTCTCCTTACTTATAGGGCTCATAGCTACTTTTGCATAAAATAATTATGTCTTACTATTTATCTCCACTACTATCTTTGTTTTGACGTCGACATTTAGAAACTGAAAGTTGTTAAAAAAAGGTGGAATTTGAGTGGAGAGCTTAAATAGTTCTGGAAACCAATCTTTTGAGGCATCATAATTTTATTGTTGGGTATGAGTCATCATAAATGAAAGTATACATGCATTTTTAACACGTTGAACATTAGAGCATTGAAATTATATATCATTCTCGTGTTAGTTTATTTCAGTGTGATTTTTCTATTTTTATTTAATTATCAGTATCTTAATTCTCTATTGTCCCTTTGTCGGACATATTTTTATTTTCTGCCATTTCCTTGAAAATGTTAATATTAGGTGCAACAAGTGAAGCCTGATGTGCTTCTGGGATTGTCTGCCGTTGGTGGATTGTTCACAAAGGAGGTATTAACGAACTGACTCTTCTTTCAGTTATTTGTGCCCTAAAATAGTGTGTTAGAATTTTAGCGATTCAAACACTATACATACTACCTGCAATGGATGAAGACAGAGGGGAAAAGAGAAATGGACGATTTCCATTTCCATATCCACATCTTTTACCTTTTGCTTTATGTAAACATGGGTCATATTCTGTGGGAGGCCCCATGGGACTTAGAAAGATGCGGCTGAAAATAGAAACATAAGATAGTGAAAAGAATAAGTAAAAAAGATGATGTAGAATAGGACAAATCCAAATGAAACAAAATGTAACTGAATTGGTTATCTTGTGCATAGTTTAGGATTTAAGAAATAAATGTTACCAATCACCCAAATGTGGAACTTTGTGAAATTTACTCTTCTTATACAACTTGTATTTAGGTATTAGAGGCTCTTAAAGGATCAACAGCTACAAGACCGGCTATTTTTGCCATGTCTAATCCTACAACAAATGGTACAGTTGAATAATCTATGGATTTCTCTACCTATGCATAGGTCACAAATCTCGCCCTTCAGCGGCTTGCTAATTCTTAGAATTTTTTTCATGTAGCCGAGTGCACTCCTGAACAAGCATTCTCAATCTTGGGTGAAAACGTCATATTTGCGAGTGGAAGCCCATTCAAGGATGTTGATTTTGGTATGTAAAATAATTGTCATATGCTTTAATACTTTTCTCTTCTGTTTTAAGCTTCTAGAACAAAAGGCATGTTTCTAAAAAAATTAAGCTCAAGAATATCATTCTCGGATCTGTTTTGTAAAAGTTGTTGGAAGAATGAGTAAAAGTTTGAATACAGGAAATTTTGGGATGCATTCAGCATGAAATTATGTTCTTGAAACTAGCGAGATTTGAAGGCACTTTTAAACGTCTACTTAGCTTGAACATCCTGTTTAAAACAACATCCGTTTTATAAATCCCTATCTTTTTTCATTATGCATCCATAATTTGAGAAATTATTTTGCAAAAATGTTACTTCTGGGTGAAATTTCTTTCTTAATAAGCGAAAACAAATCAAGGATAAAGACTTTAGTCAGTTATATTATCTTCATAATGCTAACAATAACAATTTTAATAGTAACTATAACATGACTTGTCTTTTTGTTCATCGATCATGGAACTAGTTCCTTATAGTTCCATGCTAGAGACAACATTTAATCTATTTTTATGAATTCAAATACATTAAATGTTCTTTTAGAAGCTACGGACCTCCACAATGGTAAGATATTGTCTACTTTGAGCATAAGCTTCTCGTGACTTTGATTTCGGTTTATCCAAAAGGTTTCGTACCAATGGAGATAGTATTTCTTACGTATAAACTCATGATCTTCCTTTTAATTAGCCAACGTGGGACTCCCTCCCAATAATCTTCAGCATGTTCATCTACCTACGTTCTTTTAGAAAGTGCTCTAATATAAGTATAATATTCTCCAGGGAATGGTCATATTGGTCACTGCAACCAAGGAAACAACATGTATCTTTTCCCAGGGTTAGTTTGCCAAATTGCACATTATAATGGCGATAGAGAGAACATTTTATGATACTCTAGGTTTGGTTTATGATATGTGTGGATGCATGTTTGTGTAGTATTGGGCTCGGTACGCTTCTATCTGGCGCTCCTATTGTATCTGATGGCATGCTGCAAGCTGCTGCTGAGTGGTAAGGCTTCTGTTCTTTCAAGTTTTTGTAGATCACATTTTGTTTATGCAAATTTTAGAGCAAACAAAATAATGCAATCTTACAATGTTATGACAAATGGCAACTACAAGATATAATCTGAACTTTCTCATTGAATTATTAACAAAACAGCTTCTTACAATAATGATTCTTTGTCATTCCATTTGTGACGACAGCCTTGCTGCATATATGACTGAAGATGAAGTCCACGAAGGCATTATTTATCCATCAATTTCTAGGTAAGTCATCATCTTAATTTGATGTTTAAATACTTTTCTTTGATTAAGATGAGAAAGTGAGAAGTTTCAGGAGCTTGTTTTTGTTTGTAGCATCCGTGATATTACCAAGGAAATTGCAGCAGCTGTTATTATGGAAGCCATCGAAGAGGATCTTGTCGAAGGATACCGTGGTGTCGATGCTCGAGAACTCCAAAAATTTAGCAAGGTAGATTATATTCTTAAACTTTCTCAATCCTATTTATCGCAAAAGACAGTAATTACTGATGCTCCATGCCTGATTATACTTTTGATCTCAACTTAGCTCAACTGATTATGACATTTGCTCTCTCGACAATTAGGTTAGAGGTTCTGATCCTCAATTGATTATGACATAGGCTCTCTCGACAAATAGATTAGAAAGATTATTAAATAACGAAATGAGGTGTAATGGTCTTTCTTTTTTAGTTCAATAATTATGGAGTGGATGATTGAACCATGGATCAATAATGGTTGTTGTATCCCATAAATTTGATTGTATGATTTTTATAATATAATGCACCATATAAGTCAATAATATCGTCGTGGAGTAATCTTATTTTCATGATTTTAATTTTCAGGAACAAATTTTAGAGTTCGTGAAAAATAACATGTGGAGTCCAGAATATCCGACACTTGTTTACAATCAAGATTAATCTACCTTTATAAGAACAAAATAGTTGTTTTATTTTATGTAACTATCTATATTGTAACACGATTAAGTTTGCCATCTGAAATTGGAAGTTCTAAATTCTAATGTAAGGTAGTCATAAAGATCAAATTTGTTTATATTCACATTTCAGCAAATATTTTTTTGTTGGAGTTGGTATAATTAATATTTTATATATATTGTGTATTTGTCATATATATATATATATATATATATATATATATATATATATATATACTTACAAGTATTTCTTTTGGTTCTAAGTTTCATGAATTTAATTTTTTTTAGATTTTTGTAACAATTCAATATAATTTTTTTTCCTACTCGCGGATTCAAGCCATCGACTTTTAAAATAATTATTAATGTCTTGTTTATCAAATTATATATATATATTTAATGACATACAACATTTTCCTCAATTTAGATTTTTTTTAATATGTGAGGAATCAAACTAGACAATCTAATTATACTTCAATTTAGATAATCACTTAAGGTTTGGTTGTATTTTTTCTGATTTATCAAATAAATTTATTTAAAAATTAAATTTAAACTTTGAAAATTTTATTCATTAACAAGATTATTACAAAATTAACCTAAAAACGTGGCTCTAATATCATATTTTAAAACATATTTTACATCTTAGTATAAAATATTGAAAAAGAACATATTTTTAACAAATAATAATAATATATATTATTTAAATTATTAAACAACATATTGTCAATAAGAACATTTATGTCTTATAATAGTATTTAAATAAATTTGTATTATACTAAATTTATATTTAAAAAGTGATTATATCAGTTATAAATATATTTTTTTTTCTTATTGGGAATTAGGAAGATATTCTAATGGAGATATATTTTTTAGTTTTTCTTTAAAAAATATTTTAAATTAATCCAAGTTTTTAAATTTTTTTATTTCTCAAACTACAAAGGGTTCAATTTAACCCATTTTTTAGTATTTATGTTTTTAAAAATTATTATATTATCCCTTCTATGCCTGTAATGACCCAGATCTAGATATTGTCTTCCTTTGCTTTTTTTTTTCGGGCTTCCCTCAAGGTTTTAAAATGCGTGAGAGGTTTATAGGGCTTCCCTCAAAACTTTAAAACGCTGTCTGCTAGGCGAAGGTTTCCACACTTGTTCTCCTCTCCAACCAATGTGGGACATCACAATACATAATCGAAAATTTGTAGCGGTGATTTTTTTAATATATATATATATTTATTTATCTTTAATTAAAAGTCGAAATATTCACAATTTTAACCTAATTTTTATAAAATAGAAAAAAATATCGACTACAGTAGTTTTTCGCAAGTAACGAGTTCGAACTTCGCACTTTCATAACCGGGAATAGGATATAGCCTTAGTAAGCTCTGAATCCCCTCTCATGGAGCTACGGACCTGACCGGAGAAGCTTCGACGGAATGAATGGCACTTGCAGCACCGTCTTCCAGCTCTGGCAGAGCCCTCCGACTAAACGCCTCATCATCCGAAGCTTCAATGTTTACTACGGTTCTGGTCCTTTTTCTTGCCCTCCCGTACTTGATTAGTTTGCTCAGGAGGATGATTAACTTTCGTATCTCTTTCACTGCTTTTGTATGGTTGAAATTGAAGCTGATAGACGCGGCTTTGCTCAATCGCCGCCATTTCTTAGTTTCTTGAATGATACTTTGGCTTTTGTTCGAAATCTGTTTCTTACTGCATTTTGAAGTCAATTTTGCGGCTTGTTGATTAGGAACAAGTAGCAAGATAGAAAATATCATTGTCTTCTTTTGAAAATTAGAATGCTAGAGATTTTAGTACTTTTTATTTCCATTCTTCTGATGTATTCGCTGTATTGATTTCATTTCATTATCTTCTCCTACTCATTTTAACGGTAGTTGCTTTCTTTAGAATCTCTTCGCACTTGTTTTTTGATGCTGATTTCTGATAGTTGCTATTTGTGTTCTTCTTAAGCAGGTATGCATGTGATTAGGAGTTCTAGGATTTATCCAAATCAATGCTTCCACAGGTCGATTCAAACTGAAACATATAACGTTGTCAATGGAAGTTATATACCGAAAACTGAAACAAAAGATGAAAATGAAGTGAAGGTATTTGGTTCTGTTTTCTTTTACTTTAGTTCGGAGGTTGTGCCGTCTTACATCTTAATTTGATGCAAATGAAATATGTTACCTGTTATGAACGGAAATCGAAAAACTTGAGTTCAATCGATTTTCACTTTATTTTTAGAAAACAAGATTTTTTACATTATTTTGAAGGTTTGTCCTTAAACTGAAATTGATTTTGTTCATTAGAATGCTCAACTTCTCATTTGTTTCACATGCTTTGACCTATTTGCATGCGATACTTGTTGGATGATGAAAGTCTCACGTCGGCTAATTTACGGAATGATCATGGGTTTATAATCAAGGAATACTATCTCCATTGGTATGAGGCCTTTTGGGGAAGCCCAAAGCAAAACCATGAGAGCTTATGCTCAAAGTGGACAATATCATACCATTGTGGAGAGTCGTGTTCATTTAACGGTTAGCATAAGCTCTCATGGTTTTGCTTTGGGCAAATCTCTTTCTCTATCCATATTAGATAGTTTTTACTAGTTATACATTTTTCACGTTATTTCATGTTTAGCTCTTCTGCCGTGGTATTTTACTCGACTGTAATTGACAGAATGTGGCTACTGTCTCATGTCCTGGTTCCAGGAAAAAGATAAACCATCAAAGAATCTTGAGAGCGTGGGTGCATTTCAGAAGCTGCCCATGGTGATGCCATCTATTGATATTTTCCAGTCTGCACTAAAGAAGGCCAAGAGGGTTAGCCCTACAAAGGGTACTTTTAGTAGCATGCGGTTCTGTTTCTGTGTTTGCTTGGCTGGTCTTGTGATCTGATTTGAGTGAAAGCGGACTCAAATCACTTCTGCTTATGCTGATTTTCTTGTATCCATCTTCAGGAATAGCCAATATTGCAAAGAGGGAGAGAAATAGGGGTGCTAAGCAGCTCGATACACTGATGAAAGTTTGTTCTTATCCCAAATATCAGTCCACTTTTATATACGATATAAAAGAATTACTCTGGTGCATTGTAATCGTACATGAAATATTGTAAAGCTCATCGTGACATCTTGTTTCCTTTGTTAGGAGTTGGCAGTTCCCTTAAGAACATACCTAGAAGAGTTTCCAAAGAAAGAATATCTTCACCCTTATGAATGTTCTCTCATTGAGTTGACACTTGGAGATGGAAAGTATGAAGAGGTATATTATGAAGCATTACTTTCTATCCACTTTTTGCGGCATAAATGTGTTATTATGGTTCATATCCTTCAATAATGACTTCTTTTTCGAACTTATAATCTTCTAATGATTAAAATCATAGGACTTTACTCATTATAAGGCCTCTTTAGAATTTGCATATGAAATTCTTGTCGCAATAGATTTAAATTTTGGAAGGCTGGAAATCTATTTTGGAAATTACATTTTAATATGTTTTTCTTGATTGCTTATGTGGAAATATTTGTTATTTTGTGCCATGTTAATGAGTTCTTGCACTTTTACTTTGTTGATAATACTTTATTTTCTTCAACGTTAATCCTAATCTTTTGAAATTTACATGCGATTCTATGGCATAATACTTCCATGGCAAACATTCTTGTGAAGGATCATCAGTCAACAATGTTTCTTCATTTAACAGGTCTTGAGAAAGGTTGATAATCTAAGGAAGAAAGTGGTATCTGTAGGGAAGGAGCATGCTTCTCTCTGTGCGAAGGTTAGGATTTTTTTTTAATTTTGTAGTCTTATGAATTGATAGTTATTGGTTCCTTCTCTGTTTTCCTCTGTTAAATTGTATAGATTAGATATAAATTTCATCACTTCTTAACAAATGTGTAAAAAAAGCACTCATACTCTTGGGAACTTTAAGGTCTGCTTTCATTTTGGCTATGTGACTTAAAAGAATGTGGTAAAACTTTTTTTTCTTCTTCTTTTGTTTAGAGAGTAAAGTTTCGAGTTGGCGAAACAAAATGTAGCTTAAAAATCTGTCTTTTGACTTACCTCGATTAGTTTTCTAGTGACTACCCACCACACACACTCACAACAACGAAAAGAAAAATTTATTTCATTAACGTAATTTTAATCGGGACTGTACTTCAATGTTCTTTTTACAGTCCACATCAAAGCGGGATGCAGAGGAAAGCCTTAGTGTGGTTAGTTCTCTCCTTAATGAGGTGGCATTCTGTTCAAATATGTGAAATCATTACCCATGATGTTATTTCAAATGCAGGGTATGAAGAAAGTAGAAGAAGTCTATATTCATCAAGCAAAAGCTGTTGATGATCTGTTACAGATTGCAAAGGTATTATTTATTTTTATTTTTTAAATTCTGCTATGATTAATTGAATATCGTATTTATGGGGAAAATCCGTACCATTCCCCCTTGTAATTATCATTGCATTGAAACTCTGATTTAAATGCCTGAAGGTGTAGTTTCTTAGCATCTTTCCTTCTAATCAATATCACTTTGACATTACCCTTTTTCATGTAATGACATATTTGATCCTTTAATATGCTTTTTGGAGCCAACGAGCACTTTTTCTTGCTTAAGGCCATCTAAATCTGTCAGCTACTTAACACATGGAACCTACATTTATTTACAATGATGTTTGATATGTACAAATTGTCAGACTTTACGGGCAATGCCAGTTGTAGACTTGGATAAACCAACCCTTTGTCTTGTTGGAGCCCCAAATGTTGGGAAGTCGTCTTTGGTTCGAATCCTCTCTACCGGGAAGCCTGAGGTGTGTACATATTTACTATTATGGTTAAGATCACTTTTGTCATGTTTAAAAACATTCTAAAACGTGCCTTTAATCATTCAAAATCAATTTAACGTTTGACGTTACAGTTTTAAACACAATTTTCTTACCACCAAAATTGATCTTGAATGATTAAAAACATGTTTTTCAGTCATTTATGAACGTGAAAAATTGATCTTAACTCTTTCAAAATCATTTCCAAACCTGACTTGATCTACAGAGACTGTGCTGGAGAGAATGACAGTCCTGAATCTTGATGGATTTTTGTTGCTAATATTGTTTTCCATTAGATCTGTAATTACCCGTTCACTACACGAGGAATACTGATGGGTCATATAGTCCTAAACTACCAGCATTTTCAGGTGATAGTTTACCCTTGAATACGTGGATTTAATTCTCTCTCTTTCCCCTCTCAATTCAATTTATTCTCTTCTCCAATCTGATTGCAGGTAACAGATACTCCTGGCCTTCTGAAAAGATCTGATGGTAATTGCACTTAATGCTTACAATTTCAGTTTTTTCTAATCCAAGCTATGAATTGAAGTGCCAATCCCGAGTCATCTCTTCTATGTCGTTAAGGGACCCGTTAAACGAGTCAAATGTCTATAACGTCCGAAATAGGGTACTTCAAATTTATGAAAATGATATCAATATCATGTCGGTGTTGGATTATTTTAGGAAAAATCATGAAAAACTGTATGAATTGATAAATTAAATTTAACACCTGAAATTATCCATATAAATGGTTAGTGTTCATATTTATACTATCAACACTCATTATGTCTGTATTTCTAGTATTTCTTGATACTTTTGACATAGTGCTGATCTTTCCTCGACATCTCAAGAAAAGAAATTTACCGGACAGTATTATAAATGTCTATTTGGTACATAACTTTCCTCTGGAACTGCAGATGACAGAAACAATTTGGAGAAGTTGACACTTGCGGTTCTGTCGCACCTTCCAACGGCAGTGCTATTTGTACATGATCTCTCTGGAGAATGTGGCACTTCACCTTCCGATCAGGTATCACCGGCCTATCACCATTTTCAAATTCAATATAATACATCTAATAGAACAATATCAGTGCAATTTTATGGGGTTTTTTGGTTCAACGAGTCTGAGAATTCAAATATTTGATCTCTTTGTCGAAGATATATATCTTAATTAATTGAGTCAGGTTCGAGTTGATAGTGAAATTTGATGGTTAAACTAATGTGTAAATGCTAATGTTATTCACGAATTTGACATGAATTACATCTCCGAGAAGAAATCCAACCAAACGGACGACAGTTACCGATCAGAACTGGTCAAATATGTCGGTCTTTTCCACCCTAATCTGCATTCTATATTGTACAGTTGGCCATCTACAAAGAAATGAAGGAAAGATATGGCAACCATCTGTGGCTCAATGTCGTCTCCAAATGTGATCTTCTGAAAGAGTCTCCTGTAATCTTCAGCACTGAAAGCTATGATCATGACGATATTGAACTAGAACGGTACAGGCGATTGGGACCTGATGGAGCCTTGCTGGTATCGGTTAAGAATGACGTAGGACTCATCGAGGTAATTGTTGCAAGCCTTTTCCTCTTGTTTACTTGCAGTTCTTATCTAACCCGAGTTCTTATTATAGTTATTATCGTGTTCTAAAATACTGCAGTGTACACGAATCGATCAAAATGAGTATTCTTACAACTATGATTCAATACAAATTTTCCTTATTACATGCCATCTTTGCAGTTGAAAGAAAGAGTACATGAAATGCTGGTTTCTCAAATGACTCGAATCAAAACAAAAGGCGACCACGGAAACACAACTTTGAAGACCTCATAGCATCTGAAAATCAGCACGTTGATAGCGAAACCAGACTCTCAAATTTGGAAAACTCGAAACACTGATAATCATGTCACAATGTTCAAGTCAGGAACCCACAACTATCATTACCTGCCTTGTCCCCTCGTGGTATTATTCTCTATCGAGGAAACGACATGGACAGCATTCGCGTAATTTAAAGTCGTCGTAGACTTGTAAACCATACGCTGTGAGATTTTCATTTAGAGTTGTCAATTATGATTTATCATTGCTTATTCTTGAACATTAGAGGGCTCTTTACTGAGTTCATCTGAAAGAAAAGAAAATTTTGATTTTAGCAAGCTCGAGACCGAAGAATCGTCACACTAGAGATTCGATAATGATTTTCACGAAAAAAAATAACAAAATATGGTGAAATAATGTATAAATTTGGTAAATTTTATTTAATTTAAAATAAGTTAAAAATCGTAATTTAGGGTTTGAGATAACATTTAAAATAATTAATTTCCTCATCTTCAAACAGTCGAATTATATTTAATTAGGATCCAAACGCCCCATAGAATTTACTCAAAGAAGAACCAACGGAGAAAATTAAAGAAGACCACCGTAGCCGTTGTAATTACGTGACCTCTAAAATTACACACGAAAATTTAAAAATAAAAAATAAGAGTGAAATTACATAAGTACCCCTATACCGGCCGTAAACACCATTTAACGTGCTCATTCTTACGGTCAATCCCCTACCTATTTAAGCATTCACTATCTCTTCGTTTAATGCCGCGTTTTCCCTCCTCTTCTTCAGATCTCTTTCTCTCTCCTTGGCGCGCTCCGTTTTCAACTGTAAGATTCTTTGATCTCCTCTCTTTTATCTCGGAACTTACTCGATTGCACTACTTCTTGTTTGATCTCTGCATTGCCGTCGTGTTTTCGCTTGAATGTTGTTGATCTCCTTCGTTTTGTCGATTCCGCTTGGATCCAGACGTATTTTTCCTTTGGCCTTTTGAAATCGTGTGGAGAATAGAGAAATTTGAGTTCCTGAGTGTTTTTTATTCTGAAACTAGTTCGTTTGGAGTTTACTCGCTTAGATCTGGCTTTGAAAAATTTTACCGCCATTTTTTCTGGTAGGCAAAGAATAGAGAATTGTAAATGAACTGCGAATCTTTATTTCTTGGCTTGCATTTTCTTTGGCTTATTTGTTCTCTAAAGGATGCCGATGTTTTTTTTTTTCCTTTTTGCCTGTATCTTCATTGACAGTGCTATTAGCGTTATGAATGTTTTGAAGTTGTACATGCCGTTATTTCTGTATCCTAAATGGATGACCACGTTCAAGCAATTTGGATCTGCAGATATTCGATCAAAGCTGATGTTCATATTAATGTTTGGAAGATTTCGGTTTCCCTGTGTTCGAGGATTTAGAGAATAAGTAGATTAACATTTTATACATTCAGCCTAGTGTTCTTCGACTTATCGTTAACTTTCATAGCATGAAAATCACATTACGTTCTTTATGTTACCTATTCTCTACTCCTTGCTTGAGTGCTCAAACCTGGTTTTGACATATTTTTATCTGGCTTTTGTGTAGATAGTCAGTTCACTTTTAAATCAGTGTCATGGGGACTGTCGCTGATGTTGCTCCGATTAAGGTAAGGTTTGACCACGTTTTTACTTCATATATTGAGGAAAGTGATGTCAATTGAAAGATCAGAGAATCTCCATCGTAGGATTTTCCTGGACACTAGTTTTGTTGGGGATGTTTGTCTTTGCTTCCTTCTTGAATGAACTATTTGATCCTGAAGTCTTGGTACATGGTTAAAATGCAATTACAGGACACTAAAGGAAGCTTAGTTAATAAGAAGCCCACAGTTGTCTTTGTTTTAGGTGAGTAAACTTTTCAAAGATTAAATAAATTCATAGGCTCTCTTCTTTTCTAGATTCCTTATGAGATGAACCGACATTTCTTTTTATGCTAAATTTCGTCTGGTACTAAGCTGTAGTTGGATTTTATAATTACCAGGTGGGCCAGGTAGTGGCAAGGGTACTCAATGTTCAAATATCATTGAACACTTCGGGTACACTCATCTTAGTGCTGGGGATCTTCTCCGAGCAGAGATCAAATCTGGTTCAGAGAATGGGTATGAATACTCCCCTTTCATATAATATCTTCTAAATCTCACTACTTCTTTCCTTCCTAACTTTATACATTGTCGCAACTTGACCATTTACAAAATATGTAGTACCTGCTGATCCTACCATTTTCTTTTCTTAGCACGATGATTCAAAACATGATTAAAGAAGGGAAAATTGTTCCTTCCGAGGTCACCATAAAGCTTCTTCAACGAGCAATGGAGAAAAGTGGTAATGACAAATTTCTTATTGATGGATTCCCTCGTAACGAAGAAAATCGTGCTGCATTTGAAGCTGTTGTAAGCCATTTCTCTCTTTTCTCTGGCCATTGTTTTCTTAAAAATCAATATATTTCTGTATAATTGATTTTTGAGGTTGTACAATCCAAGGCAGTGCTTGATTCAACTGTATGATTGATGTTTTGCAGACAGGCATTGAACCATCTGTTGTCCTGTTCTTTGATTGTCTTGAGGAGGAGATGGAGAGGCGCCTGTTGAGTAGGAATGAGGTTTGAAGGGATAAATTTCTCTTTATTTAAATCTGTTCTTCGAAAATTTAATTTCACGCTATGAATTGTCTTTATGGATATAATAATTCAGGGTAGAGTGGACGACAACATTGAAACAATTAGGAAGCGATTCAAGGTTTTCTTGGAGTCTAGTATTCCTGTGATTCGTTACTATGAATCCAAAGGGAAAGTTCGGAAGGTGTTGATTCTCTCTCTCCAGACTTCAATACTTTCTGGCATCTTTTATTTTTAATTATCTTTTTTATTTTATATCTTGAATCATGTTCTACTCTTCTTAGATTGACGCTACTAGGCCTGTTAAGGAGGTTTTTGAATCTGTTAAAGCCATTTTTGCTCCAAAAAGTAAACAGGTAAGTTTTCTTGATATGCTTTAATTTTTGTTTTCTTTAACACGTCTTGCAGTTTCTTAATAGAAAATTTGGAACCCAGCCTTAGTTATGCGGATGAGAAAGCCCATCAAGTTTGGATTGTAGGAAAATGTAGGAATTTGGCCTTTTCAAAATCTGAACCATGAGGGAGAACTAAACTCACTCTTAGGGTCTGAAGGTCCAATATCTTGACGTGCCTGGTATTTAGATGTCTGGAAACTATGGTCTGTGGTTGTTTCAACTTTTGTGGCCCTAACTCTATACATATTAGATTATTGCCTTTTGACCTTGTGGCTAGTGAACAGAAACCATACATGCAATTCATTAGAGATCAGTGGAAGTTAATTGTCGTAATGTGGCTTTTAGTTTCATGACCTTTAAATACAAAGACATGGTTGGAAAGTTTGTTTTGATTTCTACACTATACATCTAGCTATTGTGAACGTGACAGCCAAATTGATCCACACATGTAGTTTGCGCTTTTGCTACATTGTTATTATGCATAATACATTCTGGCTTACCATTCCTCATTACTGGTACTGATGTTGCTGTGGTTTGCCTTGTTGCAGGTTCACTGAAGATGAACTGCCCGGTAGTTCTGCGTTGATATCTCCTTTGAGGTAACACTGTAATCACAAACCTCGCAGATGAGTTCATCTTTTCTGAAAAATTTTATTATATGTGTTTATCGACGAGTTTTGTCTTAATAACCCAAAGTGGAAATGGTTTGTCACAAACTATCAACTTTTTCATCATTTCAAGTTTTCCCAATGTTAACATTTGGCTAGCTCATTCAACTCCGTGTTTCTAATTTCTTTCCTTATGCTATTGGTAGGTATTGATTTTGCTGGCTGCATCAGAGTTGGATGTTTAGGTTCTATTCTATACAAGGAGTTAACCATATTCTTATTATTGTTATCGTACTTTATTACTAAGTTTTGTCGTGTGCATCTTACAAAAGAGGTCTCTGTCTCTAAATTTTTCATATTGAGATTGTATCCGTTGATTTAAATAATAAAGGCAAGCCTTGCTTCCATTTATCTTTTATCAACAGTGTCTCATTCCTTGCATCGCCCCACCCCATCCCCTTCGCTAATGTTAAAGCTAGATATAACTTCAGCCACTTTTTGGCAGCTTCTTTACACATTTTCAAAGAAAAGGATTTGCCTGTAGACGAGGAAGGGGAGAATTGATCATTGCAGCTAAGGTTGTAAGAGCTCTAACTCGTTGCTAAATCTTAGTTCTGCATCTAATACGTTTTTTTAATGTTAAAACTTGATGATTTATTGAACACAAAATTCAACTTTTTGTATAATAGATTCTTTGGGTATAAAAAAATGTGAATATGTGAACCTTTGAGAACCTATTAGACATGTTTTAGAAAGGTTCAATGACATGAGTTGTAATTTAACCAAATATGCACCCTAAATTCTCATTAGAAAACATTGTTAAAAAAAGCATGGTTTGTAGATAGTACAAGGAAAACCAATTTGTGTAGAGAGGATAGATAACTACTCTTTAGAAATTGAAATCTTAATACCCTACCTTCATTGCATAAGCCTAGAATAGGATACCATTATCCTTGTTGGTATCAATGACAATTCCAATTTTCTCTTGAATTTTTTCCTTGTTTGGAGGCTCATAATCTTCTCCTTCTTTACTAACTCCTACCAAATGTGAGATTTTAGTTCCACTTCTACTAATCTTCCTTGGACAAGGTAAGACTAAGTTTTGCCTTAAATATCATATTTATTGGTTTAAACTATTTATCTTGACTACCTCCTTTTCTTTAGAGTACTTTGTCTATACCATTCTCAACAACCAATCTCTACATGATCATATCATTAAACTTAACTATTTCATTGTTTAGCACCCAAAAAACCTCAAACATTTTTTTTAATGATATAATATTGTCAACTTTTTAGTATATTGCCTTCATGATTTTGCTTTAGTTTTACTTTCCTCCGCTAATTATATTCACTTATATACCTACCTTTTTTCTCTCTCTCTCTCTTTTTTTTTGGTCCAACAGGATTCTAGTTGCATTCATTCTCTAGAAAAAGATTATGTGCCATTGCCCATCTCCGTCCCCGATCTAACTTCAAAATGGGACTTTGACCTACAGGAGGTTTTCAAACACTGATATGTGATCAAATGACCGATCATACTAACAAACCCATGAAACTCAAGTGATTAATGATAAAGCACTTCTAGTTTCCATTATTTCACTTCTCTCCGTCCAGCTTTGGGTTTCAGAATTCTACTCTATCGGAATCTTATACAGAGAGAGATCCTTTTCGTTCATCCAAAACCCCTTTTACATTCATAAGAAGTAAAGCTAGAAAGAGAGAGTTCGTGGGTTATTATAAGACTGAAAAGCTTGTTCAATTGTAGGTTAGAGCGCCGAACAACGTGAGTTAGTCATTTGCTCAACCCAATATTCCTCAACTGTTCTCAAAACCAGTTTCCTTTCAACTAGATATTTCGTCGAACAACATGGCTGCATTATCCAAAAATGGCATCCCTCATAACAGTCAGGTGAATTCGAATACCATTGTATTTAACTTCATAGCCTCACCAAAACAACCACACGGATTTCCTCAACGAGCACCGCGATCGAACCGAAAAGATTTTCCATCATTTCTCGAAATCGAGATTGTAACAACCGAAAGAACTTTTTGTTTTTGTTTTGTTTTGTTTTTTGTTCTCCCAGGAAGACAGGAAGAGAGAAGACGTACTCTATTGTGAGTTGAAAGAGAAGGCGCTTTAATGGCGTCGAACGCAATGGAGAGCTTAGAAAAAGAAGACGACCATGAAAGAGAAGTGGGTTTCTGAACGAAACTAGAAAACCAGAAGCTGATGACGACGACGACTCGAGAACTGATGAGCTTAACATTTTCACACTTAAGGATCCCTGGTACGATTCTTGCTCCTCTGCCCTCTACTAGACTTTATTTTTGCTTCTGTGGCGGTGTCTTGACAGCGTGGTGTTTTTTTTTTTTTTTTTTTTTTTTTTTTTTTTTTTTTTTTTTTTTTTTTTTTTTTTTTTTTTT
>NW_019268553.1:1211641-1238202 GCF_002738365.1 Cucurbita moschata | reverse complement strand
TTTTTTTTTTTTTTTTTTTTTTTTTTTTTTTTTTTTTTTTTTTTTTTTTGGGTATAAGAAATATGCTTATATTCACTCAGAAAATTAGGTTCACGTTTATAAGGTCTCGATTCTACCATCTATATTAGCAATCTTCTATTTAAATAATTAATAAAACTAAAAAATTGGCGTGAAATTACATCACATGATGAGAATATTTTATAGTGTTTATTCAGGATAATTTAAAAAACTAAAAAGTTGGTGGGAAATTAAAAACTTTTTAATATCAGGGTAAAAAATTTGAAATGACTAAATAACCCAATTTAGTCTAAATTAGAGGTGTATTTAAAATTTAAAAATTTTATATAGTGTTTATTAGAAAATTTGAAATTTGAAGATAGGGAAAGTTGGCTAAATTAGAGGTGTTTAAAAAATTTGATAATCCAATTTAGTCTGGATGGTTCGGATTGAGTTATGAATTTATTTGAGTTGTATTTAAATTAAATAGATGAAAAATTTATTGGTTTTGTTGGTTCATCATTCTCTAAAACTTGATTGCATTGAATCAAAACCAATCTGAATTAATCACTCCTCTTTCATTGTGAGATTCTACCTCTGTCAGTGAAGATAACAAAATATTTTTATAATAGTGTGGAAAACTCTCTCTAATACAATCGTTTTAAAAATTTTGAGGGAGGTTTTTGAGATTGAGCTTATGGATGGATATTTGGAGAAAGGTCATACTTTCATTATTTAACATGATAATTGTATTTGTGTTCCTTGTCTTTAGTCTTTATATCAAACTACAAAGTATGGGGGGAGGCATTTAGGCAATGGGCGTGTGTAGAGGCTGAAACCCATGTCGAAGCGTTGCTTTCCAGACTCGGTCGATATCGGACATTGCATAGCCACACTCGTGCTCGGTCAACCCTTCCATCGCATGCACCACACCAGCAATGCGCCATGCACTCATCAGCCGCATCGGTAGCCAATTCTGCAACAAACAAACCTTTACGTTGTAACTTTCTTTTGTGTATAATGACCTTCTATTTTATTAACATAAAAGTTAGGTATCGAGTGTTTTACCTCACAAGAGTGCAGATTCTGAAGGGAAGGAGGAGCCTTCATTGCAGGGGTGCAGTGGTAGAAGCAGTCTTTGCGAACGACCTTTGGAGGGAATTGGGAGAAGGGAATGAAAGTTGTTCCTTTTGGAGCATTCATACAAGTAAGTCCATCTCCCACCAACCATATCTGCGCATTAAATTAAATTTCATATTTTTCTCAACCTAAATAAATATACAAATAAATAAATGGAGGAATAATTTGGGAATTCACGTTATGAGAATGGGTTTTGGCAAGAAGTAGACTGCCTTTGTAGTTGTTGAGCTTTTTGTAGTGTTGTCCATTGAAAACGCCAATTTGAATGCCCCTTTGGGAAAGGGAATGGTAAAGTGCGAAAGCCAATTTTGTAATTTTGCCTGTGAGGAGGACTTGGGTTGCAAATTTGGGAATATATATATATATATATATGTTAGTTGGGTTTTATGATGGAGGGATTTGTGAAGAAATGAGTTGTGCTTGCCTGATTTAAGAGCTCTAAAGTCAAGACTTTGCAGCCCTTTTGATCTGCTTTAGTTATAGCTTCTTCAATCAAGCTGTTTATTGATTTGATTTGCCGTTGAACCGAGTACTGCCACAAATAAGTTCGTTAGGTACCAAAGAATTATATACCCAAAAACCATAATAGCCATTTTGAAAACAAAACAATTTATTATTTTTTTTAAAACTCAAGTATATTTTTTAAACTTATTTTTGTAAATTTAAAAGTATTATTTAAATTTTTTAAATTTTAGAGTTACTTTTAGTTTATAAATATTTTTATTAAATTAGTCTATTATAAATATTTTTATTAATTTAGCCTCTTTTTTTTTTTAAACAATTTATTGTTTTTAAGGGTACTTTTTAAACTTATTTTTGTAAATTTAAAAGTATTATTGACATTTTTAAGAATTTAGAGCTACTTTTAGTTTATAAATATTTATATTAATTTTGTCTATTATAAATATTTTATTAATTTAGCCTATTTTTAAAGCTTCAATTTTACTCAAAATCTTTAATTTTGTTAGAAACAAAACCCATGGCTAGCAATTTGTCACCTGAACGTTAAACTTGGGGATGACCCATGTTTGCATCTTGAGCTTTTCAAATTGGTTGCTTTCAACTACAAATGTACGGCCATAGATCCACGTCAGCAGCTTTGTGATTGGGGACAGCAAGCACAGATACCACGTGGATGTGAGAGGTCTGTATGCCAGCGCGGCAGATCCTAGACGTAGGTGAAAGATGGATTCGGGAGTTGTGAGATGAGTCAGATGGACCACGTCAGCAACATCTTCTTCTCTTTCGGGAGATTTTTGGTACAGAGCATCGGAAGATTTGTCCGGTGTGCCGTAGACGTAATCGTAAAAGGCCATAAATAGTGAGTAGTTGGTTCGGAATTGGGTGTGATGCACGAGTGAAACCTGTAATTATTTTTTACTCTCAATTTTCTTTCCCAATGATCAAAAATAAAATTCAAGAGAAAATATATTTAATAACATTTTAATTCTTCACCTTTAAATTTATGATCATCTTTTCTTTTTCTTTTTTAAGAAAAAGAATCAAACAATTTAATAGAAAGTATAATATCCTCTACTTATTTAAGAAAATGGATTAGTTTAAAATTGGTTAAAATTACATTTAACACATTCAAAATCACTACGATATATGTTTTTAGTCGTTTAAAATAATTTTTCATTATATGAAAATCGTTTCTAAAAGTGTATATTTAAACGATAGGTTGATTTTTAATTATTAAAAAAATGTTTCAAAAAATGATTTGAAACATTAAAAAAAAATGTGATTTTATAATTTATCCTAATAAGTAATATTCAGAGTTTTATAATCAATCTCCAACATTTGATTAAAATCTTCCGACCCAAGCTGGGCTCAAGTAAGGATGGATCAAAATCCTAATTTGCCCTAAAAACTTGACCACTATTTACCTAAGACTTTAAACTAGTTCTAGTTATTTTTACTCTTTCAATCAAAATAATACTTTAAAACCCAACGAATATATTTTCTAAAATAAACCTTAACATGATATGATAAACTAACCTTCCAGCAGACCTATTAATTTTCATTCATATATAATTATTATTAAAGAAAAAAAAAAGGTGTAAGTGGAAATTAAAGTGAGAGCATAAAGAGAGACTTACGATGGAGTATAGATGAGGAACTTTGAGAAGAGGAAAGAAAGTGAAGAGGCGGTTAGTGACGAACTCAAAGTTGCAATGCCCCATATAGTTCATGAAGTCGATGTAAGTAATATAAACAACACAAGCTGCCACAGATATTGTTCCACTCACCACTGTCATCGTCACAGGTGTGAAAAAGAGAATGAAATATGCTAATTCCTCTGCAAATGGATGAATCACAGCTGTCATAACCATACATATCCAATTCTTAGCCATTTCATGAGAATTTTCTTTTGATTAAATCATCACTTCATCCAATAGAGTCAAAGCCCAATATATTTATTTTAGTAAAGATTTTAGGAAGATATCTGCATCTTTTAGGAGAGATCGAAATATTTTAGGAAAAATATTTAGATTTGTTAGGTCTACATTGCATATGCCAGTATAAATACCCCTCCACTCTACCTACATTTTCATCTAAGAAATCCAAAAACAATAAAAAGTAGTAGCACTCCTCCACTCTACCTAGGTTTTCATCCAAAAACAATAAAAAGTAGTGTACCTCTCAGCTCTACCTAGTTTTTCATCTAAGAAATCAAAAAACAATAAAAATTAGTAGTATTATAGAGTGTAAAGAGTGCAGAGTGTGAGTGTTTCCCATACAGAGTTGTGTTCAAAGAGTGTAAAGAGTGCGAGTGTTTCCCACAAAGAGTTGCGTTCAACGTTAATTTCAACCTTTTCTAAATTAAGTTTCAATACAACAAATATCTTTCTAAAACATTTCCTTTTTAACAAAAAGTAAAAAATTCATCAATAAAATTGTGAAGAAACTCATCATTTTAAAAAATAAAACATAAAAAAATTATGAAAGGACACTTTGGTTTGACATTGAGATTCAAATTGGTTAGGAATATATTAGACATGAAGTTGGAGTTCGGTTTCATCGAGACCAAATAAAAACAAATCTAAAGGTTTAGAAGATTCAACTTGTCAAAATTTTATCTATTAAATGCAAAGTCCATAAAGTATTTGACCACGACCATACCATGGCAGAAAACTTGCTACTCTTGTAAATAAAGCAAATGTTATTTCGGAGAGGAATGACTTACATGTAAAAGGCTCTGTGACGATGGAGGCGTGGTGGTGAGAGTGATAGCAGAAAAGTAATACAGAAACTCCACTGGACCTGCGTGTAGCAGAAAAGTAATAATGATTCCATCTGTCCTCCATAAAGGAAGATTTGAAGTTTTCGCAATAGCATTGCTGAGTATGTAAAACAACACTCCATTCAACAGTAGTTGGTCGTCCCTGTCCACAAAACACGCGTACCAAAGAAAAAAAATCATCACAGAAGTTGTAGAAAGATTACCAGTTTCGTTCTCTGTCAATTTGTTCGAACTCAACGCTCTTGTCGACGATCCGTGCAGTGCCTTTTGCAGATCGATAACGAGAATAAGAGAACCACATTTGAATATGGATCATCCTCCACAGAAGAAGAGGAAAAATCAAAAGATACGAAATGTCTCTCTCTGTTTTGTCCTTCACCGTGTAATGGTAGATACTGTGAATGACAGCAGGAGCCAAAACCAGATACTGCAGACAAAAGCATATACAATCTCTTTTCAACAAAATTCTGTCAAAAATGGACGTATAAGCAAATAAACAAACATCTACAAGGCTACAATCTTGCTCGTGCCTAGATTTTTCTAATCGCGATTCCGTATCCCTAGCACGTAAAACTACCGAAAATCAAAAGGTTAAACACTGATCTATAGCTGTGACACATAAATAAATCACGGTTTATTTTAGTGAAATATCTAATGTTCATTTTAACAAACAGGTTATGTGCATGAGATTCAGAACGATGAACTATGAACGATGAACGATGAAAGATCATCAATAAATCATAGTTTAATTTGATGAAAGATCATCAATAAATCAGTGAAATATCTAATGTTCATTTTAACAAACAGATTATGTGCATGAGATTCAGTCCGCGGAGAACAATGAACGATGAGCGATCATCCATAAATCATTGTTTAATTTAATGAAATATCTAATGTTCATTTTAACAAACAGATTATGTGCATGAGATTCGGTCCGCATAGAATGATGAACGAGCATTAATAACAATGGCAGTGAGCGGAACATGAACGAAGCAAGAAGAAAACTAAGAGAAATAGACTCTGAAAGATACCTTAAATCTTCCGAGAGGTTTCTATGGCCAATCAGTGAGAAAACCAGGCGTGGAGGCCATTAATGCAGAAGCTCCAGTTCTTTCAATGTCTCCATTTTTCGTTTCTAAGCTCCTTTTATAGGGGAAACTATTCAAAGAGCCCATATTCAAATATTTACCGCCGAAGTGAATTACAATTTTCATTTTTATTATTTTTTTATTTAATTTCATCACTAACTTTTAATTTTATATTCATTAATTCTCTAAACTTTAAATTAGTTTTTTAAATATATTTTTTATTTTCAATTTTTTCAGTCCAATCTAACCATCAAATAAAAATAAAAATTATCTATGGTTTAGTTATATATTTTTTAAAAAATCATATAAATATTATATACATTTTTATAATTTAAATCAACAATATTTTAGGAAATTATCAAATGTTAAATTGAAAATATTAAATATTTTAAAGCACGTACGACTAAATATATAATTTAACTTATCATTAATGTCTATAACGTCACGGTGACGAGGAGGAAGTCGTCCTTGTCTCCATTCATATCAAAGAATTTTTAATATAATTTATATTAAAAACTTCCAAATAAATTTAATAATATTTTATAAACGAGAATACAATATAGTTTTTAGTATAATTAAAACAAAAAATAAATTTCAATATTACCGTCTAAAGAGAGAAATTTCAATCAACTTGAGTTTTTACTCATTCTAAAAAGAGAAATCTCTGTCCATTCTCTCCATTTTCAATTTAAATGAATATTACAGTCTTATTTACGTAGATCTCAATTAACTCGTGTGAAATCAACATCTAATTATGTTAATTACCACCCATTATCAAAATTTTCCTAAAATTATAGAATTACCTACTTAAATTTCCTCTTGATTCTATCTTTATGACTATGTGCAAATAATTTCAACTATTTAATATTATATTTATTACATTTACTTTGAAATTATTTGGCAATGCATTTCATAGTTTTGGGAACCTATTTAATAAATTTTAAAAAAATTATATTGATTAATTTCTTATATTGTGTGTGTATAGTTATTATATTCATTTTAAACTTTTCATTATAAAAAGCATTTTAAAATTTAAAGGTTTATCAAATATTTATAAATTTAAAAAGTATAATATTCGCAAAATTTAAAATTTATAAACCCTATTTTTTCCCATCTAAATTAAAAGATTTGTCAATAAAGAATAATCAGAATTATTTATGATGCCTATGATATACATTGGAAAATTGGAAATATTTATATTTTTTTGTTTCAGCTCTAATTGGATAACTATTACTTTTAATTTAATTATCTAATAAATGATACTGGTTTAACTTGCATCATAAATGACGTGTTTATTTTATTATATCTAATATAGGAGGGGCGGATAATCATTTGTTTATTCTTTTATTCAAATTTGAATTTTTTAAATATTACAATTATTTTATATTATTTATATACACTCGCGGGTGCACATATCTATGTGTATGTATGAATCATACCGGGTGAGTCATAGAGCCTCTACACCATAGATTGAATAGACATCTCTAGTTAAAACAAACATTTCTCTCATTTATTTCAACGAATATTAAAGCCTAAGGAATCGAGCATTTTACCAAAGCAGTAACAATTGTTCCACACACCTGGGCATTAAATTGAATTACAAAAGTGACTAAAATGTCTAGATTCATACATTACTGGTAGGGTCAAATAGTGATATTCACCCACCGGTAATATTTTATAAGGCAGAAACACATTATATAAATATATATATTAGAAAATTAATTAGACGATTACATGGAGCCACAGGTAGTGGGAGTGGTGAGAGGATGAAAGCCGTGGCGAAGGGTTGCCTTCCAGACTCGGTCGATGTTGGACATTGTGTAGCCACACTCGTGCTCCGTCCACCCTTCCAGCGCGTGCACCACGCCAGCAATCCGCCATGCACTCATCACTCTTCTCGGCAACCAGTTCTGCAATTATTCATCTTTTTAAATTAATCTTTATTGTTTATATTAATATTGTAACGCCGATGCCTACGACTATCTGATATTATTTTTTTGAACTTTCGTTTCCGACTTCTTCTCAAAATTTTTAAAAAGTAAGGTTTCCACACCCTTATAAAAGGTGTTTTCATTCTACTCCCCAACCAACATGGGATCTCACAATCTACCCCGGTCCAGCGTTCTCATTGCCACTCGTTGTTTTGTCCAATCAATATGGGACTCCCACCAAATCCACCCTCTTCGAGGCCCAGCCTCCTTACTAGCACACCGCCTCGTGTCTGCCCCTTCGGGAAATAGCATTTTTGCTGGCACATCACTCAATGTATGGCTATAATACCATTTGTAAAGGCACAATATTCTCCTGCTATTGTTTTCTTTGGACTTTTTCTTTCAGACTTTTCCATTAAGGTTTTTAAAATGTGTCTAATAGGGGAGATTTCCACACCTTTATAAACGATGTTTGAACTGTCATCTCACAAATTTAAATTAATAGGTTTTAATATTCTTTTAACCATCCTATATTGAGCAAATTCGTGAAGAGTGTGTACCTCGCAAGAGTGCACATTCTCTATAGAAGGAGGAGCCTCCATCGAAGGAGTGCAGTGGTAGAAGCAGTCTTTGCGTACAATCTTTGGAGGTAACTGTGAGAAGGGAATGAAAGTCGTTCCTTTTGGTGCCTTCAATTGTTCTTCAGCTGTCACTCCATCTCCCACTAACCATATCTGCACCAAATTTTTTGGTAAGATTTTAAAAAGAATGTAATGTTGTAAATAGGCGAAAAGATTGTAATTGAATTTGAAGTCACATTATGAGAATAGCCTTTGGAAAGCACTGGATTGCTTTCAAACTTGGTGTTGAATGATTTGTTGAGCTTCCTGTATTCCTCTTCGTGCAACACAGCGACCTGCACAAGCTTTCATGAGCTCGAAACTTTCATCTCACTTCATTAAATGATTCATTAAAATGCAGACCTGAATGCCTCTTTGGCACAGAGAATAAGAAAGGGCATAAGCCACTTTTGTGAGCTTGCCTCTCAACAGAACTTGGGTCGCATATTTGGGGATGCTATTCAGAACTACAGCCACAGCCAGGCTACTCCCATCCACCACCCTAACTCTTAACTTAGGGTTCCTTTGCACGTAAAGCCCTCCATACACGTTCAGCTCCTCTCCCTGCAATTTCTTCCAATTTCTTTGTTAGCAGCATCTCAACATCCATGTAGAGTGAATAACAAATCATTCTTTATAAGGATATAAAAATCTAACAGACACGTTTTAAAACTTTGAAGGAAAGCTCAAATAAGACAATATGTGCCAACGGTAAGCTTAGATGGTTACAAGTTATTACCTGATTCAAGAGACCTAGAGTCAAGACTTTACAACCCTTTTGCTCTGCTTCTACTATGGCATCTTCAATCAAGCTGTTTATTGATTGGGTTTGCCATTTAAGGGAGTACTGCAAAGATAAGTTCAAAGCTTCATTCGTTAGAGACTAAACTAAACACAATCATGGAATCTAAGACTACATTTTCCGAAAAAATATAGGATAAACTCTTATTTATAATCTGAGATTTTCCTATTATTAACAGTTTTCTTGAGAAGTAAGCAGACCAATAATAATTAGACAGCACATAAAACATCATTGTTTGTGTCACCTGAACATTAAACTTAGGGATCGCCCATGTTTGCATCTTAAGCTTTTCAAATCGGTTCCTCTCAACGACAAATGTACGGCCATAAATTGAAGTCAACAACATTGACCCCATGGTGATGGGAGATAGGAGCCACGTATACCAAGTGGAGGAGTGGGGCCTGGAGGCCAACTCCGCAAATCCTAGCCGTAGATGATAGATGGATTCAGGAGTTGTGAGATGGGTGAGATGAACCACGTCAGCAACTTCTTCCTCTCTCTTCAGCGATCTTTCGTACAGAGTATTGGAAGATTTGTCGAGTGTAGCGTAAATGTAGTCATATAAGGGCATGAATAGGGAGTAGTTGGTCCGGAATTGAGTGTGATGCAGGGAATGAAACCTGTCATCACAAAAATATCACTTCTATTCCATTGAACTCTTTTAAATGAAAACTAGATCTATGAATATATAATGAAATAATTTATGCAAATCAAAATTAATAATCTATGATACACAAATAATGTAATTCTAGTATCGAAAATTTTCCCCAAATGATCTTTGGAGTTGTCAAACCACAAGGCATTCTGGGTCTCCTTCCACGTGGTCGTATTTATTGGTAGGCAGCTATATTATGCATGAAAAGCGACGGGAGGTTAAAAAGAGAAGAAAAGAAAGGGACAAATATTTTGGAACTCATTTATGGACATGTCAGGGTTTTCTGTCTCCTATTTAATGCATGCCAAACTTACACAGAAACGTAATTTCTTTTTCTTTTTCTCCTTTAAATTTTATTCTTCCTTGCAGACTTTCCTTATCTACAATTGTGAGTATTTTTATTTTAAATCTTAAATTTATATAAATATTGATTTTAAATCTTTATGTCATAAAAGCTTGAACTACCCTTACCCTACATCTCATGATATAAATTTTGTTGGGAAATTCAAGATGAAAATTTAAAAATTATAAAACAAACATACAAAATAATAATAATAATCAAACCAATGTAATATTATTTCATGATTAGAGTACTCATGCATTCTTTTCTAAGTTTTTTGAGCTTAATAAAAGGAACAAACAGAAACACGTGAAGTTATTGAAAATATTTTATTGATGACTCAACTAACAACCAAGTTCTTTTTATGTAATTGTCACGGAAATCATAAATGCAATAAAAAAAAATATTAAAAGAAAAAAAAAGTTTTGCAACTGTAAGTCTATAATACAATATTTTGAAATGTAAGATTTAAAATGAAATAACCATGGAACTTTTTTAAATCAATATAAAATTTCTATGTAAACAACTAATATAAATTTCTATCTTAGATGATACTAATACCAAGGAGAAAAGGGAAACCTCAACCTGCAATTTTTATTTTTTATTTTTTAGTTAAATTTTTTCCCATGTACTATTGTAGGCCGCCCATTATTATTTTTGAGCTATAAAATTTTCAAGTACTGTTGTAGCCCTGCATGAATGTTATAGTCGTTTCAATGTTAATAATGTTCACAAATCTTTCAAAAGTATAGGAAATATTGAATGAAAATTGAAACGAAAAAGTGTGACAAGAAAAGTTTAGATCTCAATTTTAATGGGTAGGCCATTCTAGTTCTAATTTTCATCTAATATTTTAATTTTAAAATGTTAGGGAAATAATGTGAGTATTTATTATAATTGTAATTTAGCCAAAACTTTCTCGAGGAAGAGAGACTTACGATGGAGTGTATAGAAGATATTTGAGAGGTGGAAAGAGAGTGAACAGGCGATTGGGGATGATCTCAAAGTTGCAGTGCCCCATGTTGTTCATGAAATCAATGTATGTAAGGTATAAGACGTAGGCCGCTAAAGAAGCAGTTCCGGTGAACAATATCGTCAACATTGGAATGGCGAAGAGGATGAAATACGCCAGGTGCTCCGCAAAAGGATGAATCACAGCTGCCACATTTCCAAGCCAGAAAAATCATAAGCCCACACCATCGGGCGAGACATTTGAAATTTAAACAACTACAGTAATAGAATGCAAAGCAAAAGCGAAGTTTAAGAGAAGGAAGAACAATGGCTTACAAGTGATTGGCTCCGTAACAATGGAGGAGTGGTGGTGAGAGTGGTAGCGAGAATAGAGATAATGATGGTGCAGAGCTCTGTGGAACCAATAATAAAGGAACTCCACTGGACCTGCGTGCAGCAGAAATGTAATAACCACTCCGTCTGTTCTCCATATAGGTAGGTTCTGAGCACTCGTCGTTAAATTAACTGCTATGTAAAACAAGACTCCATTCAACAAAATTTGATCGTCCCTATCCAGAAATTAAAGAAAAGAAAATCCAAAATCAGAACAAATAAACCGCTAATTCTTCGTGAAGTATCTTCTATTACTAGCAAACACTGACCAATTTCTTTCTCTGTCGACTTGATCGAATTCGATGCCCTTGTCCACGATTCGAGCATTGCCTTTAGCAGTTCGATGACGAGAGAGAGATATCCATATCTGGTTATGAATCATTCTCCACAAAAGAAGCGGGATAATAACAAGACTGGAAACATCTCTCTCTGCTTCATCCTTTACCATGTACTGGTAGATGCTGTAGATAAATCCAGGAGCCAAAACCACGTACTGCAACCAAAAATTACACTGCGTCATTTCGATTGCTCCGTCGATTGAATTACAGATATACAGAACTCGCAAACACATTCAAAGTAATGCAGTAATTTCTCGTTGCAATGCATCTCTAAACAACGAAGAGAAAACCTCAAAGTTAAAGTAAATCATCATCGATAAGTCTCGATCATCATAAGTTCTCTTTAGCGGAATATTCTATCATCCATACGACATTTTCAAAAACAAATAATGAACAAGAGATTCGATCAAGCAGAGAAACATTGTGCGATAAAACTCCATGAACGACGGCAAGGGAGTTGCAGAATGGCGGAAAATAAAATTATGGCGACATACATAACGAAGCAAGAAGAGAAATCAGAGAAATCGGGCATGAAAGCTACCTTGAAGTTTCCAAGAGGCGTCCATGGCCAATCGGTGAGGATTCCAGGAGTGGAAGCCATGAATGCAGAAGCTCACGCTGCTACAGGATCTGTTCTGTTTTTGTGAAGATTGCCGAAACCACCTCTTGTACCTCTCTTATAATAGCAGAGTTACGTGCCTTTCTTTCTTCCCCCAATTTCGTATTTGCCCCCTTAGTTTTTTATGTTTTCTAAAAGTGTCCCTCAAAACCTAGAAATTATAAAATTTGCCCCCTTAGTTTTTTATGTTTTCTAAAAGTGTCCCTCAAAACCTAGAAATTATAGAATTTGCCCACTAAGTCAGTCACGTCATGACAATTTTGCATGGTCCTCCACCTCTTTGGAATAACAGCATTATTGAATAATTTCTCCTCGTAAGATTTAGGGTATAGTTGGAAATGCACATTTATTTAAAAAAATAAAAAATAAAAAATAAAAAATAAAAAAAATGCGCTCTACCCTATAATATTTAAGAAATATTTAAGAAATATTTAAGAATTAGAGTGAGAATAAAAGTATTCATTCATAAAAATGTCTATGTATTGGTATTTAATGTTCACGTCAAGATTTTAATGTTAATGTCGATGAAATATAAGAATATTCTAAAAACATATTATTAATACGCCATTTTAATGTTAATGTCGATGAAATATAAGAATATTCTAAAAACATATTATTAATACGCCATTTTTTCATATTTTTTAAGATAAATTTTAAATTTTTATTAGGACTTTACATTTAGCTGTCTTTGGTCTATTGCACAAAATAAATATTTATTGCTGCTTCAAATAAAATAAATATTTTTTAATTTTTATTTGTCAATATTATATTTATAGTACCACTTTAATAAATATTATTTTGATTCATTATTTGATAGGGCTTCATCAATTTTAATTTTCTCAAAATATATAAATTAACTTTATAATTTGTTGAATTTGACTCGAGAATTATAAAATATAAAGCATTTAAACTCTTAAATAAATAAATAAATTATTAAATTAGATCTTTTATATATTTGAAATTTTAAAAATTAATTACATTAAATTTAAAATTAAATTTTATGTCTAATAAAATTCTAATTTTATATTTATTAAAATTTTAAGTTTAAATTTATACATTCTAAGCTCGATTACAATGTAAATTTTTCTTTACCTTTTCGTTTGGATTGAGGGTTAATTTTATTAACTTTGGAGTGGAGAGGTAAAGGTAAAAATTAACTTTCCAACTACCCAACGGGTAGGCTCCCAACTAAATGATAAACAAAATTCATTAGACGGCGGATGAGTGGGACCTGCCCGAGCTGCCCAGCTCCTTTACGCCAGTGGTCGGCGCTAGGCTTCAACTGTCGGTCCCTTATTATTCGTTTTTACGGGAACTTTGGATTAAAATGTGATAATGGTAAAGTCGGTAAAATTGTAAACGTGTGAAGTTTGTCACCAGCCACGTGCCTCTCTCTCACTTCTCTCCTATTCAAAGCAATTGGAAAAAATGGAAGCGAAATACAAAATGGATTTATATTCATTATGGTTTAGGGCTACGTGGCATGGGTGACGTGACAAAATATATTAATTTTACATTCATTTAGGGCTACGTGGCATATCCCTCTTCACCTTATGCAATCACCATTTTATCTTTTCCTCAAAATTTTACCACCATTTTATCTTCTCCTCAAAATTTTACCACCTGCTAATAACCCAATCAAAAGGTGAAAAAAAAGTACTTTTTAACCGAGTTAAAAGTTGTTTCGAGTTATTTCAGTTGCGTTGTCTTAGATTAACTGAATTTCATGAAAGCTCGTACAAGAAATCGACAATTCTTATCAACGAACGTGTCGTTAGAGTTTTTGTGGTTACTATGAGTTCAAATCAACCTAAAATTTTCTCGAGGTGACCTCCTATAGTGGTCCGTGCTTTTAATAAAGCAGAGCAGGACCAATTTCTCGTACTTGCTTAGTGTGTTGTTGCCCTGCCATAAGCTATCTATCTTTATTGTTCTCTCTTTTGGGCCCCTCTAGCCATAAGCTATGGCAGCTCCAACTCAGCTCGGCAAAGGAGAGGAGAAAAGCAGCTAACGAGTTCAGTAACGAGAGACAAAAGTTTACGTTATTCTACGACGGTCGTGACTGAAGGAAATATGAATGGATGATAGTATTCGAGCGATAATATGTTTACGATAGTAATCTAACCAACATTTTAAAAAAAGTACTTTTTGGTCTTTTATCTCTTGTTATCTTTATGAAACAAAAATTTTAGTTGTGTCGAGTCACATCAATGAACCTATAATTGAGATAAACTTAATTCTCGAGGGTCGAATAATTTCTACCTAGGTTTCATATTCGACCAAATTTTGTGTCTAAACGACTTTAATGAAACGAGTGTAACGTCTTGGTTGGCATAGAACAGTCAACGGTCCACGATCGGTTCCAAACCAACCAAACTCATAAATACCCACAACTTCTACATCTAACTGTCACCATTCAATTCAAACTCGATCTTCTTTTACTTTCAATTCAATTTCTTTTCCAATAATGAGTATAGCCATCATATTATTTGGTTGATGACGTGTACCAAATTTCAATGGAGTTGGTAGAAGTTGATACGCTAAAATGCATCTTCCGAGGTGAATATAGTAAATATTTATGGTAACTTTAATTTGAAGTAGGGTGGTTGTATACTTTTTACTTCATATGATATAGCTACAAATTTGTACTAAAACGAGTAATAACTTAATGACGTGTTTATGTTTTGTTTAGTATATGTGAAATCCTATATCGGTTTGAGAAGGGAATGAGACGTTTCTTATAAAAGTGTTAAAACTTATTTCTAATAGACGTATTTTAAAATCGTAAGGCTTATGACGATACCTAATTGGCTAAAACGGACAATATTTACTAGCGGTGAAGGCAAGTATCTCCGTCAGTCTCATGGTTTTAAAACGCGTCGGCTATTCGTTTTTTTCTCTAATTTATGTGAGATCTCACAATCCACTCCTCTTGAGGGCCAGTGTCCCCGTTGGCATATTGCTCGATATTTGGCTCTGATACCATTTGTAACAGCTCAAGCTATTCACTAGTAGATATTGTCCGCTTTGGTTTGTTACGTATCACTGTCAGCCTCACAGTTTTGAAACATGTATTCTAGGGAGAGCTTTCCACACCCCTATAAGAAATGTTTCGTTTTTCTCTTCAACTGATGCGGGATTTCACATGCTGTTACAGATGATATCAAAGCCAGATACTGGAGGGTGTGCCTTATTTTTAGTTGTGATTTTTTGGTAATGGAATTCAACAAAAGGATATCTTAAAAGATATCTCAAACGGTGTTTGTGATGTTCACATGTGACAATTTGGTTAAAGAAAAAGGAATTCAGATTTATGCACATGGAATGTGGGGCTTGAATGGGAAAGACTTCTCAATTTATTTATTTATTTTTTTTCTTTTTCGAAAACATTTTAATTATTCAAAAATAAATTCATTTTAAATAAAGTTAGGTGGCCATTTCCAAGAAATTTAATGAAGTATTTTTTTTTCTTTTCTTTTCTTTTCTCAAATAATTGTCTCGAAAAAACTCGATTAATTTAGCGCTCGGTTGAATTTAAACAAATGAAAATTTTTATGTATTGGGTTGGTCCTATAAACTATAATTATATTCGTATATTTATTTTATTTCATAATTATATTTTTAATAATTAATTATTCAACCGCTTTTTAAAAATAAAATTTAATTATTTTAAAAGTAATTTTTAAAAATATTATTAAAATTGTGTATTATATTTTAATTAATAAATAACCATGACAATCACACTTCTATTTCTCCTTCTTAATCTTATTTAAAAATAAATAAATTACAAAGTAATATTATATTTTTATTAAAAATAAAAATTTAAATAAATGAGGTAAACTAATCAAATTAAAAAAATTTAGGGTGGGGTTGGATACATTATTGGTCAAGAATTATTAATATTAAAAATATTTATAGCTCGAACCGTTAGATTGAGTCTAAAAAATGTGGTATAAAAAATGTGGTAATCTGATTATGTATTTATGGTTTGACAGTTGATGTGTAAAAATAATAAAGTGTAAATAATATTATTTCCAACCATTTATCATGAAAAAAGTATATTTAATTCATTTTTATGATAAATTTACATAAATAATGTTTTTTTGTTGTTGTTTTTTTTTTAATGAGGGGTAGTTGGGAATTTTTAAAGTAGAGAAATTTAAAGGCGTAAAATGTATATATTTATTTTGACTAAAAAATAAATAAAATAAAAAAAGAAATAAACTTGATGCTAATGAAGATGGGCAGACGGTGGCATGCCCAACTACCTTGGGAGCAGGTATTGACTATTGTGTAGGGATGATGCCCCAAATACGAAGGGTTGGGTCCCTCTTTTAGGGCGTGTTGGTGTTGGAGGCTACACACATGCATACCTGAGTCGTAATTAACATTTTAATAGGCTGAAAACTTTGTTAAAGGCTTGCCTACTAGACCTACTCGTGTCGAACGTTGCACTGTGCGCTTGTGCTCTGTCTAGTCTTCTATGGCATGCAGCATGCCCACGACGTATAATCGCACTCTTGTGGCTGTGAGATAGCGTTTGTGTGACACTTTTCTAACTTGACGAACAAGTTAGCTGTATGAAAATCGTAAGCTGCATACAATTTGGACGTATGATTGAGCCTTGGTCACGTTTGAGAGATTGTTTTAGAAAACTGAGCGAGAAAATGTGTTGAAAACAATCTGCAAGAAGAAAGTAACAACCACAGTGTTGGATGAACACAACCCTCGACAATGGTATGATATTGTTCACTTTGAGCATAAGCTCTCGTGACTATGCTTTGGGCTTCCCCAAAAGGCCTCATACTATTGTGGAGGGTCGTGTTCATCTAAAATGGTATCAGAGTCATGTCCTAAACTTAATCATGTCAATAGAATCCTCAAATGTCGAACAAATGACTCCAAAAGAAAAAGAAGTCGAGGCTCCTCGAATGCATAGTAAAATATGACTAATACTCCAAAAGAAAAGGAGTCGAGCCTCGATTAAGGAGGTGTTGGATGAAAGTTCCACATCAGCTGATTTAGAGAATGATCATGAGTTTATAGTAATCGAATACTATCTTCATTGGAATGAGACTTTTTGGGGAAGCCCGAAGCAAAGCAGCTTAGATTCAAAGTGACTATATCATACCATTGTGGAGGGTCGTGTTCTATGATTTTAAACCCACGATCATTCCCTAAATTAGCCAATGTGGGACTTTCATCCAACACACAACTTTGATAGCATCTAACCCGTATAGAAATAATTGACGATTAGTCATATCCCTTATAATATATTTTGAGACATTTTAGCTATGACGGGTGTAGACATGATTTTAGTGAACGGTCTTGCACCTCCTACTACATGATAGGAATAGTAAAGACATGACTATACATGAAAGCAAGTAAAAGGGGTTTGGAACGGACATGCAGCAATAAACAACACGTTTTGGACAAGCATGACCAAGATATGCACGACCACATGCAACACGGGTTAAACAAGTATGGTCGTGACACCATGCACTTATCGGTTATCTTGACAACCAATTCAGCACACGTCTTTCGGTACAATCTTTCGAGGGAACCGAGGGAGCTTTATCTGCATAAATTTATTTTTGAATTATTTTATTGTAATTTGAATAAAAATAATTAAAAAGAATATAATTATAAAGGCTCAAGATTAAATTCAAGCTTCTAGAAAGGTAAGAGAATTTTCCTTAATTAGCTCAATGTATCCCTTATAAAATTTCTTCAATCAAATTGTTTAATGGTTGCCAGTGAAGCAAGAACTGGACATGTATTAATTAAACTATGTCTCAATATTTATAAATCAATATTATTTATGAAAATGGACGTGACTAAGCTACGGCTGTCGAATGAAAGTGATAGAAGATAATGTGGTCAGCTTTTGGGAATTTTTGGAAAATTAAGGGCTGTTTTTATAAATTAATAAAAATATTTATAAATTTTCTAAACTTTTAATAATATCATTAAACTTAAAAAATAATAAAAACAGCACACTTTTAACTTTTAAAGGGTTTAAAAAATACTTTTTAAGATTTTAAGATTTTAATTAATATTCTTAAACGTCATTTATAAATAAAATTTTATCTAGTGAGCGGGTGGAGATTTGAGTGGGGTCGAGAACGAAGAATATAATTACTGTCTTAAACTTCGTTTATGTGATGTTCCACATTGGTTGGGGAGGAGAACAAAACACCATTTATAAGGGTGTGGAAACTTTCTCCTAGCGGAAGCGTTTTAAAGCCTTGAGGGGAGATGCGAAAGGGAAAGCCTAAAGATGACGATATTCAGGTAAGTCCAAAAAGGACAATATCTGCTAACGATGGACCTAGGTCGTTACAGTTTAATTAAAGAAAAAATATTTTTCCACTCTCTCGATCTTGGTTTAAACGGACATTAAATAAATATCTATAATGACCATGTTTTTTTTTTTTTTTTTTGTTTGTTGAAGTAATTTTGATAGAACTTTCATTAAATATTTGTCCCCCTGAAATTTATACTTTGGTGTGGCCCACGTTTGCAGCTGGAGCTCACAGTCTGGTTCCAAATATGCGACAATCGATCCACGTCAGCAGCATGGACGCCATGGTGACGGGGTTCATCAACCACTGGTGCCACGTGGAGGAGTGAGGCTTGGAGGCCAGCGTGGCAAATCCTAGCTGTAGATGGTAGATGGATACGGGATTTGTGAGATGAGTCAGATGGAGAACGTCAGCAAAAGGGCTTATAAAAGGGAGTCCAAAAGCCTAATATTATGGGCTCACAATTGGGCCGATCAAGCAAAGCCCAGCCCAGCTCCAGCAGCCGAAGCAGAGGTTTTGGCGGGAAACCAAAAATCACTCAACGGAGAGTACAAATGAAGGCCGGTTCTTTACTCATCCGTCTCCGATGAAAGTCCGATGTTGATTATTGATAGCAAGTTTCAAGAGCTTCACTTCTGGTAAATCATCACAATGCCTCCAAGGAAGAAGTCTAATTCTTCTTCCAAGAAGCCCAATTCAAATCAGCAATCAGAGCCTTCCAAGTTTGGAATTCAACACTTCTTCGACCGCCACTCTCAAAATGCTGCGCATTCTCAGAAGCTCACTCCACGAACTTCCGATTCGAAAACTGATGTTTCTGACTCTCTGGATCGTGGAGATGATCCGAATATGGGACGGTTAGATTATAAGGACGCGGCTGCGGCGGCGATGGTGACGACGACTGCTCAAAAGTCAGAGTTGCGGGTGCTTCCTGTGAGTGATGCGGTTTTAGCTTCTGAAAACCCTAAAGTACCGCAGGGAAATGATGCTTGCTCTTCGTCTCTGGATACGACGCCTGAGATTTTGATTGCTGCTGGTGGAAATGCTGGCCATGACCTTTCTAACGAGCTGTCTCCACAATTTTCCAAGTCCGCGTCTTTGAAGCGCTGCAAGTTCTCTCCCGGGATGGTAACTTTAGGCCTTTTTTTTTTCTCTTGCTCTTTGTTTTTTTTGTTGTAGATTGCTTGTTCGTTGTAAATGCATTGGCCACATTGATGAATTTTTACTTATTGAAGTAAAAAATGGTGAATAGCTGATTAAGCAAAGTCAGGATGAGGGGACTACAAATGATGAGATCACATGGAAGATATCTCCAGTAAACGAAAGGCTTCAGGCTGTTTCAAAGCAATTGCCGGAAACTATAAGAGTTTTGGCGAACTCCTCAAGGCTCAACTCTTTGAGAATTCGACAGTGTTCACAAAACAAGGTATTAAATGTTGAGTTTAATTTGGTTCTCTTGACTCTTGGGTTCTCTAACAATGATCTTTATAGACTTCCTCTGTGGAGCTTGGGAATTTTGAGCAGTTGAGTTCACTAAACCCGAAACCTTCTGAAAGATCAGTGGCTTCGTTACATAAGACTGGATTGAAAAGGTTACGTTCTAAACATGATACGGAACCTAATGGAGTTGCGATTGATAGTTTGAGTGGCTCTAGAGTAGCTAACAGTCAGAGTCCATTCCGGACGCCCCCATCTTTGTCATACTGCGATAAGGTAATAACTTCTTCATAGACTGTATTTCCTGTTTCTGATAGGTTCTAACTTGTCTGTATTCTTTTCCCTTTAAAATTTAAAATCTACACGCTGGTCTACCGGTTGGACTATATAAATTCATATGCTTTATGCCTTGGTTGATCCGTAGACTGCCAATGATGTTGTTGAACGTACTGAATCACCCGATCACCCTATTTTAAGGCCACACAAAAAGGTATTACAATATTATACTATTTGTTGGTCTTTCTGATTTTACTTCGTTTTGTTTTGTCCAAATTTCAGTCAGCTTCCCAACCTGGTTGGCGGGTCTTCTCATTTCTTGGACCAGTTATACTTGTTGTCGAACACGTTTATTTTCATATTTACTTTCTACAACTTGTCAACATTTGATGCCTTCTTGCTTCTTTGTTTTTGCAGGCATTACTTGAGCTTTTAGATCAAGTAGAAGATGTCATTGCTGTTGATACTGTGGCTTCTTCCATTGATTTGGAGGAGGATTCATCTGAATTACAAGGTAGAAATGGTATCACATTGACACCTGGAGTTGATTCAGCTGCAGCGGAAGTCCTTCAAAAGATTCCAGACACTGTAATGAAGGCATCCCCTTGTGATTTTCTTGTCTTGGAGGTATATTTTACTCTCTCAAACAGGGTTCATTTCTAGGATTGCTCCTCATTTAGTTGCTTTTGATGATTTATATAATACATTGTTGCTATCTGTGCCAAAGGTAACAGAGAAATGTGAGCTGGCTGATACATCTGAAGTTAAACGCTCGTATAAGGTTTCTTGTAAGCTTATTCACTGATTTTGTACATTTCCTCACAATACCAAGTAAATTAATAAAGGTGAGCAATGAATTTTCAGGTTCTTCGCTTGCTAAATGAGCAAAGTGGAGAAGAGCGGGCCGTATATCTTTGGGATGACTGGTAAATACATAAATTAAGCTCTTTCACATCACTCTATATCAAAGTCAAAAATTGACTTGAAACCCGAAAGAAAAAGTCAAAAGACAGAAAGAGTATATTTGCTGTTTCTTGATAAATATTCTACTTTTCTTGCTGCAGCCTTCTTAAATTCCTAAATCGTTATAAGATTGTATCACATCACAGTATATCATTGATGTAAATCTTGTTGTGTTCCTTCATTTGTATTTCACTCTAGCATGACCTGCCGAAGAATTTAGACTATTACTTGTTACCTTCATGAGATATGGTATCTTGATTTTGAGTTCAAACTCTACGTCCCAGCAAATTACTAGTGGACCTAAGACAAATGCTTGAAGCTTCGTTATTGTTTTGTTTTTTATTTGATGAATTTTGTCTAAAATTGTTATAGTTTTAGAATTATACTCTTTAATCTCTTCAACCACCATGGGTTGTCCTAATGGAAGTGTGTTCAAGTTAGTCCTAACACTCACAGATATGAAAACAAATGAAAACTAAAATTTTAAAAGAATCTGTAATCTTTTTCATGAAGCCTTTCAATGCTGAAGGTGAATTTGTTTATTAGTTACCTACAGTTTCTTCTTTGAACTTTCCTTTCCATTTCTTCATCAGGTTTGACAGTATTATTGCACCTGGAGATACTGTGAATGTTATTGGTGAATTTGATGACCAAGGAAGATGTCATGTTGACCACGACAAAAATTTTGTTATTCTACACCCCGATGTACTTGTCTCTGGAACTCGGGTAATACGATTACTTTGCTAAGTACTTGGCACCTCACCCTGCCTCTTTGGTTGTGGTGCCTTTGTGAGCTATTGAATCGAAGTTATCATTTGATAGTCATCAATCAATTCTTATAATCACCAATCACAAATGATTTCTAGGTTGCTGGTCATCTGACCTGTCCAAGGAGGAGTGTTCTTGATGAGAGGCTTAGAAGTAACGAACAGTCTATTTCAGCATTAATTGGTACTTTGCTGCACCAGGTTTTTCAGGTTTATAGCTCTATCCTGACCTTTTAATATGATTAGAAGCATAGATACAAAGTTAGTACACTTAAATCTCAACATTTGTTATTTACCTGTATGCGTTTATGGTGTCTTTTTAATACTTTTTGACGCTCAAGCTTTTAGCATTTATCAATCTATCACATTTGTGTTCATTTTGCTTTGAAGGCTGGTCTTGTAGAAGAAACACCAACTGTTGCCTTCTTGGAAGAGGTTTCGAGAATAGTGCTTCAGAAAAGTATGGAAAGTGTATATGCATGCGGAGGTAAACGTTTTTGAATTTGTACTCGTTGTGCAACGGATCACTTTTCATATCTTTTAAGAGGGGTGCGGAAATTGCTGTTATGGGCACTTCTTCTCCATGTATACGTATCTTCTTCCATCCAATGCAAATGAATCTAGTTTACTTAATTTGTTCAGTTTTTTTTTTTTTTTTCAGTTTTAGTTGAAATACTACATCCCCAGTAAATGACTCGTTAATCTGTATGTCAAGACACTGCTTAGAACTTATAAGGCCAGAGCCTCTAGGCCCTTCCGTTAACTTCGGGAGACTGTTTGGAAACAATCCTGCCTTGATCTTGTTGGATACTTTTAATCTTGCTTCTGCCAACTGTAGGATAAAAAAATGTGCATTATCGAATTCTTTCCATTAGTTTAAGTGCCATCACATTTTTCAATGTATACATTTGTTAAATGTAGTGCGATTAGTATTTTATTGATGAGTCGCAAACAATCATTTGTTGCTTGAATGATTCATTTACTTGCACTACCTTGGGTGCAGCAAATGAAAAGGATATAGGCAGAACCATGAATGAAGCAGTTCCAAAAATTTTGCATTGGATCACCCTGTTCAAATGCCCAATGGTGAGAAATGTCTAGACATCGTTATGATGAAGCAAATCTGAATTCTTTTATTTGTTGTAAGTAATTGCAATTGTTGGCAACAGGGTTCTAAAGCACCTACTATTGAGTTTAGATCTGATGATGGTCCCAGGAAAGTTAGTATATCAGAGGTAGGTTTTGTGGATGCTCTTTTTAACATTACTGATTTTTTTGTAACATGATGCACCTAACTGGAATGAAGTGCTTGTTAAAGTACAAGTCTGTATGAATCTATATTCTTATGGAAACTTCCATTTTTAGGTAATTGATATTGAGGAGATGGCATGGGCTCCAAAATATGGTTTGAAGGGAATGATTGATGCTTCTGTCAGGGTAAAAGTACTATCAAATTATAATACATGTGTTGAGAACGTCGTGCCTTTAGAGTTTAAAACTGGAAAGGTGCCAGCTGGCCAGGCAAGTATGTGGTTCCTTTAGCTCACATTTATGCAGGGTTCCCTGTAGGATTGGGCTTTTTGTGTTTTCTTGTAGATCGATCATGTTTTTATAGTAATTAGTATAACATGATAATCCTGATCTGTTCTGCAGTCCTCCATGGAACATTGTGCCCAAGTGATCTTATACACACTACTTATGTCCGAGAGGTATGTACATCTTACTCATTTTATTTTTAAATATTTTTTTAAGACCGTCCTACAGATGATATTTGATTTACCTTCTCTTTCTTGGGTTGTTGTATGTTATCATTATTGTATTTGTGAATGGTTGGATGTATTCTGTTATTTGCCCTGTATGTATGTTAGGTATCAAAAACATGTTGGTTATGGTCTCCTTTACTATCTCCAGTCGGATCAGACACAGGTAAAAATTAGATTCATATGTAAGTTTATTCTTCCATGTGCTGGAAGGATGTTTAAATTATATAAATCTCATGAAGGGTATCCGGGTTCAAAGATCTGACTTGGTGGGGCTAATCATGCGTCGCAATGAGCTTGCAAATAACATCCTCAAGGCATCAACTGCACAATTACTCCCCCCTATGTTACAGGTATGGTCCTTCCTAAACATGGTTTTGCGGATCTCTATTTAATCATTGAACCTACTATTTTTTGATACAGATTCCAAATGTGTGTAAAGGGTGCCGCCATCTTGATGTTTGTACCATTTATCATAAGGTATGTAGGTTCTAAATACAATTCTATAGTTTTAATTGCTGCTTCATTTCCATGTCAGTTATATGTAACTGTATGCTTTGGGTCTTCCCATGACAAATTTTTTCTTCAAGCATTCATATTATCTAACAGAAATACCTTGTGCATAGTCACTGGAGTTCAGTCAGTTGTGAACAACTTCTATTTTCATATATAATCCATATAATTAGTGGTTTTCCAGTTTAATTTCTTAGGAATATCTAGTGAGTCAGGTCTACTAAAAGTTGTTGCTCTTAATATTCTTCTAACAATTAAGCTCAAGGCAAGGCAATCTAAATGTGCAATTGCACAGTTTCTGGGCGTGATATCAAATAATCCAAGTAAAGGACTCAATTCCTTGCACATTATGTGAAATATTTGTTTTCTTTGAACTAGTGACCAACAAGCGATTGTTCAGGCCAGTTTGACCTCCTGCATCTCTGATTAGAAGGTTATACTACCACTTGTAATCCAAGTTCCCTACAGTTTCCATGTTAGATATGAGCTATTGTAATAATTCATGCGAAGTACAAAAGAAGTAGATATTCGGCAATTTTTTCATTACTTTTCATGACTGAGTTGTTTTTGTGCCGACATTGTTGGTTGACTACTTTTATTTTTCCTTTTTCTCTTTATTCTTCTGTTGGTAGTTGACTGGTGATGGAATTTAAATACTGCAGATGCAAAATGGAAGCAAAGAGAGTAGTGGTCTTGGAGCTTTATTTGACTCCAATACGGACCATTTGAAAGCTTCTCATGGTATTTTCTTTCAACATTGGGAAAGATTGATTGATTTAGAGGCCAAGGAGACTGAGGTTGAAATTTGAAGTGAATTCAGATGTATCACATATAATATTCAATTCACATGCTTGTATATGCCAATGCTAAGTTCAATCGACTATGATGCTCATTTCTTTCAGCTTGTAAAGAGGGGAGTTTGGCACACACGTAGTGGAGAGAAAAATCAAACGTCTACCTGTCTTTCTTCTATTGTTCTTAGTACATTGGATGGCCAACCACATTGTACTTCTGAAAAGGACAACCGAATCAGCTATCGTTTTGTGTGTCATGGTTCGTCGTCTCTGTGTTTGAAAGATTCAAATGTCGATAGTTCAAACACTGAGTCAACAAATGACATGGACAGTTCACTTAGAGTTGGAGACTATGTGGTGAGTCCTTTTCTCCTCGTATGATGAATGGGTTCTTGGATGGAAAATGTTTTGCTTTTACTTTATACTGATCGTGATCCTATGTGACAATGCTAATTCATATACTGGAGTTAGTTAAAAGGTATTACTCAGAAGGTTTTCGTTTCCAGAAGCTGCTATATATTTATTTTCTATTTTCTATTTATTTCAAAATTTAAAAGGAAAAAAAGCCAAGCTTCTACTGTCTTTACATACTTCCAAATGATTTTGGATCTGGTGTGTGTATGGCGTCTACATGATGCTAGATGGATATCTGCCACAGAATTAGTAGTAGAAGATCCAACCATGTTCGTGTTCTTTTATTTATGGACCATGTGCCATTCTAAATTTTTTCATCCACATTTTTTACTTTCCATTCTATTTCTTCCAGTAACTAATAGGTGATTTCTGTTGCTGGTATTTTAGATACTTAGTACAGATTCTGGGAATTTGACCCTAGCGAGTGGGATTATAAAAGATCTGAGCAGTCTCCATATATCTGTAAGAAAATTTCTTTGGTTTCTTTCTCATATTTTGATGCCAGTTGCACATTCACAATAGACAACTATAAATCACAGTACTGTTAGTGGTTGAAGACATTTTGTAAATTAGTCTCTGCCTTTCAGATTGAATTGTTTGGTGTAAAACTTGCAGGTTTCTTTCTCTAAGCGCCTACGTTTGCCTGGAAGCACTTCTTCTACTGAGGCACATGATCTTATGAAGCAGGTATGGCGGATTGACAAGGATGAATTTATGACTTCGTTTGCAATCATGAGGTAATAACTTGACGTAATTGTACTACAACTATTCTGCTAGACATACTGCAATATTCTATTCTCATGTTTATTTTATTGCTGAAGGTTTAATCTTGTACAACTGCTTCTGCAAGGTGAACAAAATTCTCATCTTAGAAAGTTGATCGTAGATCTTGCGGTAAATACTTGTTTAAACCTTTGTACTATTGACTTCTTCCTTGCCTACTTAGAGATTATTTATTTTGGCCTGAACGTGTTCTCACTTGTAGGCTCCAAGATTTGATAGTGGATGCATATTCAGCCAGGATCCAGCAATATCTTACATCTGGTCAGAGAAGAATTTAAATGATGACCAACGTCGAGCCATAATTAAGGTGTTGCTGTTAAAATGTTTCTTCTCATTCTAACTTGACTCACCTACTCAGTCTCTCTTTCCTCCTTTTTTTTTTTTTTTTTTTTTTTTTTTTTTTTTTTTTTTTTTTTTTTTTTTTTTTTTTT